>NC_092820.1:176462452-176827452 GCF_023375885.2 Dermacentor andersoni
CAAAACATAAATACTTTTGACGACATGAGAAATTATCACGTCCCCGTGAGAAAGAGCACATTTGCAGAGTTGCAGGGCCGTGTTCAATGTATTGAACGTGGCAGTGAACAGGAGTTCGATGTATGCGTAGTGTATCACTATATTTTTGCACGAGATTTTCAAGATTTTACAACTGTTCGACATAGACAATAATTCGAGATATCCGAGTTTGATATACCGTAAAAACCCGCATATAATACAAGGTTTTTTTCCTCTTATTAGCGTCCCAAATTTTCTCCTTGTATTGTATTCGGATCCGAACGAAAATTTCAGTCAGAAATTTGGGCTAGAAGTTTTGGTTTCATTATTGCTGCATGGCTATGGGCTTGGCTTCCTTATTACTGCATGGCTGCGGCTTGGCTTCGTTATTGCTGCATGACTACAGCATTGTTTCTTTATTGTTGAGTGCGCAATTTGGCAGCACACATGCAAACCACGCTTCGCGAAGTGCAACTTTTTTATTCCGCTTTGAAGGACCGAGATGTCCGGACCACGAAAACAGTACTCTGTTGCTTTCAAGAGAAAGGTTATTTTAGCCACGCAGGACATCGGCAACAGTGCAGCTGGGAGGCAGTTTGGTGTCAATGTGGAAAGCATTCGCAGATGGCGTCGACAGAAGGAAGCCCTTTTAGCGTGCAGTGGAATGCGAAGAAGCTTTCGCAGCCCGAAGAGTGGGACATCCCCCAAAATCCAGCTCGGCCTGACGGAGTTCGTACCCCAGCAGTGAGCCACGGATCTAGCTGTGAGCATGGAGCTTATGCAGGTAAAAGCTAAGGAGCTTGAAAGAGAAAAAGGGCTACCGAGCTCCGCCTTCAAAGCGAGCAAGCACTAGATTTATCGCTACATGTGCTGTGCTGGTTTTTCCTTACGCAGCTGAACTTTGATTTTGCAAAAGCTGCCTGAATCATTCGAAGAGCTGCTTGTGGCTTTCTAGCACCACGTTATTTCGCTTCGCAAGTACAAGAACTTCGAGCTAGGGCAAATCGGCAATGCTGACCAAACGCTGGTTTATCTGGACATGCCATCGTCCCTCACCGTGCATGAAAATGGCTCAAAACAAGTTTATGTTCGGTCCACTGGCGACAAGAAAATGCGAGTTACCGTCATGTCGTGCATGGCAGACGGATGCAAGCTTCCGCCCTATGTCGTCTTCAAGTGCAAGACAGTGCCTAAAGGTGAGGAGCTACCAAAAAATGTGATTATGAGATGCTATGAGAAAGGCTGGATCAACGAGAATCTTGTGCTCGACTGGATAAAGTCCGTCTAGTGTAGGCAGCCTGGTGCACTGTTGTCTTTCCCGTCCATCCTTGTGCTGCACGCATTTTTTGCCATTTGGCTGACTCAATGAAGAGGCTTTTGCATGAATCCGGCACTGAACTCGTCGTTATCCCAGAAGGGATGACCTCTTAGCTGCAGCCTTTAGATGTTTGCGTGGACAAGCCGTTCAAGGACGCAGTCAAGCGGTGTTACGCAGATTGGATGCACTCAGGTGAGCCTGCAGTGACGCCGACCGGGCGGTTGAAGCGGGCTTTGCCAGCCGCGCTATGCAAGTGGATTGTGGATGCATGGGCTAGCATAGCATAGGACCTTGTGTGTTGCGCATTCAAGTGTGGCATCTTGAACGCGCTCGATGGCACAGAGGATGAATACCTCTGGGTAGAAATGTCCGACAAAACACTATCCGAAGAGAGCGAAGCTGAGGAAGACAGTAATTGAAGTGCGGAGTGCAATTTAAGTAAATGTTTTCCTTGAGCTTTCCTAACTCGTATTGTACGTGAATAAAACTTTTTTTTTTTTTTCATTTTGCGTCCCCAAAATTTCACCTCGTACTAATGTGGGTTCATATTATACACAAGTTTTTACGGTACCTGGTATCAGCTGTATCTCTATTACGTCCCTTTCTGTCTTTTATTCATGTTCATTATTCAATCTCATGGTACCTTATTCGCACATGTGTAATTATGTTGACTTTGTGTTCTTTAGTGTCAACACTTGATTGACCCCCCCCCCCCTTTTTTTTTTCTTGACCAAGAGGTCAGGTGGGATGACCCTGGAGATAGTGCAGCCTACGGTCTAATTTTCTAATATATCAGTGCTAATTATGTCTGTACGGTTAATTTCATTTACTCGGTGACTAATTCTCACTTTTTGTGGACACTGGCTAAGTTTACAGGAGTAAAGTGCAAGATGGCTAATTTTCGATTACATTGGCAGCAAGTACACCCACATCTTTAATTTTACTTACTTTACCAATAACTCTTGCTTTTTCTATTGTTACGACCTACATCTTGATGCCACTAGCGATTCTCTGGAGGTGCGAAAAGGCCATTCTTTTGCTGGAAGTGGTTACAGGATACCAAAATCGCAGATATGCCAAACTTGTATGAAGTTAACTTGGAAGACCTTGTTTTCGGAGCGCCCTATCATGTGGTTCAACATGTTTTCCTATCGAGGTTATAGAAAACTTCTAGTAAGCTGTGTTGGCACACACATGACATTCTGGAATGCAGGAGTTTTCTTTTGGCTCAAGCAGGTAGCAAGGAGTGAGAAACGCACTGCATTATTCACAATCATGAGTGCAGAGCACACCTGGTGTCATGTGTAACCTAATAGTACATGAGATGCACTTCTAGCAGCCTTGTTTAGCATTTGTGGGCTGTAAAGAGCAGGGATCAGTGGCTTTAAGGAGACTGCAAGCTATCACTTTCTAGGCACTTTCAGCGAGACACCCTGGCTCCATTTGCAGAGGAAAAGTAATGTTTGTGTTGTCTGCCAGCAGCTATATTATAGGGAGTAGGGTACCCCCACACATTCCTGGCTGTATGCTTTAAAAAACAGCCTTTTCACAGTTTCCACATTCCAGAAACACCTGTGGGCATGTGTACAGTACATCACAGCACCTCCATTGCAGAAAAGTTTCTTTTTTTTTTGTGTGTGTGTGAAATTATTAAATGCATGCATCTATAAATGTCAGCAACACTGCAAAGGGGATGGAGAGTACACGCACCTCCGGACAACACTGAAACTCTGCAGGATCCAATGTGCTGATCCTTTGGCATGAGACAGGCTGGCAAGAACACGACTTGGTGAGGCGAGCCTGCAAGGCACGATTGCTGTAGCATGCACAACTTCACTTCATTGCGTCATAAGCAACAGTAAAGTACATTCTCCACGCATTCATATTGTGGACTACATGTTTCATACTTGTTCTCACTGCACACAATGCACAACCTACCTGAACCCCCATTAGTCATTGCAGTCTTATTCCAATAATAGCATATTTACTCATGTAAGGACCGCCTTCATTTGAAGTGAGCAAATTTGAAACAATGTTTCACAAACGTCACATATACCCACGCACTGGTTAATTTCTGAAAGCCATTACTAGATGGCACTAGTTGTCCTACCAAGGATGGCATAATAGTCATCACCATATTGCATACTTAACATCAAATCATAACACTGGTCTCAGACTATCAATAACAGTTTCGGCAGCCGACTGCCCCGAGTTCCCAAAGTTGCAGGAGGTTATTTTACAGTATGCACAGTGCAATGAAGCCGCACTGGTCAGGTGGAGTGGCGTAGTCAACGGGTGTGGCAGGCAGCAAATCGTTGCAGCGAGTTCACCCTTGAAATTTTAGCACAAGTAGACCATATCGGCGATCGGGCATGAGATCACGTGGCCACACGCATATTGGAGTTTGAGTTTGCAGGCGATCATTTGGGAACTGCAGCGAACACCTCTCAGATTGCATTTGCACTTACTGGGTGGAATGGCTTAAAGGGCCCCTCACCAGGCCCCATAGCAAATTATGGTTATTCGCTGGAAGTTGTTACGTGTCCTCTAGGGAGCGTTCTGCCGCAAAAATTTTTCAAGTCGGCTCATTAATAGCCGAGATAGAAATATTTCAGTGCTGCGAACCCATGATTTCAGCTGGTGGGCTCTATTGCATAGCGAGACTCCCTTTCCACTCGCCCCATCTAGCCTTCGCAAGCGAAATTCCTTCCCTGCCAGACCTTGAGGATTGCATGACGCATACGTCACAGGACCCGCCTTGATTTCCTTTTTTCTTTTTCCCCTGCTTCACACTTCCGCTGACGGTGTCGCGCGTGAGCTGTTGTCTCGTTCATGCAGCGCACAATTTTGCTCGCTGTGCACAAGGAAACATAACTAGCGGTATAATTCAGTGCTACACGAATACTGAGAAAGAACAAGCGGATCGCAGAGCATGATCACGCGCTGGAACACAGCAATAAATGGCATAGTTTCGGTACCTGCGCACGTGACCGCACGACCGCGGGGAACAAGTAGACGAAGCGGAAGTTATCTCTCTTGCTTCGGCGCGAAGTAAAACAGAAATCGCAGACATTCCACTTGTATGTTTTATTATTTCTCTAAACTTCGATTCGTCGATTCAAGCAACAGATCGCACAGATAACAGATGTTGTCTTGAGTAATTCTCAAAGTCACGTGTCACCATGAGTGATGTCACACTGCGGACACGATTACGTAGGCACAGGGGCACGTTTACGTCACCGTCCGGCTTGTAGCGCGGCGGCCACGAGTGAAGAAGGAAACGGCATTCAGATTTAAATTTTATATCTTTCCGTGGCGCGTAGCGATGTAATACTTTGCAGACATGATTGTTATCGCGCAATGTATGCTCTGCGCTTGTCAGCTCAAAATGGCCAGACCTGGTGAGGGGCCCTTTAAGCTAAGTGTATGGACATAAAGCCAATCAAGCTCCAAACTGACTTTGCGTGACAGTGTTGCGGAGTCAAGGCCGCATGCTTTGTATCTGCATATCATGACGACCTGCAACGCATCTTGGGTTGTGTGATGGAGGAACACGAAAGCCAACCATGGCCATCACATAATATAAAGTACATTTTTTTTAATGAAGCACAACACTGAGCAAAAGCCTGTAAATTAGTTTTCCCACTGTGCTGGCACTATAAAAAACAAAGAAATAAATTTTATCATTTCAATTTTTTTTTTTATTCAGATTGCCTAATTATTTGAACATTGTTGTGGCATTGTTTGTACTTTAAGAAGAAAATTCAGCCATTACAATACTTCCTAATGCAAATTTGAGCACAGCTCTAAACATGTTTTAATTTCGGGGACAATCTGTCTCATGCGGCACATTGTAAACAGAGCTAAGTGTGCGCGACTGCTCCCCTAGTCAAGAGACTGCAAGAGGCAGCAGTTGCGTGACACATGGGCACAATTCACAGAAGCCATCGCAGACAGACCTCCGCTCAAGCAGCACTTTGTTTGCATATATGGTATCGTTTGACGCACTTGCCGCTTGCCATCGGTGAACGGATGATAGCGTGAGTGCGTGAGGGATGGCGCGAGTCTGGGTGCAATTTGAAACTTCAATGAGCACCCATAAGCCTGCCTTGTGTAAGATCTGCACCCAATTTAAAAAAGAAAGGGGGTAGTGTCGGCCTTACACGAGTAAATACAGTATGCGCTGTAAGTTTCATAACCTTTTCTATAAACTGACACTCTTGCAATCATCATCATCATCTTTGTGTTATGTCTACTGCAGGACGAAAGCCAGTCTCAGCAATGTCTAATTGGATTTTATCCCTGTCCCGTGCCAGCTGACACCATCACACAGCTGCAAATATTTAACATTTCATTACTCTACTTAAATATCTGCCGTCCTCAACTGCATTTCCTTTCTCTTGCATTATTACTTACAGCTCGAACAAACCAAGCATGGACAAAGAAGACAGACGTAACACGAGCACTTCTTGGGACCCATTTTCCTACCCTTCCCACTGTTTATCTCAGCTCAATGCGTTACACAACCTGCCCAACTCCATAGCTTCCTTTGACCTCAACAGGAATATCGGCTATTCCATGTGCTCTCTAATCCACACTGCTATTCTGTCTTTTGATGCCACAGCCATCACTTTACTAAACGTTTAATTGGCCCAACAAGTTTCTCAAATTACCAACAAGCCGCTCTCAATGGCAGCGATGTACAGTGCTTATGCTTTATGTGTTCACACTCATGCATGCAGGCATTGCATTACTAATACAGGTATAAATCTTCTATATCAAGCTCTATGAGCATCATCGTTTACATTTGCTGTAAATTCGGTGTTCTTTCAATCCTCTGCCCTACTTTAGGAGTTGCCCACAGAAAGCCAGTATTGTGACTCCCTTGCTTAGCAGATAATGCAATATGAGGTATAGCAAAAAACAGGGGGTAGAGGGAAAATGTGAATCCCACAATAGCCTGGTCGAAGAGGTGAGAGAAGGAAGGCGGGGAGGACATGGTGACCTCCTCCAAACATGTGATCGTAGCTGAGCAATGCCCCTCCAGCTCTGGACAAATGTGGTTGATCTCACCTTTCTTGAGCCTGCAGAGAGATAAAAGAAAGGTCTCAAGTGACACTGGACAATTAAGGAAGCATTAACAAACGTAAAATGATGTAGAACATGGCATAATGGCATAAGACACACACTAGGCACCAACAGAAACTTGACTTGCAGGTAGAATTCATCTTTCTTATTGAATCCCCAACAATGACAATGCAAGTGCCTAATATGACTATTCCTGGTAAATAATGACCGATTTTAACATGCGCATGTAAGCTTTTCTGTCTAGAGAGATGGACTCGTTCCATCAAGCAGACCGGTTGACCTGTTCCGCACTCTTCTTTTGAAACATTCATAAGCCTTGTTTTGCACTGGTTCATTGGTTTCATATGCTGATGTATTCCGGCCTGACTGCAAGATTGTTCAAAGCAGTCTAAAAGGAGTTTCCTCCCAAATTTGCAGCTCAGCCTGGAATTCACATTCATAAGTGACTTTAAGTGACACATCAGTGACTTTATTCAACAAGTGGCCAAAAAAGGTGTGCCATATTCTTGGCTAGTCACTTTCAGGGATACTTTCAATTTCACATGACTAGTGCAAGACGCATCGGTGTCTATGAGCAACGGCATTCTTGGCACATTACCAAGCATGCTATCTTATCAAAGTGCAGTGCTATTCACGCGAAATATTGTGAAAGTGATTGTCCAAGAATATGGCCCAAGTGTGTCAACACATTGCTACATCCACATGCACGTGCCTTTGGCCTATACAGTTCGTGGCCACATTCTCTAGCGATGCGTGCTTTTATGCTATTCCTTTTCATGCTTTTTGAGCTTTGTCAGTGGTCAGAGCAACACTCCACTCGCGTTAACAGGATTAGCCAGCCATGAACAGTCAATGATAAGAACGGAAAGGAACTCGCATGACAAATTGTGCAACTCGCAAATGCAGCCTTTATGACTTAGTGGCTTGGCTTGTCCTGTCGTCTGGGCGCAGTCAGCGAGTGCTAGATCAACTAGGCTTCGCTAATTTCGGTCTCGAGGCGCCAGCGACACAGCCGATGACCATGCCAGCAATGTATCAAAGCTAAAATATTGTTATGTCTGCTTGACACGGTGACCAATTAGCACAGGGCCGTGCAGTTGGAGTCCAAATTATCGGACGACACACTGTAAAATGTCATATATTTCGGTCGTCTTTATTCATGAAGTCTATGGAGCCAATGCCAGTGCCGAGAAGCTGTTCAAGTAATCAAGCAGGTCTGAAGCAAAAGTAAACATCCTGTCTTTAGTGTCATGAAAGGATTCACTGGTTGCAATAACATTTTATTCTTTTTTTTCCCCCTTGTGGTCAGAACACTTTTGCAGTTAAGGCTACCAACTTGCTCAGCAACATAAGGTACTTACGTTCCCAATAACAGAACACTGAATGAATTATTCCAATCATTTGATTGCAGTGCCCCCAGTGAGCAACAAGATGAAAATTGTTACACATCACCTGCTTTTACAAACAGTGCTTTAAATGGCTAATCTGACTGAAAGGAAGGAGCTTACAGTGCATGCAGAGCTTTGTCAAGCTCAAAAAGTGACATTTTACACAGTTTAAAAAACATTATGGGGTTTTACATGCCAAAACCACTTTCTGATTATGAGGCACACCGTAGTGGAGGACTCTGGAAATTTTGACCACCTGGGGATCTGTAATGTGCACCTAAATCTAAGTACACGGGTGTTTTCGCATTTCGCTCCCATCGAAATGCGGCCGCCATGGCCGGGATTCGATCCTGCGAACTCGCGCTCAGCAGCCCAACACCATAGCCACTGAGCAACCACGACTGGTTTAGACAGTTTTGTCGTCCATAGGTGATGCAACAGTCAGCAGGTGCCCCACATTGTTTACCAATGACTTGCGACTCTCCTGGTTTTGAAACATTAGGCCTACAGTGTCGTAAATTATTGAAGAGCTCCGAGTAATCGACCGTCAAACATAATTAGAAGCCAAAGCAAACTATAAAAACCTGTGTTGTGTGACATAAGTATCAATGCCTTTAGTCATGCCTAAAGTAAACTGATTCTGATTCTAAATTAAACTGTTCCTGATTATATTTGCAATTACCCTACAAAGTATTCACTAAGGTAATTGCAAATAGAATCAGGAACACCTTAGACTTCCGTCAACCAAAGGACCAGGCAGGATTCCGTAAAGGCTACTCAACAATAGACCATATTCACACTATCAGTCAGGGGATAGAGAAATGTGCGGAACATAACCAACCCTTATATATAGCTTTCATTGATTACGAGAAAGCGTTTGATTCAGTCGAAACCTCAGCAGTCATGGAGGCATTACGGAATCAGGGGGTAGACGAGCCGTATGTAAAAATACTGAAAGATATCTATAGTGGCTCCACAGCCACCGTAGTCCTCCATAAAGAAAGCAACAAAATCCCAATAAAGAAAGGCGTCAGGCAGGGAGATACGAGCTCTCCAATGCTATTCACAGCGTGTTTACAGGAGGTATTCAGAGACCTGAATCGGAAAGAAATGGGGATAAGAGTTAATGGAGAATACCTTAGTAACTTGCGATTCGCTGATGATATTGCCTTGGGGACCAATTGCAATGCATGCTTACTGACCTGGAGAGGCAAAGCAGAACAGTGGGTCTAAAAATTAATCTGCAGAAAACTAAAGTAATGTTTAACAGTCTCGGAAGAGAACAGCAATATACAATAGGTAGCGAGGCACTGGAAGTGGCAAGGGAATACATCTACTTAGGGCAGGTAGTCACGGCGGATCCGGATCATGAGACGGAAATAACCAGAAGAATAAGAATGGGCTGGGGTGCGTTTGGCAGGCATTCTCAGATCATTAACAGCAGGTTGCCATTATCCCTCAAGAGAAAAGTGTATGATAGCTGTGTCTTACCAGTACTCACCTACGGGGCAGAAACCTGGAGGCTTACGAAAAGGGTTCTACTTGAATTGAGGATGACGCAACGAGCTATGGAAAGAAGAATGATGGGTGTAACGTTAAGGGATAAGAAAAGAGCAGATTGGGTGAGGGAACAAACGCGAGTTAATGACATCTTAGTTGAAATCAAGAAAAAGAAATGGGCAAGGGCAGGACATGCAATGAGGAGGGAAGATAACCGATGGTCATTAAGGGTTGGGGACTGGATTTCAAAGGAAGGGAAGCGTAGCAGGGGGCGGCAGAAAGTTAGGTGGGCGGATGAGATTAAGAAGTTTGCAGGGACGACATGGCCAGAATTAGTACATGATCGGGGTTGTTGGATAAGTATGGGAGATGCATTTGCCCTGCAGTGGGAGTAACCAGGCTGATGATGATGATGAAAGTGAACTGTGTCATACGCGTGCTGTAACTTAATAGATATGCCAACTAGGATTACTCCTACCTCTCAAAGTATTTTAGACCTTTGCATTACAAGCTTTCCGCCTGACGTTGTCAAATCGGGTGTATTGAAGTGCGATTTAAGTGACCATTTGCCAATCTACTGCATTTTACCTCACAAAAGGCCTAATTCAAATAAGCAACCAGTTTTTATCCACCATTACTCTGGAAAAAATATCAGCAAATTCAAATATCTTCTCTCAAATCAAAGGTGGGACTCCATTTTAATGGAAACAGATGCAAATAAAGCGTACGAGGCTTTTCTTTCCTGCTTTATGGCTGCATACGAGAAGTGTTTTCCCCTCGAGCTATGGGTAAAACGAAAAAAGATAAGGAAGCCTTGGATCACTCATGAACTACATATGAGAATCAAACAAAAAAACAGGCTGTTTGAAAAATTCCTGAATACCAAGCATGAAAATGACTTTACACTGTTTAAAAAAGTTCGAAACAAATTAAATGCAGATATTAGAAAATCAAGATTTGAATACTACATAACAAAGTTTGCAGACATTACGGGTAACTCACGGCTAATGTGGCAAACCGTGAGGGAGGTACTCTCGAAAAATTTCCAGCACAAAAAGGTTCCGTATCAAAACGATGCTATGACTGACAACGAAGTCGCAAATTTATTTAATGACCATTTCATTGCAGTCGGATCATGCGATGGGAATTCAGTTGATTCACCGTGCGAGCAGTTCATTGCATCAAACGCCGCAAACACATTGTTTTTAGCACCCACTGACGAACGTGAAGTGCTAGATATTATTCTGACACTAAAAAATGGCTGTGCTCCAGGAGCAGATGAAATTAAACCGAAACCTCTAAAGGCTGTAGGTGAAATAATCAGTTGTCCGCTCTCTCACATTTGCAACATTATTTTATCTACAGGAGTTTTTCCGCAGAAAATGAAACTGGCCAAAGTGACTGTTGTGCACAAGGTTGGCCCAGCGAACGAACTAACAAATTATAGGCCTATATCAGTACTACCAGTATTTGCAAAGGTAGCCGAACAGGTTATAAACAAAAGATTCGTCCGTTTTCTCACCGCGCAAAATATTATAGCCGATGAGCAATTTGGCTTTAGGAAAGATAGATCAGCCGAAACCGCACTCCTTGGGATAAAGGAAAAAATTCTAAACAACATTGAAGAAAAGGCACACACCCTGGGAATTTTCCTCGACTTCAGAAAGGCATTCGACTGTGTACAGCACGATGTTCTAATAAGAAAGCTTCCACTTTACGGATTCCGTGGCGTGTCGTTGACCTTAATTGAGAGCTATTTAACGTCAAGAGAGCAGTTTACTGTCATAAATGCTGCAGCCTCACACGTAAAAACAATAAAATATGGTGTGCCTCAGGGATCTATTCTCGGACCTGTACTCTTTATTTTATACCTGAATGATATTGTGAATATACCAGGCAGCGAAAACCTAGTGTTGTACGCTGATGACACTAATGTCTTTTTCTCAGGTATTGACCCCTATGCGCTCGAAAGAAAGGCTAACTATTGGTTGACCGGCTTGAGTACATGGTTAAAACTAAACAAGATGCAATTAAATACTAGTAAGACCAAATACATTCTCTTCAGAGCAAAAGGTGTAAAAGCTCCTGACAACCTAAACTTAAACTTTGAAAACACTCAGCTGAAACAGTGCTCGCAAATTCGTTTTCTAGGTGTTCTGTTTCAAGAAAATCTCTCATGGAATTCGCATGTTGATCAGCTTCGAAGTGATCTTTGTCGGGCGGTTGGCATTTTAAACAAATTGAGATATCTCCCGGCGTCCATAAAACGGCAAATATACTATTCATTAATACATTCCCGTTTAAGCTACTGTTCCCTTGTATGGTTAACGACGACAAAAACAAATCGAGATTCCCTCTTTGCAATTCAAAAGCGGGCGTTACGAGCTATTGGGAAAATACAGTTATTGCGCAGCTGCTGGCCCTTGTTTAGGTCTTATGGAATACTAGAAATAAGTAAACTGCACACATACAAATTATGTCTGGAAATATTACGCCAGTACAAACTAGACAAAATAACCTTCGAAACCACCTATCACACTAAACTTAGCACATACGAACTTAGGAAACAATGTATGGAAACACCTCGTGTACGCACTAATTACGGTTTTCAGAGGTTAGGATGGCAAATTCCTGACTTAATTAATCAATACCCTATTATTCTGGATACTGTACGCAACACTCCCTCTATACGTAAATACAAAATGTTAATTAAAGCAATGCTCATAAATGAACCTTAAAGGTGAAAACTGAACGTATACCTATCACTAGTGTGTTTTGTAAATACTGCTATGGTCGAATTGTGTTTTGAAGTATGCTGTTTGTTTTTCCGCCGAAAGCCTGTGTTTTGTAAGGATGTCTTATGTATTGTGTAAAAAATATTGAATGTGTGTTCTATTATGTAATGCTCTTTCTTGATTTTTGTAGCCTGTGGTGCCGCCTGTCATCCGGGTGGCGTGGCCTCGTCAGGCAAAGTATGCCTTTTGCCACGTCACCCTGGACAACCTTTTCGTTGTCTTAAATAAATTCTGAATGAATGAAAAAATAAATGAAGTAAAATTGTACGGAGTGTGTTTTGATGTTCTGCAGTCCTATGCCGTGTTTCTGTCTTAAGCACAGTTGTTTCAATACACTAATCACGATCCAACAACAGCTCTCGGTGCACTGGAGCCATAGGACTTTCTATAAAAATTGCTAAAGGGAACTCTGATCGTTCGCCTACCTAATGGGGATTTGTCTAATTTTGCTGCTTGTGCTTTATCTTTCGAATTTTCCAACCACCAATAGACTTCCAAACACAGCAGGGCAATTAGTCTCTGCACACATGTGTAATCATTGCAAATTGCTCCATTTTATCACTCTATTTTGTTCACAAAGTCACCAGTCAAAATTTACAAAGTCACAAAGTCATTTGAAGCCAGAAGGACAATGTTTATATGTAGACCATTCTATTGACGAGGAGGACTACAGTCTGGCACTGGTATGATGTGCTGATGACCACTTCTCCCAATAGCACCTTTCAACAATAACGATGTTATTGAGATTTTTTATTTTGGGTAGTTACCCCAAGTAAAACACGAGACACGAGGAAAGTGACAACATGAAGCGGTACTGACAGCTGATGATTTAATGAAATGAACGCCAAGCTTATATAGATCAGACAAACGTGTGCACCCGAAAAGCAACGTAAAAACCAATAACAACACAGAGCGACCTTAAACAGAGGTGCGATACAAATACTAAGATAAACGCTGACAGACTGAGGCACCGAACACATGCGTATCACATGGAAAGAAACAAATGTTCTTTCTGAGAAACCGCAACTGACTGCAAACTAACACAATCACCATCCTTAAACTGTCACATGGCCACTGCCTCTGCAATCTCTCTTTCCAGCTGGCCATTTTTTCAGCCAATAATCTGTCTTTGAAAACAAAGGAGAGCAGCCCAAGCAACTACAGCAATAAGTAGCCAAGTTCGACCCTCCCACAGCCCCCAGGGAAAGTTCATGCTCACACAAGCGCATGTTAATGCAAGCAAATGCATTAATGCAGCTTTAGATTGCAAGCATAAACAGAAAAAGATTTGCCACCAATGGCTTTTTCACATTTATGTTCAGAAGATGTTGTTTCTGATGAGTGCAGGCAATGAACCTGTGATCAATTTAGGATATGAGCGAAACGTGTGCATTCAAGTCGATCAACTAGTTTGAATGGACCAAGTCAATGTGCACCCACCTTAAAGTTAATCTGTTGAAATGTGTTCCAAGCTTATCATGCTTGGCAACCAATGTTCTGATCGAAGATGACTGGCAACATTTTATGAAAACAAAGACAGGTGGTCCATTTGTAGCCCTGCAGAAGAGAGTCCATCATATGTTCAAATGTCGCAGCAGCATTGCATAGGCCAAAGGGCATGACTTTGAACTGATATAAGCCATCTGGCGTGATGAAACCCATCTTCTCGCGGTCCATTTCATCAACTGAAATCTGCCAGTAGCCGGGTCGAAGATTGATGGACAAGAAGTGTTTAGCTCCATGCAAGCAGTCCAAGGCGTCATCGATGCGTGGTAGTGGGTAGACGTCTTTTCGTGGGATCTTGTTTAAGTGGCGATAATCGACGCAAGGATGCCAGGTACCATCTTTCTTTTTCACAAGGACGACAGGTGGAGCCCAAGGGCTAGCTGATCGCTCGATGACGCATTTGCGGAGCATTTTGTCCACTTCCGATTGGATGACTCGACGTTCAGCATGCGATACCCGATAGGGACGCCGTCGAATAGGGTTCATGTCTTCAGTGTTTATACTGCGGTGAACAACAGATGTTTGGCCTAAAGGCCTGTCGCCGAAATCAAAGATTTCGCTGTACGATTCAAGCAGGTGACGCATGTCCGTGGCCTGTGCAGAGGTGAGGTCAGGTGCAACCATTTTCGTGAAGTCATCCGTTAAGGAACCGGAGCTGTGAGCTGCAACTGGCACTAATAAACCACTCTCAGCATTCAGACTCTCAATGTAAAATTCAGAACCACTAGAAACGCTGGCCAAGAACATGCCGGCTGGAATCACTTGAGGGCACAGGCTGAAATTCAGAAGCGGTAGAACAACGTCATTACAGTCGAACCCGACTATATCCAACCCGTTTACATAGAATTATTCTATATATCGAACAATTTCTGGACAAGGTATAGTTACGAGTATATATAGCAAAAATTCCGCTTACATCGAACAAAAGTAGCAGCGACTCCTGATATATTGAATGTCAAGCGGCGGAATAATTCCCCAGAAGTTGGCTTTCCCTCGTGGTGGCAGGGAAACCTGGCAACGCGGCTCCGTCCAACCGCTCTCCCTACCGTGACCGTGCTGCGTCTAGCGAGCCGTCGACACCCCCCTGCAAAAAATGATCCTGGCCCACCCGCAGAGCTTGCTCAGACAGCCAATCAGAGGCTCTTGTGCCCTCGTCGTGCAAGATGGCGAAAATGCGAGTTGTCTCGCTGCTTTTCTTTTTTGGTTCATTGTGTGTGCGTCTTGTGGGCCTTCTCCCGCATTGTTGCCGTGAAGAAGGGGCAGAATTCACCTTTCATCGTGAAGCTCAAAATCATAAATCGGGTCGAACGCGGTGACAAGTCGGATGTCCCCGCAGCATGCAAGATTCCAAGGAGCACTCTCAGCATGACCTTGAAGAATAAGGGGGAGATTAGGGCTAAAGCGGCCAAAATCGCGACCAGGTGCCCATGGCGCCCCAACGCGTACGCACAGCCGTGTACGAGTGGTTCATCCGAAATTGCTTCAGCCGTGCCAGCTTCCGCGTGCTCGGTGATGACTAAATTCTGATGAATGCAACGAAGCCGTTGCCGGTGTTGGCGAACTTTGGAGCGAGCTGTCAGAATTTCCGGAAGCTGTTGGCGAATCAACGGTGGATGAGTTCGTGAGTGCAAATGATGGTGTCGCGACCACGGTAGAGCCCGAAAACGAAGACTACATTGCCGACATTGTACCGAGCACAAGTGAAATTGGGCACAATGAGGAAAGCAATGATGGTCCTTTGCCCACGCCCTCCGAAGTGATTGGTGCGCTTGCGCTAGTCCGGTGCTTCTGCGCGAATGCAGAAGGTGGCGGCCTCAGCTGCACCGACTCCTTAGACAATGTGGAGAAGTGCGTGAGTCACAGGCAGTGAAATTGCCCAAGCAGAAGAAAATGCAAGACTATTTCATGCGAAATTAAGCTATTTCCCTCAATAAAGTGATCTTATAAATGGTATGTGCTTTCATGACATCCAATTATTTAGCAGGCTTATATCGAATTATGCTCGATATAGAACTGATAGGCGTTTTCTTGCGAGTTCGATATAGCCGGGTTCAACTGTATTAGTAATCGTAACCAATGTATGCGAAACAGCAATGTTTCAGTTCAAAAGCATGTCAATGATGGGGCGAAGCACATATTCAAAGTCAGGGACTTGTGGCTGGGTGGTCAAAGTGACGTAAGTAACTGCCTCGGGCGACAGACACATGTGAAGCAAACAAGTGCGGTGGGGCGGCGGTGCTTGCAGCATCGGCAAGTTGAGGCAGTTCTAATTGAAGAACGCCGGTCGCGCAGTTGGTGAGAGCAGAATGAGTGGATAAAAAGTCCAATCGAAGGATAACGTCGTGAGGGCAGTTGTCGATCACAGCAAAGAGAACAGAAGTAGGTCGGCTGGCTATTATTAAATGTGCAGTACACATTCCAAGAACAACCAGCACGCCGCCGTCGGCCACATGAAGCACTTGGGCAGCTGCTCGGGTGAGGACCTTCTTTAAACGTCTACGTAGGCTAGCACTCATCACAGATACATGGGCTCCAGAGTCGACGAGTGCTTGGAAAGGTACGCTGTCTATTTTAATGTCTATTACACTTCTCCTTGTAGGCACAGACAAAGGATTTGCTGCGGTAGTAGGCAATGCAGCACCACTTCCGAGGGCTGCATGTCTTAGTTCTTCGAAAGGGTGCGGCCAAATGCCACAGCGGATGAAAGGCGATGTGACTGCGGCGAACAGGAAGGTGGGCGACGTGTTTGTGGTGAACAAGACTCGTGTCCACGCGGCGATCATGAGCGACTGTATCATGCGTTCCTAGCAGAGTTGTCGGTGTTGTTAGACTCGGCGGTGGACGAAACATTGCGGGCATTTGCATCAAAACGGCTCAGGTTGGTCGGCGTGCGGGGTGTTGAGGCCCACGAGTTGTGACAGTATCGGGTGACATGACCAATTCGGCGATAGGTGAAACAGATCGGCTGGTTGTCCGCAGTTCTCCACTCAGTCGGGTTGTGATAACGTGGAGAGAAGCGTCAGGGTGGAGCGAAAATCGTAGAAGGGCGTTCGTTAGCTCCGAGATTGGCAACAGCACATACAGAATGTAAACCAATGTTTTCAAGTTCCTGGCGAACGATGGCTTGTACGAGAGGAACGGAAAAACAGGTAGCATGAGGGCTAAGCGAACAGAAAGCTGCGGGCTCCATTGCATCCAGTTCACGTCGAACACTTCGCACCACGTCCTCTGATGGCAATGCATGCTGCTGTGCGGGTTGATCTTCACAGGTCGACGTTGTGGCAAAATTGGGAAGTCTGGCGAATGGGTGCAAAACGCGTTGGCTTTTGGCCTGCTCGAATTGTCGGCACTCTTTAATGATAGCATCAACTGTAGAGCAGCTTTTGTAGATGAGCAGATTAAAGGCTTCATCAACAATGCCCTTAAGCACTTGCCCGACCTCCTCAGTTTCTGTCATGTCGTGATCGGCTTTACGACAAAGTGCCAACATGTCCTGGATGTACAAGACATAGGACTCCGTGGGGGATTGTGCACAGGAGGCCAGTTCCTGCTTTGCGGAAATTTTACGGCGGGCTGGTTTGTCAAACAACTCTGTTAGCTTCTCTTGCATTGGTCCCAGCTGGCTAGCTCCTCTTCGTGGTTTTCGTACCACACCTTTGCCATGCCTCTTAGGTAGAACAACAGGTTAGCTAGCATTAGCGTTGGGTCCCATCTGTTGATTCCACTCGCGCGTTCGTACAGAGCCACCCACTCTTCGACGTCAGCGCCATCAGTCCCGCAGAAAGTTCCAGGATCCTTGGGTTGCACAAACACAACCGAAAGTGACAGCGATGTAGCTGGCGACAGTGATGTAGGAGGCGGCAACGGTGTTGATCACGCGTGCTCATCGTCATTCATGGTGTGGACAGTGACGCGACGTCCACTGCGGAGCTCCATTTCCAGCCGTGGTACCCCGCACCTCCCACCAATATTTTACAGGGATGTTGCGAGTATAGAAAGACTATATTTACAATATATATACAGGCTTAGTCAGAGTAGTTAAGATGGCTGACTGCCAACAACACGCAGCAGCCAGCGTCTCCTATCTTCTTCATCCTCTCTTCTCTTCTTTCACCCTTCCATAAGAATATTATTTAGTGTGATTAACAATTACGTCTGCACAAAAATAGAAAAAGGGGAGAGGCAGACATATTTAATTTTCAATTCAGTCGAACCCATTTACAACAATATTCAAGTGCCATGAAAATTCCATTGTTATAACCTGTAAGTGTTACAACCAGGTTGCATGAAAAAAAGAAATCAAAATGGGGGATGGCATAGCTGTTCTGGGGAGGCCAGTTCTTCTCCCCACCACTTTCCTTCATCCAGCTTCTGATTGTGTTGACTTGTTTAACTGTTTAACTCTGCTTCCTGCACACTGGATCATATGTTGTTAACAGGGTGTGGCTGTTGAAAACCAGGAAGAGGAGCCGAAGTAGATAACGCCTTCTTTATTCGACGCTTGTAAAAACAACTAAAAGATGCAGGCGCGCGCTCGGCTCCACGCTTGCTTCTAACTTCAGCTTCTTCTCATCTTTCTCAGAGCATAATATTTACCAGCTCCCGGCCGAACAATTTGCGTGTGCTTGTTTGTTTTCAAGACGGAGTTTGTCCAGCAGATTCTAGGTGGCACAACATCTGTACTGGTCTCCGCAACGTGTTGCCACTAGAAGTGCGCACTTTGCATGAGCGAACTTTGCCGTCGCTGCCCGGAAATGATCCTGTAATTTGTCCCATCTTCCACAATTGTTTTGGCGAGTTAAATTCTTTTATCAGTACTGTCTCCAAGCTTCACTGATTCTGAGTGCCTATTTCGTGAGCTGAACGAAGTTCTTGGAGGTACTCTCGTCGCCACTGGTTCCAGAAATTGTTTAACACGTGTTCTCGGTGTTTCCATCTTCATTGAAGTAATTCGCGTGATGACAGTGTGTCTTTTGATGCTGTGCTCGTGGTGGAACCATTGCAGGCAGGTGTTTTCCTGATGGGAGTAGGTGCCGCAGCGGGAGCCGTCGCAGCCACCACTGCTGACGTGCTGCTGGTGCATGCATCAGGTGTTATGTGACTGGCCTGCCCTGGCCCCGGCCCAGACAGCATTCCTAGCCCTCCAGGGGTTAAAGGTGGTGGCTGCTGGGGTGATGGTAATTCCTTTTCACGGCCTGGCGAGCTGTTGCGGGCGGCCATGGCTTCAGGCTGTCGTGGAAGTGGCATTCGCTCCACCCGGACAACGGGGGCCAGCGTGTGGTTGTTGCGTTTTAGCCTTTCCACCGCACTGCTGTGCCTCCCTGACAGTGAGGATCCAGATGGAGCCTTCATGTGACGACGGGCGCCCGGCAGGCCTGCTTGAGTGTCGCGGTGCGGAAGACGATGACGTTGAAGACGACAATGATGACGACGACAAGGAGCTGTGCCCCTTCGACTTCCCTCCACCCGCTGGGTGGAGCACGGACGTGTCAGCAGTGTGGTCACCCCGACCAAAGGTGTCAATCCTCCCACGCCGCTGCTCCAAGTGATTTCGCAGAGCCTGTGGTTTTGTGACTTGGTTACATATTTCACACACAACTAAATAGAAATAATCCCACGCTAGACAAAAGCCAAAAAGTTCCATATCCTCTTTTCTTAACTTTATGTTGTCGCTTTCTCTTTTCGCTGTCTCTGCCTCTGTATCGGCTTCTTTGTTTTCTGGACTCCTGAAGCAGATAGTTTCGGCCCAAGAATTCCATGACTGTCCTTCAGTAGCCGACACACTATTAGTAGCCGCCATTCTGTGAAGATCTTTCAATAGTTTGGCAGTAGAAGGGTATTTGTTTTCTACCAGTTGGAAGTGGTGTCGGAGAGTTGTAGCAAGGAGAAAGGGACTGCTGCAGGCGCCAAAAGGAACCCTTGTGATGCGCTGGTCTTCAATATTGGAAGATCCTTCTTCAAACCAGAAGTAATTAAACGCATCTCGGTCTTGTTCAGCCAGCGATATTCGAAGAAACGCTTTTTCGATGTCGGTGGAAATTCCAATCTTGAAGCTGTGAAACTTCAGCAGTAAGTCGAGGATGTTGGGGTTCATATTCGGCCCTATCCACAATACGACGTTGAGTGAAGGTGAGTCCGAAGCATGAGAAGAGGCGTCGAATACCACCCATACTTTAGTCGTAGTTCTGTAGCGTCACACTACTGCTCGGTGTGGCATATAGTATGTGATATGTTTACTCCTATTGTCCATTGTGACCTTCTCAGCAAAGTCTTTGTAATAGTAGCTCCTAATGGCAGTGTCATATTCCTTCTGAAACTCTGGTTCTCGATGTAGCATTCTCTGCAAGGACTCCAGCCTCTTTAACGCGACATACAGGTTATTCTTAAGCTGGGAACAATTGCTGCGCCACGGCAGTTCAACTTGATAGCGACCATTGTTTCTAATAGTTGGTTCCACGGAGTTCTTCAGGACGTTTTCGTCATCTTTCGAAAGTCTGTCTTCGTTAGTCAGTCCCAGATGTTCTACTTCCCAGAAAGACCTCAGTTGCTGGGAAACATTGGCTTCCGTTAGGCATATGTTGAAGTTCCTTACGGTTTCCGGCTTGCAGAGCTTAGGTGAACTTCTGGTATCTCCATGAAGTGTCGATCCTATGATAGTTTCGATGGCGGTCAAGGAGTCGTCCAGTCAACGAATTCTTCCGCTGACGAGCTGCCAGTAATAGTCTGCACTTATAAGGATGCTTATTCCAGGCTCAGGCGAGACCTGAACTGCGTTGACGTCAGCCAATTTCTTGCTTTTCAACTTTGCAAGTACATTTGTTTCTGTCAATGCTGACAAGTCATTGCATATTTCGGGAACTTTATCGCCTCTACTTCAAGTGAGTTTGAGTCGTACTGGCTATGCAGTGTGACTCGTACTCTCCTATATTTCCGCGGTGCTGAAAGGTTTCCAAATCATGAGATGGTGAGCTGCTCTTCGGCTAACAAAGTGGCTTTCAGCTTCCTAGACAATTCTTCCGTGATGAAGCTGCGCTGACTGCCACCATCAATCAACATTCTTACAAAGCATTTGCTTCCAGTGCCCAGAGCCCAAACTTGAGCGGTTTGGAGAAGAACTGCGCACTTTAGCGAGTCTGTTGACAAGCTGAAAACAGTTGTCTGCGTTTCCGTATTCTTCTTCTTCCATTTTGGGTCACACATCATGGTGATATGTCGCCCCTTGCATTTTGCACAGCTTCGTTTCTTCCAGTTTCGGCATTCCTGAGCTTTGTGAAATTGTCTAGCGCAGCGGCAACAACATCCTAATTTGCGTAGTTTCTCTTTCTTCTCGTCTAATGTTAGTTCTGTTGGGCAGACATCCACCGAGTGATCTTTGTCTCTGCATAATATACAACCCTCTGAAGTCAGTTTCACGGTTAACATAGATGCAGAACCTTGGAAATGCTCATTGGATTGTCATTTTGCAGCTGAAACTTGTTCTCTCTTGTCAGAAGTTATCATTATAGTCTGTTCCCAGCTTCTTATTTTAAGGCTCAAGAAGTCTAGAAGAACAGACATTTCATTTAGCCTGCCACTAATAACGCCTGTATTTGTCGAAGACAAGACGTGTTGAGTATAATGGAGTACCATTTCTTGCAGAAGATTTTGTAATATAGCAGTTTTCAGAAGCACTCCATATTATTTTTCTTCGACGCCAAGGTTATGCAGGGATCTCAAGCGTGTCTGCACTTCTTCATGCAACCTTTGAAGCCCTTCTAAATCTTCGCAAGAACGAACTTTACGTAGGTTTAGAAGACGACGCATGTGGTCGTTAACAATCAGTGACTTCTGACCGAATCTTTCTTTGAGAAGTTCTATAGCTGTGCTATAGCTTTCGTTAGTTGTTGACAGGCCGCTGATGACACCTTCCGCTTTACCCATCAAGTAGCTCTGAAGATATTTCAATTTGTTTACATCTGTGATATACCGGTTCTGGTGAACAGTAGACTCAATTTGATCCCAAAATTCGGGCCATTTAATGGGGTCACCATGAAACTTCGGCACATCGAGCTTAGGTAGCTTAACATGTGCGCATGCTTGATGAAAGTCATCGTGAGATGCATGCGTAGTCATCGTTTGCTGATCGGATAAAATGCGTTCAGCGCGGGATTTTGCGAGGACGATAGATTCTTGATACCATCCAACACTTTGAAGCTCATGCTCAAGGTTATCATCGGTAACATGCTCTTCTACTTAATTATCAAGGTCCTTAAGCATATTTTCCTTCATCTTCATAGGTTAAGATGGTCGGTCAGCTCACCAGATGGTGTTGGTTCCATCTGCGTAAGAGTTGTCATGTCGTTGATGATCCTGGTGACCGCCACTCGAACGGTAGCACGCTTCCGTCGTAGTCTTTCCATGTCGTCACGTCAGGAATCGAAGGCTTCGTGATGACGTGGATCATTCTTCGATTCTGTCGCAGCGTTGTCGTGTTGATCGCGTCAGTCGGTCGTCCTCTTCAGGTAGCTCGCTTCATCGTCAGGGGTCTTCAACTGTACATCTGATATCCTGGTCATGGCACCATATGTTGAAAACCAGGAAGCGGAGCCAAAATAGATAGCGTCTTCTTTATTCGACGCATGTAAAAACAACTAAAAAAAATGCAGGCGCGCACTCGGCTCCACGCTCGCTTCTAACTTCGGCTTCCTCTCATCTTTTTCGGAGCATAATATTTAACACTGGCGTTCAAGAATGGCACTGCTATAACAACTGCAAACAGGGGTCCTGGGTGGCAATTGACATATGAACTCCGCCGAGGCATCACTTGGGTGGCCCCAAAAGGCACCTTTTAAAAATGTGGGAAGGTTGCCAAGGCAGCATCTCAGCTTTAGAAATCCAGAAGAAATGCTGGGACGAGATCACCACAAGCATCTCACCATGTACATTCCGCTGGCTTGCATGAGAAAACTGCATGTCCATCAGCCTTGCTTGTTTTACGTGAAGCTTGCTGACATCCTTCTCCAAGGCATCCAGGTGCTCCACATGGTGAAGCAGAAAGACCCTCGTGAAAACAAGTCCACGAGGGACTGAATCATCTACAGGACCTCCTAGAGGAACAATGGTGAGGCAACCTGCCCTACCGCGTCAGCGCTGTCGTCATGGCCACCACTGTCACTATCCGATGCAAGGACATTCGTGACAACCGCCTAATTGGTTAGAAGTACTTCGTTTCTAAATCTATAGCAGTGCGTTTTCTTTTCACCGGCAACGTTGTGCATTGCCGATGATCAGCAGGCAGATAAACCATGTTCCGCTTTGGCGGCGAGTCAAATGAGGCCGAGAAACTATGTGGCCAGGAACAACTTCGATGCAACGAACAAAGACAAAGACGAGTGACTCAATCCATTTGCATAATTGCACAGAATGAGGGCCCAGCAAGCAATTTGAGAGGAGCACCGGCAGCATTAAAAAAATAATAATAAATTGTAGTTTTTTACGTGCCAACACCACAAACTGATTATGAGGCACGCCGTAGTGGGGGACTCCGAAAATTTGGACCACCTGGAGTTCTTTAACATGCACCTAAATCTAAGTACACTGGTATTTTCGCATTTCGCCTTGATCTAAATGTGGCCGCTGTGGCCGGGATTCGATCCAGCGACCTTGTGCTTAGCAGCCCAACACCATAGTCATTAAGCAACCACGGCGGGTGCTGGCAGCGTTGTCAGCACAGTTGGGATGGTCTGTTCATGTTACAGAGGGCGACGCGGCACAGAGCTAGGGGCACCGCCCATTCGCGTTTGGAAGGGTGAAAGGGTGACGGCAGAGATGCACGGGAGGCTGGCGTGCATCTCTCATGGAGAGAATCGCGATGCGGCACTTGAGGTGGTGGGCGATCATGCAGCAGCTCACATTTCACTTTTTTTCTTTTCAAGGATTTCGCATTCCATTACCATTCGGCACGGACACCCCGCAGCCAGACTTTGTCGTTATAACCGATAATGCGGCATGGGGACATTGTAATAAGTGGGTTATTTCTCCATAGAAAACATACATAAATTGACGATGCAGCAGCATTTCTTTGGTATAACCGATATATTGTTAAAACCGGTACTGTTATAGGTGGGTTTAACTGTATATGTAACAGCCAGGAATAGTAAACATTATTTAGCATGTTTTCAATAGTTTGCTGACTTTCTGTGAGGGGCAGGGGCATAGCCGGGGGGGGGGGGGCTTATGGGGCTTCAGCCCCTCCCCCAGAAATTTTTCGGGCTGTCCATGCACCGCCGACCAAAGCAACCCCCAGCGCCGGAAATAATTCTGGATTTTGTCTAGAATGTCTTTTTCAAGCTCGAAAATACATTTACCGTGAACATTGCGAACTCGGGCTGGATTTCGCGGCACCGCCCATGCACCAGGAGTCACATAACGCCCGAGTAGCCCCATCCGAGCACAAAGTTTCAAGGGCGTTTTGATGGCAAGCGGGCTCGCCGCAGCATCTCGCTGAGGCCGCGGAATCTATGGAGTGCATAGATGTCAATTCTGAAACTTTATGGGTGTAAATCTCATAAACTCTTGATGTGAAAGGCGCACTGACATTTCCAAAGTTGTGCTTTATATTTTCAATTCCGGAACTTTGTGGGTTTAATGTTGTTATAAACATTTGACGCCAAAAGTCCATTGACTTTTCAAAAGTCTTGCATTGGAACATATTAACGAGACAAGCCAAATCAACACATAAGCAGACAAGTTGACAAAGCATGCAGCGAGGTCCGATGAGACGAAAGGTTGTGGTCGTTTATTTGTGCCGTCATGTCACATAAAAAATCAACATTTTTTTCACCTACGCCAAAAAATACATGTCAAGACACCAAACCCTGTCAAGGTAACTGCGTTCTTATTTATTTTTTCTACTTTGACTTTTATTCGTGAGGACACATTGAGCCTCTTCAATTTTTTTTAGTTCTCGCTACCCTACCCGCGAGCTGCCAGAGCTAGCCAGAGCGCACACGTTTTTCTCGTGTTGCCTCGACCACCGCGCGGCGCACATTGGTGCGCGTTCGGTTTGCTCTGGCCGAGTGGATTTTCGCCTGGCAGAGTTTTGGATACTTTCTGGCTAGCAGACGAGAAAACGAAACAATGGTCGCTCTCCGCCATCACTGTGGGGAATCGACGGATTGCACCGCGTTCACTTGAGAGCAACCTCTCCGGAAAGTCCCGTCTCCCTGATGCAGGATACCAAGCAGTATGCGCATGGTTCTCGGTGGACCAAGCGTCTCATGTTTTCTTCGATATTCCTTCCGTAGCCACATTAGGTGGCCAAAGTAGGCATTCGATTGTGGCCAACATGCTTTCCTATGCGTTTCTTCATTTCGGTGCCCCAACACCACAGTAGGAAAAAAAAATACATTGTTGCGGCGCAGCGTATTGTTGCATGGTGAAAGTTCAATTTTGTTGCTTCTTCTTTTACGGAAAGTAATGTGCCACGGCACGCTTCAGTTGCCGGATACTCTTGCTATATTATTGCGATAGCAAGTATATGGACACTCCAGGCGCATTCCTGCCGTCGCCGTCACCCTCACGTTTTGTATAAAGTCTAAGGGCAATAACATTGCAACCGCGCGCCGCATGCTGTGGAGGTGGAATGCTGTGGGGGTGGAAGCATAAGGGTGGGGGTGGAATGGGTGAGCCGACGACGGTGATTCAGTCTTGTGTGCACAAAGGAGAAAAACGGGGAGCAAGCGCGCCGCCTTCCGTCGCGCGCGATACATCTGAGGGTGTGGATGCAATGGGGGCGGAATCTAGGATTCTGTGAATCTGTGATTGCGCAACATGCTTATTTGCCTTGTTTGATGCATTATATACGGTGACTGTTTCTTACATATGTAGATTTATTTGATACTTGTACGTATACTTAAATATGTTGTTGTGAGGTTTTGTGTATACGTGCAGTGAACTTTGTTTCCAGTGACATTTTTTTGCCCTTTATCAAGCTGTATTTTCGCATTTGTATATCCCATTGTATCTTTGCATTTCTAATGTATGAGGGCGAGTCGAATGAATGTGAGCCTACCGTCACCGCACAATAATGGTTCGGTTCATTATCTGCGAGGCATGCATGTAAAAGAGCGGCATCTCTCATTTACAAAAGTGACACGCAGCTGCAAAGATAAATGTTCTTTAATGCTCTCATACACTGGGTTGAACATGGTTGCGCGACATAATGGACGCTTCAAGAGTTGAACAGCGTGGTGTCGTGAGGTTTTCAACAACTGGAGGTGTTTCCAAAAAAAATTAGTCGCCGTGTGGCTGCCGTGTACGTTTGAACATTGTATTTCATTGGCCACTGTGAAGCGTTGGAGCAAACGGTTCAAAGAAGGACGGGAAAGTTGCAAAGACATCCTAACTCCAGGCCGAAGCCATCGTGCAATCACCCCCCACACAATTTCAAAGGTTGATGAGCTGATGAGACAAGAACAGAGGATAAGCATCGATAAACTGGCAGACCATGTGAACATCAGTCAAGGTTCGGTTCACGCCATAATTCATGAACACCTCAATTATCGGCTATTGTGTGCGCAATGGATGCCCAAGATTTTGATCCCCGCCAGAAGACGGAGAAGTTTGACGCTGCTGTGACTCATCTGATCTGGTATCACCATGAGGATGACGACTTCTTGTCTGCAATTGTGGTCGGGGACGAACCAACGTGCCACTACTACGAGCATGAAACACGACAGCAAAGCTTGCAGTGGAAACATTAGAATATACCACGCCCAAAGAAAGCAAAGGTCGTCATTTCCGCCGGAAAGGTGTTGTTGACTTTTTTTTTCGATCATCAGGGGCCATCACTGATAGAATTTGCTAAATCTTGAGAGGCCATCAATTGTTTCCGATATTGTGAAACCCCGGAACGGCTGCGTGTCGCAATCAAGAACTAACGACGTGGGAAATTGACGAATAGGGTCATCTTGTTCCATGACAATGCCTTTCCCACGTCGCTGATGTGGTTAACACAAAACTGGCAAAGTTCAAGTCGTAAACACTGCAACGTCCGCCATACAGCTCAGACCTGTGGCCTTGCGACTTCTACATTTTGGGGCAAACAAAAAAACAGCTCAAGGGAACCAGATTCGTGCCAGACGTTGACGTGAAAGAGTCAGTCGCAGACTTTTTGAAGCAGTAACCCAAAGAGTTTTATGAGACGGGAATCACGTGACTCGTTAGTCAATGGGACAAATGTCTAAATGCTCATGAAGACTAGTTTTAAATAAAGTACCCCGTTTGTCATATATTCACATTGGCTTACTTTCATTTGACTCGCCCTTGCTTATCTTGCAGAACTTCTGCTTTTTATATACGTGCTCTCTGTTGCAACTATAATTTCGGTGCAATTACTCACGATACACGACCGGTGACAGCTACTCGTGAGTAATCCATTGGAAGAAATGACAGCGTCATTGAGATCTTTGCCTGGCCATTGCATATGTACAAGAAAGCAAACATGGTTCTTGAATGACAATGTTTCATTAACATATTTCTCGTCAACTTGTTCATTTCATGGCCTTTCATTTTTCATATCAGCGACATGCACTGCTTTCCTGGTTTCGAACTGATATAGTGCTAAAGATCCTGTGACAACTTCTTTACTTATTATATAGACAAAGAACACGGAAGCATTAACATCAGTTATTTTGTGGGAGATATGGGTTTCTCCTCCGTACTCTTGGGACAAAGGAACGACAACACAGTAGTGCAAACAATCACAAGGGCATTTATTGCACCTTTCATAGATCAATGCCTGCTAGCCGAGTTGCTATCCACAAAACATGCTGATGGGCGCGCGACAAATCTAGAAGTCTGACTCATCGAGCGACCGGATAGCGAGCGAATATGTTCGCCCCATGCTGGATCCCAACGCCTGGTCGTTCGCGTGTTCGGTCACGCCAATGGTGGCACGTTCGAAGGCGGCCGCGCGAGGCGGTCTCGCAGAAGCATCGGTCGCCGCGCGCGCGGAATGTCCACGCCGTGCGCCGACCCGCCGGGAAAGACTCAGGGCCTTTCTTTCCCGCGCCTAAGTAACCCCGCCGCAGCGCAACACTAGCGCCATCTCTCGCACTGCGCTCCAACCACTCCGACCGCCGCGGGCGCCAGGCCACGCGGCGGGCGAAGCCGGCCCGCAGGAGACGAGCTATGCGGGAAAACTAGATCTCAGGGGAGGCGTGAGAGTCACGCATCCCCACAATTTTGAGCACAATTTTTGGCACATACGAGTATATTTATTTTTGAAAAAAATACACATTTTACTTGTCTTGACAGCGCATAGCGTTTAAGAATTCGTTTGTAGCATCTTTGGCAATGGCAATGCAGTTATTATTTTATTTATTTATTTTATTTATTTTATTTAGTACATACTGCAGACCCTTTTCAGGGTCCAAGCAGGACAGGCATATGCTCTTAAAACTCAAAAGATACAGAACACAATGAAAAGAAATACACATAAAAATGAGGAGACAAATATTGCAAACTATTAAGATGTCATAACATGGTTCCAATCGGATATTGTCCGCGGAAAAAAGGAATATTTGAAACAGTCAGTTTTCGCAAAATACGGTGTCAATGAGTGAATGTGATGATGTCGGGTATGACGTGTGGTTAGAGGGGATATGTACTGTGAAGGATCCAAAGCAAACTTATGGTTAAGTAAAGAATGAAGAAACTCAAGGCGATACTTTCCTCTTCGCGTTTCAAGTGTTTCAATATTGTTAGCCGCCATGAGGTCAGTGGGGGAGTCGGTGATTTTAAATTTGGAATAGATAAACCTAACAGCTTTTCTTTGAACCCTTTCTAATTTATCTATGTTAAGTTTAGTGAATGGGTCCCAAACAACCGAAGCATACTCGAGCTTTGGCCTGATGTAAGTGTTATACGTTAGAAGTTTTACGTGAGAAGGTGAATTTCTTAGTTTATGCCTCAGAAAACACAGCTTTTTAAATGCAGAGGAGCATATGTTATCTATATGTGAGTTCCAGGAAAGACGGCTTGTGATTGTTACACCTAGATATTTGTAGCTATTAACCTGCTTTAGTGTTGATGATCCGAGTGTATACACGTGGTTAATTGGGTTCTTTTTATGTGTTATTTGCATCGAAACTGTTTTTTCAGTGTTAAGAACCATGGAAAACTCGCTGCACCAATCAAGAACATTTCGAAGACACTGGTCAAGTTCGTTTTGATCGTTAGTACACGTAATTTGCCGGAAAATGACACAATCATCAGCAAACAAGCGAATATGAGTTCCTGGAGTAACCACATTAACAATATCATTTATGTAAATCTGAAAAAGCAAAGGCCCCAAGACGCTTCCTTGGGGCACCCCAGAGGTGACTGGGAGACAACTGGAGCTGCACCCATCGACTGAAACAAATTGCACTCTATTCGTGAGGTAATCTTGAATCCACGATATTAAAATGTCTGGAAGATTAATGTTTTTTAGTTTTTGAATCAGTTTTTCGTGGTGAACTTTATCAAATGCTTTGCTGAAATCCATAAATATGGTGTCTATTTGACCATTCATATCCAGTGTTTTAGCAAAGGTGTGTACTATTGTAACTAATTGTGTTATTGTAGAATAGCCCTTTCTAAACCCATGCTGAAAGTCGCTTAATATGGAGTGTTCTTCAAGAAATTTGTTAATATGTTTAGCAATAATATGTTCGAGCATTTTACAGCATGCGGAAGTTAAAGAAATAGGACGGTAATTTTGTAGTAATGTGCAGTCACCTTTTTTAAAGATGGGAACAACTCGAGCAGTCTTCCATTCAACCGGAAGTTTTGATGACAGCAGAGATTTTTTGAACAACACAAAAAGAAACTTCGCAATTATTTCGGCATAGCGTCGCAAAAATACATTGGGTAAATTATCAGGACCAGAAGAAGTTTTTTTTTTTTTTTTTTTTTTTTTTTTTTTTTTTATTCATGTATTTGATCCCTCGACAAATTGTTTAGGAGGAAGCTTTAGCTCGGGCCCAACTCCAACGCAGCCTATTCAAACACATGTAAAACGCAGAAACGCTTTTCTGAGATAATCCTTGAGTCCCTTTTAATGAAACTTGTTGCACTTGAGAGAGAAAGTTAAATTCTAGTGTCTGTAGGAAGCGGAATTTCGATTTAAGGCCTGCATTTTGTTTAAGATATATTGAAAAATTCGAAAGTTCGAAAAAGAAGAAGCACGACGTTTACAAACTAATAGCTTTGCATCACGAACAGATATCGCGGTTATGTAAACGGCATCTATTATAACCGTCAAAGCAGACAAACTTGCTATGTCAATTTGTATTTTACGTTTATTGGTTATGTTGTGTACAAGGGTTCTGCAAAAGCCGTATTGCCATAACACGAATATTTTTCTAGATTCATGTGTAACATATATATTTTGTCAGCTGTAGATGTGCTATTAGATGCAGTTCACAGAATTGTGATATCATTTTTCATTGTTGAGTTAAAGTTCTAAACTTGACAGTTTCGTTTTCTGAAAATTAGCATTTTGGGCAATTTTCAATAAATAATTCACCACCTAAATGAGAAATTCGAAACCAAAAGTCACTACAACTTATGTTTTTTATTTTAAATGCAACAAACCTCGTCAAATTTGGTGCAGTGGTTGCGGGGAAAAACGAATTTCCCTTCTACATGTATTTAAATAGGGGCACCCGAGCTAAAGCTTCCTCTTAAGGAGGAGGCCGAGCTGCAACGTGAGCCCCCCCCCCCCCCCCCCCCCCCCGAACGAAATTTCTGGCTACGCCACTGGTGAGGGGCGTGTGAATACCGAATAGTAGACTTCGAATCAAGAAACAAAAGCATATCGAATCGAATATCACAAAATTTTTCTAAAAATCTAATGCTTAAAAATTTTGGGCAAGAAAATACAGAGCTGCACATGTTCAGGAGTCTCCTAGGATTGCACAGCAAGAATGCAGCAAGCAGTAGCACAACCAGGGAGCGACACACCAGGCACATGACCTCCCCCAATCCCTGGCCAAGTGGGCGCCCTCCCGGAAAAGTTCGGCCCACACCACTGGTAGCAAGCTATCAGTAATTTAAGTACTAGAAATCAAGATATACAGTACAGTCTATGCTTACCAAAGAGAAATCGAAATTAGTATGCCATCACTCATTACAGCTCAGTTCTAGTACATAAAGGTCTAGAAGAGGTGTTTTTAACAATAGAATTTCTGTTGCTTAGAATCAAGTGCTTTTTTTCCCCTCTGAAACTACTTAATTACTGACGTTTCATTGTACTGAACACCAATGAGGTTCTCAGTTTAATAATGAACCTGTGTTTTGTGGCAATCTTTTATTTATTGCATAGAAAGTTTTGCTTTCCAGCTTTTCTCTAGAATAAAGAGGGACTATCCCAACTTTATGGAAGGTGGGTCATCAAAAGGCCAATCTGTGCACCAGAGGAAAGGACCGCACATCGCATGACTCTATCACCAGCGCGTTGTCGGCGCTGATGGTAAAGAGCAGGTACCGTCCACGGCGTTTCATTTTCAGGTTCTGTGCAATTTGCCACCTGTCAAAGATTCTGAAATCTGCAGGGTCACAGCAATTTGGCACGGCGCTACCCCCCTTCCTTTGTTTATCCGCCATCCACGTCACTGCATGAAACCCGGTTGCGACACTTTTGCACCCACCGAGTAAATCCAAAGCTAGTCTTCTGAGGGATTGCTCAAAGCAAAAAAAAAAGAGACCTATGTGGGTCAATGAATGGCGTTGGGAATAAGCAGCCGCCGTATAGTGGGTCTCAAAGATGGGGGCCGTGAACAGCTTTGTTACGATCCCATGCATTCGCTTTCTTTTGCAAGGTGGTTTGTTGCCTTTCTGAGTGTAGCGCAGCTGCTGTGAATAGATCTGCATCAATTCCGCACCAAATTATAACCTTAGTCGCCAATGCGTGATGAAGCAGCACCAATTAAGCCTAATGAAGCCACTGTGGTAATGGGCTGCAAGCCGTCATGGAATGCTTTCAGTTAATATGTTCCTATGATTAGCTCATCAGTGATCAGTCCTGAGGTCACATGTGCAGGTTAGATTGACGGCTGTGGAAGAGACATGAAGTTAGGATTTTATGCGAATTGCGCTTTGAGGTGTGCCTTCACAGCAGCGCAGGACGTGCTGCCATCATTTTCATTGCTGTTGTTATCTCCCGGGTACTAGCTCAACGTATCCTAGGGAACCCCATCTTCTCCCCGGTGCTGCACCACCATGACGCTGCACCCCAAGGCAACATTCTCCTGTGGATCCCAGCACTCTTCTCGCCCTTCTGTGTTGAAGCTCCCTTTTCCCTTTATTAGTGGTTGCCAATTCTCCTCCTCTTTTGAGTCACCATTTTGCACCGAGTAGCTGGCAAATAGTGCATGCAGAGCCAGCAATCTCCACTACAACGGTGCTCCCTCAGTCTGTGTAAAGTGCTCCGCGATACAGCGGAGAACCAAATCACCGTTGAGATTTTTGGCAGGGTCATGTTTTTTCCATAGCCGTTGCACATGCGAGGGTGGCTCAGTCCACGCTGTCATCCTCTGTTGTGCGAATGCTAGCTGCGAAGTGATCCGATTTATGTCACGCGACTGATTTATCCACGATCCCGTCCGTTGTGTGACTCCAGCTTTGTCAGCATTGTTGAAGAGGGTTGAAGACAACGTGGAAGACTTGTGCACCCACAAATGGAAACTGTTTTTGCAAAGATTTGAGCGTTGTAAGCAGTTTAACGCAAACGCATTGTGTGGCTCATGAGGCAGAAAATCCGGCATAGTTATCGGTGTTGGTGTGACCGCCAATGGTCCAAAAACTCATTGAACCCTCGACTTTTGGCGGGAGTCGAGCCCATAGCCTTTTATGTTAATTAAGGGAAAGTTAATTAACACACAGCTAAATACAATAGTGGTAATTAATGCACTAGCACCCACTACCTTTAGTGGGAGTCAAACAAACAACCCTTGGTGTTAATTAAGGTGAAGTTAATTAAGGCACAGGGAAGTAAGAGAGATAATTAATACACTTACTTAATTAACTAATTAATTAATTAATTAATGGGTTTTACGTGCCAAAACCACTTTCTGATTATGAGGCACGCTGTAGTGGAGGACTCCGGAAATTTCGACCACCTGGGGTTCTATAACGTGCACCTAAATCAAGTACACAGGTGTTTTCGCATTGCGCCCCCATCGAAATGCGGCCGCCGTGGCCGGGATTAATTAATACACTTGAACCCGCAACCTTTGGTGGGAGTCGAACCCACGACCTTTGGTGTTAGTTAAGGCAGTTAATTAAGATAAAGTCAAATAAGGCACTTGAGCCCACGACCATTGGTAGGAGTCATACCCACAACCTTTAGTGTTAATTAAGGTTAAGTTAATTAAGGCACAGTGAATTAAGGTAGAGTTCATTAAGTCCCTCAAGCCCACAACCTTTGTTGGGAGTCGAAACTTCAACCATTAGTGAGAGTTGAACTTGCGATCTTGCATTGTGGCATAATGCCTTAAGGGCCATGAACTGGTCACAATGTTTTCCCATTCATCCACATAGGGACATCTAAGTGCCCCTTGAATTTTTCTGCAGAATTATACACACAGATTTTTTTTTTCTAGAGTGCTGTAAATGGGGGTGAGGGTTATGCATGGTGGTGAGTTAGACACGAGAAAATATGGTATCCAACATGATGTGCATGTCTATAAGCGCCAAATCGGCCCGATCTTCACACATGCTTTCGCACATTAGAAATATGCGCTGCTTTTGTTGCCATTCTCTCTGTCCGCGTTGATTGGCCCTGTTAACTCAGATGAACCTTGTACCGACAGAGGAGGACCCAGCTGACGCAGCACCATTCTCACAGTGACAAAGTCCGCCACCCAAGACACCTCATCCGCAGCACGCTCGGCGCTCTTTTTGTGCCAAACACAAAGTGAAACGTTCACTTGGGCGGCATCGGACATGAGAGGCTCCTTGGCATACCGGACATGTGGCACTGCACGGGTCCCTACGCCAAATATATTGAATATTGAAAAAATCAAATAGTAAATATTCAATTCATGAATCGGCTGAGTGGAATGCTCACTATTTGATTCATTTCGATGATATTCGAGTACTCGCACACCCCTACTTTCCATGGAGCTTCAAATAAAGCTTTGTGTAAGGGTAGCTTTTTATCCCATCTGTAGCACTGCACTGCATCTGTAGCACTGGATGTAACTTTTTTTCCTGACTATGCATTCTTTTTCAATGGCTCCCTAAAGAACATATCACCGTAGCTGCCCCTACTGTGCAGCCACCAAACTTTCAACTCCTCTGCAGACATTAGCACCATAGTTCCCTTTCTAAGAAACTCCATTGCTGGACGGCTGAAGCCATTCAGGCAGTGGAAGAATCTCACCTCGTGATAGCTGCAGAGCCCTGTGCAGACTGCTCTCCGACTTGCGTCGGTCGTATCTGCGTCTCTTCAAGTATTCCGGTGCCCCAAGCGTCTTCTTTATTGATCCTCTCTCACACAGCAGGCCTCCTGCATGGCAGCCAACGTCAAGAATGCAGCAGCAAGTGTGGCTCAAAGGGAGTACATATGTCAGCCAATCGGTGTTGTTTTAGAGTGTGTGCACACATGTAGGTCTCTGTTCGTCAGCCATCTCCTAGCATGCATGCGCTTCTGTGTTCCACTGCTGCTGCACTGCCTCTTTGCCCACTCAAGGCAGTGTGTGCAGATGTACACACTGAGCAAAGACCGTTCCTCAGTCCGTACATGGAGCAAGTCATTATGTGCAGACAAAATGTTTGTCTGTGAAGCCTGCTTAGCGCTAAGTGCTCGTACTACCCTGACGACATGTCCCAATCACATTTCTTTACGAAGCTGCAACCGCTCTTTGTGCTTTGCACGTGCATTTGTGCATGAACTTTTTTTTGTTTCTTGTCTTCTCTTCCTGCACTTTTTCACTCAAACCATGGTTAGGTAAAGCCCCTCAATCTCCCAAAGTAGCGCCAACCACTTCCCTCCTCCTCTGCTCGCGCGGCCTCGATGGTGGCGCCGCTGGTGCTGGGCCTGCCGTAGCAGACGACGGCTAACACGCTACGGGAGGAAATTCGCGGAAAAGTTTGTTCGAGCCCCGCAGAGCAGTTTCTTCAATCGGGATCTTGCTTTGTCAGTCACTAACTTGGCCTTAAGAATGTCGTGTTGGAATTGCGGGAGAAATAGAGAAAAGGACCATTATTCAAGGCGTATTTAAGGCGTAAAGCGCGCGCACGTTGAGAGTTTGTGTTGCTGAAACACGATGCAAGCACGCGGTGGGCTCAAACACGCACATAATTACCAAAGTTTCAGGTTCTGACAGCGTGAAAGTACATGTACGTGGTTTCGTAGGTTCATTTACGCACCTGCAGGATACTTTTGTTCGGCCGGCGCGTGAGAGATTCCGACTGCCTGCGATCGGCAATGCCTGGCAACAGAGCCGCTTTTTTCATTGCGGGGTGCTTTGGTAATCGTGACGATAGATCGTTTTTTTTACAAGTACTGCTCCAGGAGGGCACATGTAACAGCTAATGGAGGCCTCTGAAGAGCACGTGACATTACACTAATGCAGGCGTTGCAGGGAGTGTTCGCATACAAAATTGGCTGTCCGCGATCTTATACCCCCTTGGCATGCACAGGCTTCGGCGAGCCCCATCCAGCCCTGGTTCTAGCTTTGGTGTTCCCATTGCCGCTTTGGTGCCCTGGAGGCGTCGTCAATAATACAAAATAATTACATGTTGTTACAACTAGTAAATAAAATCTATTGAAGAAATACAATCGCGCCGAGGCGCCAACTTCTAAAGCAGCGGGCCTGCACGAGAATTATGAAATGCCAACGAGGAATTTACCGACTTACGTACAATTTTACGGTAAAAGTACACGTTAAACATCCCTTGGCGACCTAGATAAAGTTATCCGGAGCCATCCACTACGACCTCCATCATAGCTTTAGTCATTTCGGGACTTTAAAAATGTTAGTCACCACAAACCAAATCAATACAGGCGGGCGTACATTCGAATAAGCTAAAAGACTGCATCCATAAGTCATAGTGAGCCTTGCAAAAGCGTCGAGAATGTGCCAACTTCTGGTGCAGCTCAAAACACACCCTGCATAAAGTCGCTTTTATGTCACAGGCCAGCTGCAGATGCATGCACTTTCACCGCAAGACGAAACTACATGAAACAAAGACAGCACATTCGTAAAAAAAAAAAAAAGACACCTTCAACGCGCTAAAAACCACGCAGAGCATGAACACATACACTTTTTCGAAGTGGAAGGCGTGACACTTACTTCACAAAGCCGTGCGTTCTTTGCCACTTCCTCGAAGTCAGCGCGCCCAATCCTGTGAATCTACACTTTTCTTCTTTTTGCGTTGCACCAGAGGAGGAGGGTGAGCGGGGTGGCGGAAAGAGCTAAGAATGGCACTATTTTTTGAAAATTTAGGGGCTTTATGGTTAGGGCTCCCTTATCAGAACGGTTGCCTCATTTCATTTCATTTTATTACCCTCAAGTGCATACACATTACAGAGGGGAGTGGTACATAACATATAGAGATAATTAACAAACACAATCAAGATTAACTAAACAAAAGCCAATACAGAAAGCCAACTAAATAAAGAACCAAATACACGTTAAAGTAGAAGCAAGTGACAAAAGAATAAAGGGTGATAAGCAACAATGATACACAGTGATAACAATGATACAGAACTCAATGCACTGATAACTGTCTACAAAAAAAAAGATGATGAAGAAGAAAGAAAGAACAAAAATTTTTTTAAATGAGGGATCGGCATCAAGATATCACACGAGAGATAAACGAAATGAGCTGTGATCTGGTATTAATGCTACAATGGGCAGAAAGCGTACTCTGTCGATGATTGGGGTAGAAAAGAATGAAAGAGGGCATTGGTTTTACAACTGATGACGTTTACTATGTAAGAACCGTTGATACAGGACGAGCAATAAGATAGTTGTGAAATGAAAGCAAGCTTCAATTGGTCATGATGATAAATTTTGTGGAAAAGGCTAAGGCAAGATACTTTTCTACAAAGCTCAAGAGATGGCAATGATAGCATTGGTTTCATTGAAGTCATGCTGCTAGTACGGTTATAAATGGAAAAAATTAAATGAACCAAATTATTCTGGACCACCTCGAGTGAGGATGTTAAGTTCGTGAAACTGTGGTCCCAAATTGCAGAAGCGTATTCTATTTTTGTGATTCTGAACTCTCTGGATGTTGCCTTCCTTTGCCCGGCTATTCATCATTATCTTTATCTTCTGCATATTCATCTTCAACCCCACTCTTACACTCTCTCTGTTAAGGTCCTCAACCATTTGTTGTAACTTGTCTGCATTGTTGCTGAATAGAACAATGTCACCGCCAAACCGAAGGCTCTTGAGATATTTGCCATCGATCCTTACTCCTAAGCCTTCCCAGTTTAATAGCTTGAATACTTCTTCCACGCACACAGTGAATAGCATTGGAGAGATTGTGTTTCCCTGTATGACCCCTTTCTTTTTAGGTACCTTCCTCTTTTTCTTGCATAGAATTAAGGCAGCTGTAGAGCCTGTAGAGCTGTAGAGTTTCTGTATCCTGTTCATTACTATTTCTAATGGAGGTATCCTGACTCCTCTGGGTATTGTACAGGTCAGTATAGAATTCTTCTGCTTCTTTTTCTATATTTTCGAGATTGCTGATGACATTACCCTGCTTATCTCTCAGTGCATACATCTTGGTTTGTCCTATGCCAAGTTTCTCTCTCACTGATTTCAGGCTGCATCCATTCTTGACGTCTTCTTCAGTCTTTCTCACACTATAGTTACGAATATCACTCATTTTCACCTTGTTGATGAGTTTTGACAGTTCCGCGAATTCTGCTTTATCTCTTGAGTTGGACACTTTCATTATCTGTCGCTTCTTTATTAGGTCCTTTGTTACTTGGGAGAGCTTGCCTACTGGTTGCCTTGGTGCCTTGCCTCCCACTTCAATTGATGCCTCTGAAGCCAGCCTAGTTACGGTTTCATTCATTACCGCTATGTCATCATCATCTCTCTTTTCTAAGGCTGCATATTTGTTTGCAAGTACCAGCCTAAATTTGTCTGCTTTTACCCTTACTGCCTCTAAGTTAACCTGTTTTTTCTTGACCAATTTTACTCTTTCTCTGGTCGAACTGAGGTGAATCCTAGCCTTCACTAACCTATGATCACTGCATTTTACCCTACCTATCACTTCTACATCTGCACTTGCTGGGATCGGCAGAAAGTATGAAATCAATTTCATTTCTTGTTTCACCATTAGGGCTTTTCCAGGTCCACTTTCTGTCGCTACATTTCCTGAAAAAGGTGCTCATTATTCTCAGCTTATTCCTTTCTGCAAATTCTACCAGCATCTCGCCTCTTGCATTTCTCGAATCAACACCGCAGTTGCCAAATTGCCTGCTCACCCGCCTTCTTTTTTCCCTACTTTTGCATTGAAGTAGCCCATTACTACAGTGTGCTGAGTTTGCACTTTTTTCATCGCTAATTCAATATCTTCATAAAACTGATCTGCTTCCTCATCGTCGTGACTGGATGTTGGAACGTAGGTTTGTACTACCTTTAATCTATACCTCTTATTAAGTTTGATTACGACTACAGCTACCCTCTCATTAATGCTGTAGAATTCGTTAATGTTGCCCGCTATGTCCTTATGGATTAGGAATCCTACCCCGCATTGCTTCTTATCTAGGAGACCTCTATAACAGAGGACCTGTCTGTTATTCAGCAATGTATAAGCCTCACCAGTTCTAGTCTCATTAAGGCCGATGATGTCCCGAACAATGTCTGATAGTTCCTCAAAGAGTCCTGCTAAGCTAGCCTCACTCGAGAGGGTTTGGGTGTTATACGTTGCAAGGGTCAGTTTCCATTGGCGACCTGTCCGGACCCAGAGATTCTTAGCACCATCTGCTGCGTTACAGGTCTGACCGCGGCCTTGGTCGGAAGCTCCGCAGCTGCTGGGGACTGAGGGCCATTGGGTAATTGAATAAGCCATGTGGGAGGGGGTGGCCGAATACTGCACCAGGGAGGCCAATTCCTGTTCTGGTGAGGGAGTGTCTTGTTGAAGCTTAGTGGGCGTTCCTAATTAGGTTCTACCTGGATTAGTATAGCCCCACTCACATTTGGCATTTTTTGCTAGTGACAGGCGTCACTCCAAGCCTGCAGATGTTGTGCACTGGAGGAGGTGAATTTCAAGCTCACCATCGTGAAAAAAAAAAAACAACAAGACAAAAGAAACCTCTTATAGCAGGATTTGAACTTCCGACTATGGCAACCGAGCATTCGACGTAGCTCAGTCAGATAATCCCACAGGCGGCGAGGCTACCTTACCGCCGACAAGTACAGCCCTGAGGGCCCTACGTGCCTAAAAATTTCCTTGATTTGTCCGCAATAGATGCCTTTAGCTGATAGCGATAGGTAACTCAATATAGAACGGTCTCTAAACGGTTCTGGCCTTGTAGTTCCGGAGTCGCACGTGCACAGTTGGCTGTGAACCCGGCTAGGTATAAGGCATCTCGGCCGCCTTTGACAGCGCTTAGAACGTGGAGCTCATAATGCGCTACTCTCATTTAAAAATGATAATAACAGAAGTAATGTTTACTATGTGCTCGCTTTGACCACAAAAGGGGCGCAGAACAAGTTAAGGACCGCGCAAAGAGCGATGGAACGAAGATTGCAAGGCATAACATTAAGAGACAAAAAGAGAGAGGTTTGGATCAGAGAGGAAACGGGTATAGACGATATTCTAATTGACATCAAGGGAAAAAAATGGAGCTGGCTAGGTCATGTAATGCGCAGGTTAGATAACCGTTGGACCATTAGGGTTACAGAATGGGTACCAAGAGAAGGGAAACGCAATCGAGGACGACAGAAGACTAGGTGGAGCGATGAAATCAGGAAATTCGCGAGCGCTAGTTCTGAATCGGTTGGCACCGGACAGGGGTAATCGGAAATCGCAGGGAGAGGTCTTCGTCCTGCAATGGACATAAAACAGGCTGATGATGATGATGACTGTCTTGCACATAGTCAGTTTAACAGAAACAGGTGCTTCGAAAAGTTCCAACACAAGCGAACAAGCATGCAACAGCTGTTGTTAATTATGTAATCGATATGATGCTTCAAGCTAAAATCATTAGTTATATAGAGACTTAGGTAAGTACTTGTAAGAGGTAACAGGATCTAAAGGAATATTATTTAATTCATAGCAAGCAGGAGTAGGGAGATTAATGCATAATACTCGCATACCTTTACATTTTTTAACATTTAAGTCCATGGCCCACGTATTACATTATTTAACCCTTTCGCTGTGACGGACGTACCGGTACGTCATTGCACTTCCCCCCCACAGTGTCACTGACGTACCGGTACGTTCTCTATCGTGCGTTCAAAATTTCGCGCCTGAGCGCAAAGCTGGCGCTCTTGGATTGGCCACGCCATCTGTTGACTCTTTCTACAAGTCCGTATATTCGCCCCGACCTGTGTTAATCCATGTATTGAAGAGTACGGTGTGACTGCCACTCCCCACTTTCTCTTTGCTGAGTGGCGCGGTGGCTCCGCGTTCCCTGGATCATGCGTCGCGGCCGTGTGGTTATGGGTTCAAGGGTTGTACTGCAATCTCCGCTGGTTTGAAGGTTTTTATTTGTCTTCTGTTGGTGTGCCTGCTACGGCGCGTCAAGTTCAGGTGCACGTGCCGTTGCCTCTCCAAAAAGGGCATCTCGATTGCTGCTTTCACTCTCTCGCCGCACCCTCGCTTCCAACTTGCAGCAGCAAACGTAAAGCCCTTCGAACTTTGTTTAGCCTTTTTCCATCTCCCTCTGTCTTCTTGATCACGCAACGTCCCATTTATCTCCGTAGTGCGGGCGACTGAAAGCGCATCCTCCCTGCACGCGGTTACTTTCGGATGGCTCGGCGCACGGGACCTTCGTCAGCTCATTGGAGTGGTGGCTGAATTCCGATTCAGAATACGAGCCGAGCTCGGATTCAGACTCGGACAGAGTCGTATGCGAGGAAGAGGGTTCCGCATCGTCAGATTCGGATGTTGAACGGATTTTATAGTCAGGCTGATGATGATGATGATGTTTACTAACAACAGCTGCAGAACACTGAAATGTGCATATTGCATTGACTATGTTATTTGTATACCAATCATAATCAAAAATAAATTGCTATGTTCATTCCTTGTTATACTCGTTCCCTGAAACCAAGCCGACACTGGGGGTGCGTCACGGCCAGAAAGGTCCGACAGCAAAAGGGTTAAATATACTATTTAGGGCAATTTCTAATGCAGAAACATCGGTAGGGTCAGCTGTTTCACGATTACGCAGTCGTCTGCAAATAAGTGAATAGTGGAAGTCACGCAGTTAGGGAGGTCATTAACATAAACTAAGAAGCAAAGAGAGCCCAAAATGGACCCCTGTGGTACACATGACGCGAGAGCTGTTAACAATGAAGTGTTATTGTTAGCGAACACGTACTGCAACTGTCTTTTAAGAAAAAATTCAATACAGCTGAGAAGACTTACCTCAATATTGGGGTACCTGAGTTTAAGAAGAAGAAGGCAATGGTTAATTTTGTCAAATGCTTTAGAGAAATCTAGGAAGATGCAATCAGCTACAGAACGATTGTCAATAATAGATGGAGCAAGTAAAACACATTAACTGAGTCTAGCAAGAGTACGACTTCCTACAACCATGTTGTGTCGAATTAAAGAAAGAGTTCGAATCAAGGAAGCTACCAAGGTGTGAGCAGATAACAGGTTCAAGAATTTTGCAAGGTATGCTGGTACGAGAAATGGGGTAATACTTTAGGGGCGATTGCTTATTACCTGATTTATAAAGTGGAATCACATTCGCCAACTTCCAATGCTCGGGTAGAATACCAATAATTAATGATTGTAGAAATATTTTAGTCAGAAAAATAGAAGAATACTGTACATCTTTTTTTTTTTTTGAGGAATCTTACATTTCTACAATCAACACCAGAGGAACATGAGGGTTTCAGTGTGTCAATGAGCTTTAGAATCTTGGCCACACCTATTACTATTGGCTGCATACTGACGAATTGGGAGAAGAGATATGATGGCAATGAAACATTGCTTGTGGAATACACACATAGTTCAAAATAGATGAACACTCTTTACTAGGCACAGGTTAGCCGTTCTGGTCGACTAAAAAAATCTGCGTGTTGCTGTAGGTATTAGCTATGATGTTCCAAAATTTCCTAGGGTTACTGATAAGCATGGAAGGGAGTGTGTTTTTCAGGAAATAAGATTTTGCACAAGCGACAGCTTGACTATAGGTGTTAGATGAGATAGTGTATGCATGCCAATGTTGCTCGGTTTGCAGCAATTTGGCGACCTGAAGTAAGCGCTTTTTGCTGTTAGAAAGCCAATCTAAATACAGTTAAACCTCGATATAATGAAGTCTGTAAAATCGGCAATTTGCTTTGTTATAATAAAATTTCGTTGTATTGAAATTCAAAATTTTATGGAAATAAGTACAATCACCGATCAATTTTTCTTATAAGCAAAGGGGCGACAAAATTTTCAGAATTATTGGGCAATCGAAAAAAGCAAAGTTTAATGAGAAAACAATTAATTTTGATGAATGTGGTAGTCCGCGACAAATGATATGGTCTCATGCCACATCGACGATATGTTCACATCGGCATTATGAATTAAGTGAAGCCAGCTGCGCTTTCGCGTGCACTCCGCCCCGCAGCTGATGGTGTCGCCCGCACTGGGACGACAGTGTCATGAAAAGTGCCGGAAGCGGGAAGTGAATGCTTCGTCTGCCTCTTGCTTCGATGGGTCACAGAAACTCGAAATTATGCAATCTCCAATGCTATACATGCAAGAAGAAAGCTTGCACGATGACACGCTTTCTCGGCATGTCTACTCTTTGCACACGTGGCAGATTACCTCTAAAGCAGGGTGCGCGGCTGCGTATGCGTTCAGCCACGCTTACAGCTATGCACGGCCACAGCTGAGACGCGTGCCAGAAATTGAAATGTGTGTAAACTTACCCCTAACTCCCCAACCCACAACCCTGGCCTCTCGCGTGCGCTTGATCACGCTATTGCAATCTCGCTCCCTCCCCCTCTTTCCCTTTGCTCACATGGGAAGGCAGCACTCGTGAAGCCACCATCTTTCTTGTCTCACCCTCACACACTTTCACTCCCACTTAAAGCACACAGTGTGTGGGGTGCGATAGGACCTTATTGCACTTAGACTTTATACGGAACATGATGCAGCCACCTCCGCGGTCACTCTTGTCGCGCGGCACCTGATTTGATAGGTGCGCTTGAAAGCAGCTGCTCGTAATTCAGTCATTTGACCATGTGCGTCCGCTGAAATTTAAATTTATTTGAGAGTTTTAGTTGGGCATCTGCAGCAGCTCTGCATATGCAGGAAACTTGCGGAGGTGACACAGCGCATGCACGTGCAGTAAGCAGGAGCACACATGGCCTCTTGCGTGCGTGTGCCCCTTATCAAAAGCTGAAGAGCGTACGATGCGGGCTCTGCAGGCTTTGTGGGACATTCTCGCGTGTTCTCGCATGTCCACGAGAGCGCCTTTTTCGACATGCTCCTTGCCGAAGATATGACTCCGGCTTGTGGTTTGACTTCATGGCAGCTGATAGTATTGGCTACACAGTCTCGGAAGCTGGCTTATGATGGCGGTGAGCATCACACTACCCGCTCCTGCACGTGCAAGCCAGCAATCCCCTTCACAAGTTTTCTGTCCAGCCAGCTATTTTTGTTTCGTGCACTCACGCTTCGCTACATACGCACTACCTCGCATGCTGCGTGCATGAGTGGTTGCGGACACCCAACTAAAACTGTCTCAGCATTCCTTCGCGGTGGCAGTGAAATTTCGTTATATTGAAATCGCGTGCAAACACATTTCGTTATATTGAGGTTCTAAATACATAGTGTTCTATGGACAAGAGGTTATGAAAAGTAAAATACTTCGTTATATCGAGAATTTCATTATATTGACGTTCGTGATATTGACGTTTAACTGTATGAGTTAAACGATGGTGCGTGTATTTATTGGTATTGTTTTGGGGGAAATGTAGGCTTTTCTAAGATTTAAAATTACCGTATTTAATCTAATGCACACTTTATGTCCGATAGAACGGGTTTGAAAATTGCGTGCACGTTAGAATCGAGTACGACTCTAAATCTGCGTTACCATATCCCTATCGGCATTTCAAGATGGCCGCCTCGTACGCACTTCGAGCCTAGCTGCCGTAGCTTTCTCCATGTGCTGTAGTATGTGTGCTTAAGCAATGCTTCCTTTGGCTTAGGTTAGTGCAGCATCTGTCTTCCTTTTTTCTGCGTTTGATCTATCAGCATGGAAGTGCTGACTGCAAAGATATGCAGAGATCATCACAATGTCGCAATTAAAAGGAAAGCGATCACGTGTGCGGAGATGGATGGAAATCGGGCCGCATCACGGGCGTTCAGAGTTCCCAAACTTGTGTGCGGGACTGGTGCAAACAGGAGAGGCGTTCTACACCGGCAGCTGCTACGTACGACGTGGCCGCGCGGCCCCTATATTGAAACCGATCTGCTACAGAGACAAGAGTCGACGCATCTAGGTGGACCGCACTGTGTTCTCGTCGCTTAGTTCGTGTCGAAGCGAGAGGCCGCACAAAGGTCAATTCCCTTGCTCCTGCTAATTCACTTCCTCACTCCAGCATTTGAAGAGTTTCCACAGTCATTGAGTACGATGTGTTCATGTTTGCTTGTGTGAGCATGACACCATGCTTGTTAATTTAGTTAGTAAGCGAATTTTTAAAAGTTTATACGGCCGATAAAACCACTATCTTTACTTTTCGTATAGCTGTCTACTAATTTGCTATCGTAATCGATGCTTTGGCGAAACTGCGACTTTTTTTTATTTATCGCAACTTTAGTGCAGTGGGAGTAAATCTTGCTTTTTTCCCAATTGAGAGAAAGTTATATTTCTGTATGAAAGAATGAGGTGCGTGGTACTCTCAAGCACTTTTCTGTTTTTTAGGTCACGGCAAATGGGTGCACGTTACAGTCGAGGGTGCGTTAGAATCGAGTAAGTACAATAGGTTTGCAAACAGGTCCCAGTTCGCTTGGACAGAACGATATTCAATACCACCAACATAGTTATCAAGAAAAAGTAAAAGTTCACTACTGATCCTTTCAAAGTTTGCCTTATTGTAGTAAAATATAACCTTTTGTTTTTTCATGGCTGGGGATGTAATAAAGCATAGATTAAATTGAAGTAAAGAGTAATTGTCAAGTGGAAGCATGAAAGTTATTGCGCCTACCATATCGGAGTTAGCGGTCAGAATTAGGTCAAGGTTTGCAGAGCTGCCGACAATGTGTGTGGGATCATCAATAATTTGAGTAAAATTGTAAAGAGAGCAAGTATCAAGGAATGCTTGGAAATGCGAAGAATATGGTGTGCAACATAGTGGTGCAGATGTCCAGTTTTATTGTTGGATAATTAAAGTTGCCTAGAAGAGTTACTGGGGATGATGGGTATCGAATCAGGGCAGACTTAATTGTGTCATGCAGTTCACTGACGAACAAGATATCTGCATAAGGTGGACAGTAACACAAACCGATTATGCGTGTTTTATTCTTCAAAATGACACCCCACCAGAAAGTTTTGATATTACATGCGACATTAAAGGCAAGCTGAAACGGTTTTCAATTTCCATGAATTGCTGGGATTGGAAAGAAGAGACCTAATAATTTACGGTGCCGAAATTTTTTTTCTTCGTTTTGTTAATATAAGGGGTGCAAATCGCTTTCTAAATCACCCCCTCGGACACGCCCCAATTGCTTCCCGGAGCTCCGGGTGAGGTGGTTGCCAGAGGAGAGAACCAGCGAGAAACGTCATTCGCGGGGACCGAGTGGCCGGACCGGCGTGCTGGCATGTGCTGGCATGCCTCTTTCCGTCCTGCGCTTTACTGAACGACGCTGCGAGAGATCTGCCGCCGCCGCCGCTCACGTTCGTTGTCTTTTGCGATTTTCGTAAACTGTTCTTTCCTTCTGTGCTGCGTGAGTGCCTACAGCCAAGGGCGCCCAACGTGCTCTCGCTCTGTGCAGCATTCGGCTGCGCGAACACAGGCAAGCGAGACAATGTGATGTTTCACAGGTTCCCGAAGGACAAGAAGCTTGCAGCGCAGTGGGTCCGTGTGGTGAGAGAGAGAGATAAGTTCGTGCCGACGAAATCAACTGTGCTGTGCTCGGACCATTTCCACGACAGTGACTATCATCGGAGCTTGACAACGATGCAGGAAATCGGTATTCCAGTTAAATCTGCGCGACTGAAGCCCGGCGTTGTTCGGTCTATTGGCCTTGAGCTCCACCACTGGAAAAGCTGGTGCCACCGTCGGCGTGACGTGCTATTAGGGATCACGTGGACATAGCGGCCGCGTCGGCTGCTTCGGGAGCGCCGAAGCGAGTTGGAAACAAGAGTTTATGTTCCCTCATACGCTGCGGTCCTCATTTAGTGGCGAGATTTTCCCGCTTCGAGTGTCTCCTTTACAAAGATTGAAAGCACAACAACAGGTAGTGGCTGCCTTGAAGGCGCGCAATATTGTAGGCTACTGCTCGGTGCCGCAGTGCCGAACGTACGCAACGGAGCCCGGTGTCAGCCTTATACATACGTAGCCGCAGGACAAGAAGCTGCGTGAAGCTTGGCTCGCGAAACGTAAAACTGGCAAACAGTCATTGGATACAACTCGGGTATGCAGCAAGCACAGACGCGAGGAAGATTCCTGCTGCGGCGCCGGGTCTGCGATGTTCGAAAAACGCGCACTGAGACGCTCACCCGAGTCCGCTGCCCGACTAATGTCATCACGGTTCAGTCTATAAACTTGTCGATGTTATAAATACTGGCAAGTTCACTGGAGTGGAAAGGGAGCGGTAAGAAGCACATTAAAAAAGAAAGCATGGCACATGGTCATGTTTGTGTTATGAAATAATGCACTGGATTACAAAAAAAGACGCAGAGGGAAATCGCACGCTGAGATCGCCGATAAACATATAGTGCGACTCAACTCGAGAAATAATATTGAAACATCCAAGAATTTGGAGAAAAAAGATTGAATCGTCGCGACGGCACATCACCATCCCCATAGGCGTCGAAGTCTCTACGATGAAATTATTTTTGAACAGCTCTAATAGCGCCTACGCAACAATGGTTGCTTGTATACTGTCAAATGCTCATATTTTGCGGCCTAAAGCTCATGGCACGGTGCGAAAACGCGCACGTGGCGAAAGCGAAACAGTGCGCGGACAAGCATGGAGACGTGGGACGTGCAGTCGGTCACTGCGAATCTGTGCGATCGCTGCATTGAGGCTTCATTCTATTACTTTCCATTCAGTTATACAAACACTATAAGAACATATTTCACATAGTTTGCTCTCAGCGTTTGCCTACCTTTCACGCAAGAAGCCGGTTCAAGTGACTTCATCGTGGCGACCGCGCACAGTGGCGTTCATTGTTTGTATTCGGTAAAGAGATAGCCTCTGTAAACGATTCTGTGCTTTCAGTTTGCCCAAGATTATTATTTAGACAGTAAAAAACTTCTCTTGTTTTGAAAGTACTTACAGAAATGTCCGGGAGAGCTCCCGCGTGGTGTTTTCAGTGAGCGCTGACAGCAAAACCTATGAGGAGCGCGCCGCGTGATCCCTCATAGCCAGCGAGGCGCTTCTGACAGATGGCGACTCCGTAACTCCTCGCTGCCAATATTCTCCCACAAGAGAAACACCTCGCCACCTCCAAAAGCGGCCTTCGCCAAGAGGAGAAAGCGTGAGGTAAGGGTTTTAATGTGCAAACGGGAAATTTTTGAACAGATGATCACCTTAGTGTCGAACAAACGGCCTACGACGAAGCGAGGTGGAGGCACAGCCGGGAATATGCACGTACGTGCAAAGTGCTTGCCGTTTTCATCCTGTTTTGCCTCTCTGCTTTGTCACGGAACACTGTACTACAGCTGTTTGTTCGGCGCTGTTTTGATACGGTGAAATAACTGGCCGGGGGTACGCTTGCGCATTCAGTGATATTTGTTATTCGTCGTACCATGCAGTGCCCACAGATTTAGCTGTTCAGCATTCGTGTTCAAATCGCACGACATGAGGCGTTACAGTAATATTTTTATGCTCGCGTTAGAGTAGCTGAACTTGGTGTGTAAAAACTTTGTTCCGTAAATTTCGCACTCACAGCTTGCTACCAGCAGCGAAATGCCGCAAAAGCGAGTGTCAGCACAGCCGCGCCTGTGGCAAGGCAAACAGGCTCAAATAATGAAGTAACGTTGTGAGGTATTGAAGTTATCAGCGTTCGACGTGGTCTAACCCAATACAGGCATCGCTGCTTGTCAAAAAAATTTTTCTTGCCCTTGTACCTAGGGAACTAGCTATGCATCACGCATGGCAAAATTATTATTTGAAAGTAATTATATTACATTACTCATTACTGTCTCATTACGCTCATTGATTTGAATTACATTACCAATTACCGCCTTAAAAAAAGTAATGGTATTACTTTACGATTGCTTCCAAAAAGTTTTCATGCATACAAGAAGCAAAAAGCAAATTATAAAGGGACGTCAACCTTTCTTCAAGGTAACATACACTTTCATGCCCTCCCCCTATGTTTCTCCACGACACCTCACCACATTACCAACGTTCTGACGCCGTACACAGCTTACTGGTGCATATTTAATGCAATTACTAAATTACTTTAGCAATGAAATTACAGACAAAACATTTCGCATTACTAAATCACTAGACAACTAATCCATCACATAAATTACTGAAAAAGTATTTCAATTATTGTAAGTAATCCAACTGCTGTCATGTATGCTGATATGCTGAAATTCATGACATCCATGCCTTGCACTCTTTCAGATACTAGCAAAGCTCCTTGAGAACCGAGCCCCTGATGAACCTGTTCCACTACCATCACCAATCGAATATTTTGAAGCAGCCAGTGTGACACAGGCAGATAATGAAGAGCTTGAAGCAGCCATTGTGGCACAGGCAGCTGGTGTTGAACAGAATTGCCCCGAAGCTGCAGACAAGAGCCTTCAAGTTCTGATACAACCAGTAACATGAAAAAAAAAAAAAAACATGCGTACCATACAACCAGCTACATGAAAAAAGAAAAAAACATACAAAATATTTCCAACGCGCGAGAAGGTGCACACATCGCTCTCGCTGTTGGCACACTCAACGTCATCTTTGCCACCATTGCCGCCATCGTTTTCCGTATCGGCTGTCGGTTCGAACATGTACGGCAAAAATACAAGCTGTCCGAGACAGCGAGAACATTCCATAATGCTTACAACTCAGCTATGAAGCCAGAACAGAACAGCGTGCTACGCTCTGAAATGGCGGCGCCGACCGGCGACTGCCGCCAATGACGTCACAGCGGCCCCGACCAATCACGGGCAACAGAGGCGTTTGCGCGATGCCCTGAGGCGCTGGTGTGCGTTTTCTTGAAAAAACAGCCGCTTGCGTTTGTTTCCGCCCTTTTTGAACCAGATATTCGTGTTCAGGGGACTCAAAACTGTAGAATGCCGCAGAGAACTCATTTTTTTCGAAAAGTGTTTCAGCTTGCCTTTAATGCGGAACGATGTGAGACTGACAGAAACAGCGAGCAATGTTCATCCCCCTCATGTTGCCATCCCTGTCACAACGATAAATACTGAAAGGCTCGGTATGAGTAAAAATTTCACTGTCACCTACACGAGCATTTAACCATGTCTCGGTAAGTGCTACCAGGTCAGCATCGCAAGTGTTGATGGCTATGCTGACATCGTCTATTTTGCTTAAAACACTCAAAATGTTATTGTTAAGGACAGATACAGGGCGTTGATAACCCCTACCCCTCTCCGATTGTTAACAAACATGACGCGAGTGATTCAAACCCAAACTATTTCCCACGGCGCATGCACCAGCAGTTTCGGATATAGCAAGCCGCACGCATGCTTTTGAGTTGAGAGACACGCTATCGAAAAAAGAACAATGATGCAGCCGGGGAAACTCGCTAACTGTGTCTGTGTTGGGGTCATAAACATATTGCTTTTGATTACAGCAAGTTTATTGTAGCAAAACTTAAATGTTTGCGATCCAGGCAAAACTTTTGCGAATGCAGTTAGCCTCTTGTGAGTGAGCCTGGTGGCTGCACAGTAGTCATAGGAAACTGAAATTTGGCTTCTTTTGAGCCTTAAACGATGTGCGATCACACTATCTTTTGTTTTTAAATTCCAAAATTTCATAATTACAGGTCATTATTACAGGTCGGGCCTTATTTTAAATAAAGAGGCCACCAAGACAGTACCGCTCGTATCAAGTATAAATTTGGAACAAATATTTAAAGACGGTAAATTAAGCACTTTTCTTTAAAATTCTTTCATGCATGTGGGGTGCAGGCAACCCATACATACTGTCATTTTGGCCGAGCTCCAACACCAGTTGCTTGGCGTGACTGGGAATGACAGCGCTGAAGCTTTCAATGATGGCTCGCTTTAGCTGCAGGCACCATTCACGCTTCTGCCCAAGACTGCGAGCCTGCGTGCATGTGGAAACGTAGTCAACATCATGAAATGCATCATGTGCAGAGCACTCGCTCAACTCCCCCATTTGACTGCTACTCCGAAGATAACTTGGTCAAAGCCCCTGCCACTCCCAAGAATACTCTATATAGTCAGAAATGCACACTCCCTGCCTCTACAGATGCAAGTCGTGCAAAAAATAATGGATGGATGTTATGAGTGTCCCTTTGGAACGGGACGGTGGGTTGCACCACCAAGCTCTTGCTATTATACTGCCTAATGTCCTACCTAAGTTAAACAACAAAAATATAAAAATAAATAAACACTATGAACTCCCACACCCCAATTTTCTGATCCCCTCTTCTTAACTGTGCTTTTGTATGTCTCAGTTTTTTTGTCGTTTCCCTACTTTTCGTCCACCAATTCTCCAATCGCCTCTTACTAATGCCTATTGCAGACATGTTTACTTTTCCATTGCTCCCGCTGAACCCAAGGGCTTCAAGGAGGCCAGTGGTACCTAAATCGACCGCTGGGTAGAAGTTTTCACATTCTAATAAAACATGCTCCATAGTTTCCCTAGCTTTACCGCAGCAAGCACATGCTCCTTGTTCCTTCTTATATCTCGCTTCATAGGTGCGTGTTCTAAGGCATACCAATCTCGCTTCGAAAAGTAATGAGCTTCCCTTTGAGTAATCATAAATTGTTTCGTGCCTGATTTCGTTTTTTCCTCTTAAGTAGTTACTCATGGCAGGTTTCCTTTCCATTGCCGCCACCCATGAGATTATTTCAGCCTCTCTGACTCTCCGCTTGACCGTCTTTGTTGCTGTGTTGCCCACCCTACAAGCCGCATACTTGCTGGTAAGCTTCCTAGTTCTTTTCCTCCACATACTAGCTGCGCCACCTATGGAGAGGTCATCTAAACATACAAAAAGCTTTGAAGTAAAATTTCTGACTGCACATTGAGCAAATGCCCAAGTGCTGAGTCACGGTAGGGCAGCCATGGCAAATAAGTGTGGAAAGTCCATCCACACTTTGACAGATGCATAGATTTATTAATACTTGATGAGTTATGAATTGACAGAAACCAACATAGGAGAACTAGTTTCTAGTAGCATGATATGTCCACTGAACCAACACTGCAAAAAAAAAAAACCCTCAGCAGGGGTTGTGCAGCAGTTAGAAAAAAAACCTGGCAGTCATAGGATTAAGAGGAAGCTTTAGCTCAGGTGCTCTTACTAAATACATGGTGACGGAGAAGTTGTTTCCCTTTTAGTTCACTGCACCAAGTTTATGAAGTTCGTTGCATTTGAAAGCAATACTGAAGATCTACTGTAAAGGTATTGAAAGTTGGGCAAGTTGGGAGCTAGGCATTATGAAACTGCATCGTGCACAATAAACGAGACACAAGGCAAAGGGCAAAACACAAGATGCTTGTGTGTTACCTTTGCACTGTGTCTTGTTTATTGTGCATGCTGCAGTTTCATAATGACGGTCTACTGTCTGTAATATGTATAACATTTTCTTCAGGCCATTGATATTTTTCTGAAATAATTAAAAATCTGAAAATCTAACAAAACTAAAAACATCAAGCTTACAAGCACAGTAATTAAAGATGACATCACAGCTCTGTAAACTGCATCTATTGAGATATCTCAAGCAGACAATATTGATGTACTATACACCGATCTAAAATATATATATATATATATATAACCGGTAATAAATAAGCATAACTCTATTGGATCATGTTTTATGTTCTTGATTGTGAATGTTGACAGTTGAAAATCGCACATATTGGGATCGTATCAACAGGGTTCTGTGGATATATATATATATATATACATAGTAGAACCCTGTTGATACGATCCCAATATGTACGATTTGTATGTACGATACGATCAACAGGGTTCTACTGTGTATATATATATATATATACATAATATAACCCTGTTGATACGATCCCAATATGTACGATTTTCGACTGTCAACATTGTAAGATTTGTCGGACGGTCCTACCGCTGTCGACCAGATGTAGGAGTCGTCCGACTACCTCGCCGCTGCCACCATTTGAAGGAGATGAAGTTCGTAGACAGGAACTCGGTGAACAGGATTTATTTACATATTAACAGTTTAAGCAAGATACATTGGCAGACTAGCGCGACTCCCATATGGAGCCCGCAAAACTAACATACAGCAAACAGTTTACGAGCACACAGCTCACTAGTTCATTTCTAGCATGACAAGGAGCACTCAGCTCCCGACAACGAGTACGACACGAGCACTCCCTAGCAGCCGGCAAGCGCTGCTTATAAGCTCTCCGCTTGATGCCATAGTTCGACGTCATCGTTCGGACGAGGACGGAGCAGGAATGGAGGGTGAGGTGTGTCCAAGCATTGTAAACTTGCCGCCGCCCCGCACTAAGGCTTCGGAGTCAACGACCGAGGGGAGTCGTTCCGCAGTATCGTTTACGCTCACACACACGCAAACACACAGGTGCGAACCCATACACACAAAGGCTCCGGAGTCGACGACCGAGGGCTTTGTAGAACTGTGCTCCGTCTGGTGTGGCGCGGCGGAGTGCCACATTCCTGAACTGACCGCGCGCCACGTGGCTGCCGGTCATCCACAGTTTTCAGTGCCGACGTCAGAGGGCCTCGTAGAACTGCTTTGTCCCGGGTGGTGCGGCCAAGTACCAATTTCCGGAGTTGATCACGCGCCTCGTGGCTGTCGGCCGTTCGCAGCTCTAGGAAGGGCGCCCCGACTGGTGGGCTTGGAACACGTGCCGCGGGCTGAAAGCTGGCACGTTGCCACCCCATACGGCCATTCTTAACAACATTCACAATCAAGAACACAAGAATATGATGCAATAGAGTTATGCTTATTTCTTACCGGTTCATACGTTCCTGGAAAACACGATCTTTTGGCACCAATGCATAATAGATCATTGAACTGGATCGTATGACAAGTTTTTCAGCCACTAGATCCCATGGAAGCAAAGAAGTACAAGACGTGTGTGATCGAAAAGAGTAGCTGCCTGCTGCAGCAGCTTCCCCACAATACTTGCCCGACCATTTCACGTGAAAACATTGGTGCGCACACGAAGTCTCCTATTCCGGTACCAGCAAATCTCCTCCTGAGTTGTCATGCACCACATTCAAAGCTATTGCTGCCAACTCTATTGCAACAGGCATCTTCACAACTTAATCTTGCCAAAGCCGTAAAAACGACAATGTGCATCTCGGGCCTACTAGAGCCCCACCAGCTTAGCTTGCGTCAGCATCTCGTGCTGCAATGCTTCGCATTACATAGATGCCAACTACAGTCGAGTGTCAATTTTTTAGTGACTTCCAATCATACATTTCCTTGGTTAGTATGTTTTGTCATGCCTTTTTTCCTAAAATGTATAAACGACGTTCTACTGTATTGTCACGATCGACGACACGCCACACGTGGTCCCGAACTACCGCTTTATTTTCCGGCACGCCAACCTTCCGCACCACACAACCGCACCACACAACCACACTTTCGCACGCTCGCGCCGCTGTCCTCCCCGCACTCACGCCACCTGTTCGTCGCTCAGTCAACTACCGTCGATCCCGCGCCTGGCCTCCGAGAACCGCGGCTCCTCGTCATGGGTCTTGGGCTGGCTTGCCGCGGGTCTTGCGCGTCACAACTCTCCCCCCCCTCGAATCGTGAAGCTGTGCTGGTAGGGAGGGGCCATGGCTCATGGTAGAGCATCAACTGATCAGCATGGGCAGTAGTTCGATGACGTCCTGTAGCAGGATCGCTCAAAACAAAGTTATTGTCACCTAATCGTTTGATTACACAATAAGGTCCACTTCGCCGCGGTGCCAATTTCGCCGAAACGCCCTTGGCCGCATCACTCAAGGTATGGGAATCCAGGAGCACAAGGTCACCCTCTTTGATGGTTGTTGCCTGACGATGACGGTCGTAACAGGATTTCTGCACCTTCCAAGCAGCTGCCTGATGTGACCGAGCATACTGGAGGGCCTCTCCAAGGCACCGCTGGAGTTCCGCAGCAAGTGCATGGTGTGCTGCTTTTGGAGGCTCTGTGTCTTCCTTGTCGCTTGTAGGTTCCCATGGGGTGCGCAACTCGCGGCCGTAACACAACAATGCTGGAGTATATCCGGTGACAACACTCTCGGCAGTACGCATGGCAAGGGCGATCTCAGGTATGTGCCGGTCCCAGTCTTTGTGGTTGGAGCAGTATGCCCGTAGACACTGCTTAATTGTGCCATTGTGACGCTCCACCATTTGGCCAGCCGGCCGGTAAGGCACTGTGTGGCGATCTTTGATGCCCCAGTGTTTCAAGAGGTTGCGCCATAGTGTGCTAACAAAGGGCTTGCCATTGTCACTGGTGATGGCCACAGGTGTGCCATGGCGGCAGAAGACTTGCACCATGCACTCCAGTATTTTCGCACTTGTTGCTGCTCGTAGAGGGAAAAGCTCTGGGAACTTCGTAAATTTGTCAATAACTACCAGCAAGTATTTGTGGCCCCGGGGTGTAGATGGCAAGGGCCCGATAATGTCAACACTGAGCTCTTCCATGGGTGATGTTGCCCACTGACTGCTCATGAGGCCCTCTGGTTTCTTGCGCCGAGCTTTTGTGCGCTGACAGACAGTACAGCACTGCACATACTTTGATATATCTGCTCGCATGCCCAGCCAGACGAATCGTGCAGCCACACGCCTCAGAGTTTTGAAAAATCCAGCATGGCCTGCAGTGGGATGGTCGTGGGCCACCTTCAGTGCCAGCTGCCGCAAGTGACTAGGTAACCACGCTACCTTGTGGTTGCCTCTTTGCTGAACCAGCAATCCGCTTGGCTGCAGTTCCGTTGTTTCGGCCAGATCACGAAAGAGGCGATGATCAGGGTCCGAACTTGGGAGCTGAGTCCCTTGGACCACTGCCTTCAGCTTTAAGAGGCGGTCATCACGAGCCTGTTCTTGTACCAGCTGTGTTGTGTCACTCAGCAGCGAAGAGTCAACCTCCGAGGCCACAGCTACTTCATCAAATGTAATTTTGCCTTCAGGTTCTGGAGCAGCAATGGGGAACAGCGTCTCATGTAGGTTGTCACTTGGGTTGTCTTCACACTGGAGAGGGGCTCTACTCAAGGCATCAGCGGGTATGTTTGCCAGCCCTCGTCTGTGCTTGATTCGGCAGTTGAAGCCCTGCAGCCGAAGAACCCAACGCTTGACCCTGGGTGAAGCTTGGTCGGTATGAAACATCCATGCCAGGGAGGAGTGGTCACAGTGTATTTCAAACTCCGTAAATTCAAGATATGCCCTGAACTTGTCCACTGCCCAGACTACTGCCAGGCATTCCCACTCCTGGACAGTATAATGGCTCTCGGCTGCTGTAAGGACTCTGCTAATGAAGGAAACAGGCTGCAGACCATCAGGGCCAGCCTGCAGCAGCACAGCTGCAATGCCAATGCCACTTGCATCTGTCTCCACCACAAAGGGTCGATTTAGATCTGGGAGGCTTATAACAGCATCCTGAGCTAAGGCCTGCTTGAGTGCAGTGAAAGCCTGTTCTTGGCACTCCTCCCACTGCCATGGCTCGTTCTTCTTCAAAAGGCTGGTCAGTGAATGTGCCGTCAGTGAAAAGTGAGGGATGAAGCTTCTATAGTAGCCGGCAAGTCCCAGGAAGGCTTGCAGCTGCTTAACTGTACTGGGTCTAGGGTAATCCAGCACTGCACGCACCTTGTCCTCATCTGGTCTGCACTGCCCAGGGGAGATGATGTGACCTAAAAACTTGAGGGACTGACGGCAGACCTGTACTTTATCTGGATTAATCGTAAGGCCAGCACCCTCAATGCGTTGTAGCACTTCCCTTACATGTTCAACATGTTTCTCCAGTGTCTCTGAGTATACAAGGACATCATCTAAAAATGCCATAGCAAAGTGGTGATTGATTCCCTGCAGCACCCGGTCCATTAGGGTTTGAAAAGTTGCTGGACCACCTGCCACCCCGAAGGGCATCCTCGTAAATTCAAATGTACCTTGATGGCAAATGAAGGCCGTTTTAGCTATGTCAGCCTTGCAAACAGGAATTTGGAAAAACCCTTGGGAGAGATCAAAGCTGGAAAACCACATTGCTCGGCCCAACTGCGCTAGCAGCCAGTCAGTTCGAGGCATTGGGTAGGCAGGTACTCGGGTGCGTGCATTTAACGGACGGTAGTCCACAGCGAGCCGGTAGCCTCCAGACTTCTTTGCAACGAGCACTGGGGCGCTAGTCCATGGGCTGGTGCTTCGTCTTATAAGGCCCTGTTGTAGGAGGTCATCCACACAGCCCTCAATGATCTTCTGCTTCTTCGCATTCACTGGACGTAGCTTGCATCTCACGGGCGCACTGTCCCCCGTGTCAATGAGGTGCTGAGCCAGGGTGGTACATCCCGCAACTGTAGTAAACAGATGGTTAAAGTCATCGAGAACTTTACTCATGCTTGGGTGTAGTTCCCTGGTGCCAGCCTGATGCATGTTCTCTATGCCTGGAACTACAAGCACTTCTTCAAAGAGGCTGTGCAAGTGGTACGACTCTCCATCTTCTATTGCAAGTGCTGTCGCTGGGTCCTTTTCACGCTTAGCAAATGGCACCATGCACTGTGGATCGGTTCCAATCGTCCACCCACCCAGCGATACATGTAAAGAGATGCCTGTTGCTGTTAAAAAATCTCTGCCCAGCACAATGTCCCGACACAAGTCTGGCACACACAGGAAGCGTTGATTGCGGCTGCTTGTGGCCCACTTTATTTTGCACTTGAGGGAAGTCGTCGACTGAGACCAACCTGTTGCCAGGCGGAGTGCTTGTTCCTGTGTCTTGGGTTTGGCGCCCGCCTCGACCGCTACCCTTGCCGCCGGCAATCCAAGCAAGCTCACACTCGAGCCTGTGTCCAGTAGGGCCTGGAACGTCGTCCTCCCGATCTGCACTTCCAGGAGAGGCTCCTTGTTGCCGGCCAAGGCCGCTACTTGCAGCGCAGTCTCGTAGGTGCTTGCCGGTGCAGCACCTACCGTCCCCGTTTCCCGTACACTGAGAGCGGATATGTCCGATCCCGTTGCATTGGTAGCAGCGGGGTGGGCCGCCACGCCGACCTGTAGGGCACTCGCGGGCCATGTGACCGACGCCTCCGCAGCGATGGCAGTTGAATTCTCTTTGGTCACGCGGCTGGTACCTTTGGTGCTGTGACGGCGTTGAGAGATGTGGCGTCCTTGTGGCGAATGCGGCCAATCCGTGCAATTGGTCTCGGTGGTAGGAGGGCTGTATCGCCGCGGGGTGCAACGGCCAGGGGGATGCCGCCGGCGGATACTGGAACGGCGCGGCAGCCGCTGTGATCAACCCTCCGGGTTGTGTTCCCGGCACGCCGGCCACGTTTATAGTCGATTGGAAGGCCAAGTCTCTCGCGACTTGGTCAGTCGGGGGTGGTGGTGGCTTGTACTGCATGCGCCTCCAGAAACGCTCCATGAGACCGTCAGCGGCCTTCGCCAACTCCGCGAGACTGCCGAACTGTCTTCCCTCCACCAGATCCTGGAGTTGCGGGTGCATCTGCCGCAGCACGCGGTCAACCTTTTCCGACTCGGGCACTTCGCCGCCAATCCGGTCGTAGTAGGCCGCGATGGTATAAATAAATTCCTTTAAATTTTCTTGGGGATGTTGCGTCCGGTGCTCCAGCTCTTGTTTCAAGCGGCGCTTCGCGTCAATGGAGGAGAATTCCGCAATAAACGCCGCAGTGAACTCCTCCCACGACGCAAACGAGTTCACGAATCGCCACCACAACTTCGCGCTACCTTCCAGCGCAGCAGGCACAATGTGCGTAAGCCTCTTGTCAGCTGTGACACCGCTGACCAAACAAAACGTTTCAAGCCGGTCCAAAAATTCCTCGGGGGACTGATGGTCGTTGAACCCCTTAAACCTTGGAGGCTGACCTGGCTGACCTCCTGTGGAGCGCGGAGCGCAGTCGCTCACCGGTTGAACCGCCGCCGCCGTTGTCGTAGAACCCATAGGCACTGCCTCGGCCGCCATCAGTCTTTGTCTGACAGCTGCCGCGATTTGCTCGCGTTCCATGGTAGATCCGCTCGTCTGCCCCAGCAGATGCTGTACCAATTGTTCGGGAACGTCCACTGTCTCCATGTTCACGTAGATCCCGGACGAGCCCCCACTTGTCACGATCGACGACACGCCACACGTGGTCCCGAACTACCGCTTTATTTTCCGGCACGCCAACCTTCCGCACCACACAACCACACTCCCGCACGCTCGCGCCGCTGTCCTCCCCGCACTCACGCCACCTGTTCGTCGCTCAGTCAACTACCGTCGATCCCGCGCCTGGCCTCCGAGAACCGCGGCTCCTCGTCATGGGTCTTGGGCTGGCTTGCCGCGGGTCTTGCGCGTCACAGTATGCAGTTGAACCTACTTACTGTGTAACAATATTCAAGTGGCAAGAAAATCCCATCGTTATAATAAATAATTGTTATAACCAGGTTGCATGAAAAATGCAGAGGTTACCAACATCCACACATCTTAATTAGAGAGAAAGAAGTACAGTTGAACCCAGTTTTAGCATTACCAGTTTTAATAATGCTCAGCTGTAACAATGAGCAGCCCTGGCACTGTGAAATTTTGTGTGTGTTCTATGGTAAAATAAACCACTTACTATGATGTTCCCACACTGCATTACTGGCTATAACAATTAAATCTGGCTAGTGGGTGTCAGTGCTGAAAAGCAAAAGAATGTGAAACCCACACAAAATAAGAGCACCAAAAATACAAGCTGCCGCATCTGCTTAGTTCTGTGTGCTTAGCGCAGCACGCCTTCAACTCAGCACCGACCCTGTGTGCTCCACTCTCTTCCACATCTCTGATACGGGAATCGACTGCACCGATGGGTGGAGGGATGGACATGAGAAAAGGTGGCGTGCAGCTGGCGATGCGAAGGGCAACAGGACAAAGACATGCAGTGCGGGATGTGCAGTACAAAGGCATTTCTGGTGAAGGTGGGTAGCACGCAGGCGGGCATGGCGGCTCACCGTTTTTTCTTTTTCATCCTTTCTATTTTTTTTTGGTGAATTTTATGTTCTTTTGCCTTTCGGCACACAAACCCAGTGGCCAAATTTATTCTTTATAACCCATAACACCACACGGGAGCATTGTAGTAAGAGGTTTATTTTGCCATAAAAGACATACAAAAGTAGACAGCGCCTGCACATTGTTATTATATCTGATATACAGTAGAACTCCGCTAATTCGATTTTTCGCTTAATTCAACCTTGACCGAAGATCCCAGCTGGCGCCCATGCATTTCTATGGGTCCAAACTTTCATTATTTAGACCCTAAAATTTACACTGGATGATTCTAACTTGACCAGTTGGCATGCGCACACCTGATTCCTATATGATGATCCCATTTGCGACCCATTTAGCGGCAGCATCTGTCTCAGCAGAGCATAGGGGACAGTGAACGCGTTGAACACACGTCGTCTCCTGTTGTAGAACATCCATTTTCAGCCTTCTCAGGAGGATTTTCAAGCAATAACCGTAGTTCACAATGTGTGATTACACTACTTATCAGATTCTAAATGTACCTTTCTTTCTTTCTCTCTCTTTTTTTTAAGAGAATTGGGTCAAAAGTTGCCTGCATGGTACAATCGCATGTGCAGGCAAAAACCAAAACTGCCTTTGTGGCATTCCCATGCTTAACTAAACAAAAGCTAATTTTAAAAGACTGTGCGGCAAAGCTGACTTTAAAATCCAGCCACGAATGTTCAACATCCATCACCATCACCTTTTGTTTTACTCGAAAGTCGGGTGTGCGTTTAGATTTCTACTGTGTTTAGGAGCTTCAATGTTATTTTTACAGTATTTTTCTATTTTGGACAAAAAGAAAGCGGTAACGCATTTGATTCAAGGGCGTGTTGGATAAGGGCGAATACTGTCAAATGAATTGGAGAGCTGTTTTAGCAGTTTTTCTGCATGTTGTTTAATTCGACCTGCCAGATAATTGGATCAATTTCGTTGGTCCCATCAAGGTCAAATTAACAGAAGTTGACTGTATTGTTAACAGTGGGTTTGACTGCGGCAATGACTTATGAATAAGACTTCTGCAAAATTCTCATGTGCATTGCAATAATTTCATGTAAGCTGTACAATCCTATACTGAAATTTGGCTGCTTTACATGCTGTGAAAGATGTCATTTACAATCAATCAATAAATCAATCAATTTTATTTATCAGAAACAAAAGGAACTGGAGGGACACCTGGGTAAAACCTGCCGCAGCAGCTTGACGGAGGCCCAGGGTCCCTTGCATGGCAGTAGCACTCACATGATATATTCACAGAAGGCTTTATACACAACAAACATTATACATCGCATGGATGCATAAAAAATTACATTTTACACCTGAATGCAATATACTAAAGTGTCACTATAAAGAAAGAAAAAAAAAACTTCATTATCTGTTTTCGGTGCAGAGCTACGGGCTTGTAAACTTTGTCTTTTTGTTTTTCAAACCTAGGTACGAAGTTTAGGAAATGCTTGCAAAACGTCTTGAAGCCCTAAATGATAATTATGCTTGCTACTGTCGGTAGAATTGAGATTTTTTTCTTGCATGCAAAAAATTCAAATAAGATTGATTCAGCAGTTGCCTAATGAGAGCATTTATGCGTTTTACATGAATTTGAATAGGGAAATCAGAGTTGACCCTGAGGTACAAACTTCCTCTTAAAGGACCCATTTTCGGGCTCCATCAAAAATTTTGGTTATACAGTTAACCCGTTTATAACGAAGTCAATTGGCAACTCTAGAAACCGTTACTTGTGCTAGCAAAACTGTCTAAATAAACAAAGATGGCTACGACATCCAAGTTGATGGCGGCACTTTCACTTGGTGCTGCGCTGATGTGTTTCTAGTTCATGGGGTTGAATCGAGGTGTTTCGTCAAAGCCGAAACAATCCTTGCTGCCGATTACCTTATTCTGATCGGTCTAAGGATTTCAGCGATAAAACTGAGGAAATCATTGTGCTGTGTGTGCGAACGTCCAGCCTGCCCAACAAGCTTGATGCCAGGGTTCTTATTTTTGTTTTTTTATTAAAAGAAGACAAAAAGCCTTTCAAGCGAGCTGGAGGTTTAAAAAAGGGAGGTGTTTATGCATAGTGGGTGCCTGAAAGGTGCAAGCACTTATTCGCGGCATTTCTCCACTGGTACAGGTAAAATACTAGACTGTTTTCGACCTTCATAGGCAATTCTGCATTGTAACTCATGTTGTAGTACATGACATACTATAAAATTCCGAGCAAGTGCCCCTGCCCCTAAAGTGAAAGATAATCCAAGAATGTTTGCGTGGAAGATGGGGGGGGGGGAGGGGGGGGGCTATCGGCCCTGGTTGCTCGTTCACTTCCATCAGCATTGATAAAATCAAATATATTGCAATTTAAGCGCACCATAATTGTGTAAATGTTGTGCTGACCAAGAAAGGCGCTTTGTTACGAGCTGCGTGCGGTCGTGTTGCAAGCGCCGCCGGTCTCCGATTCAACGGCCAGCGAGCTAGGCCTGCTGGCTCCCAGTCATGGGTGGCTGTCATTGGAGCTGGCACTGCAGACGTGGCCTTGTGGAAACAAGTCTACGCTGCTCATATACTTGTGTTTATATTGGCATCTTTTGTTTATAACGAGAGATCTGCGCAAACGCGTTTCCTTTCACTTTATTTGCGAAGTCATTCCGAGCATCCATGCAGGCGCCAATTTTGGGCAGAGCTACGCACCACTCTCTCATCTGTACTATGTATCCTGAATCGTTGTATGCAGCAATTCGGACTCCGATGCATTGTATGATGGATCGCACACAAGATGGCACCATATGCGACACTTTGCTCGTTTGACCAGAACGGTTACTGACGAAGGCCATGGCTATGGTGAACTGTTGGGCTTCAGCAGAAGTGCGGCTAAACAATAAATTTCTTCCTCACTGAATCGTGTCATTTTACATAATTTAATATGCAATTTCCTAAATAAGTTGACAGAAAAATTGCAGTCAAGCGGTCCAATGAAAATGCATGAAGCGGTGAACAGGGTGAAAAAAGGGAGGGGACATAGTAAGGTTCGTTACAGTGCAACGCAAGACAAGGACAAAAGAGGGTATAAAATGACGACACGGCGGAGTCAGCGCCGTGTCATCGTTTTATACCTTCTTTTGTCCTTGTCCTGTGTTGCGCTGTAACGAACCTTACTATGAATCCCAACCAACTGGCCCACCTTGCCGTCTTGATGCACAGAGGGGACACTTGCTCGGTAGTTGGCACATTTCAAATCACTCGAAAGTGAAGTGGGGGAGCTTGCACGGGTAGGGGTACTTGCTCAGAATTTTATGGTATACAGCATCTCACAATATATAAGCAGTAATGTCTGTTTTGCTTTCAGGAGCTAAATACGGATATTCTGCACTGAGACTAAAAGCTGTAACGTTACCTGGTCAGTGTGTCTTGGGATAAAAACAAATGAGAGTTCCATTTCTGAGTCATGGCTGCACCTTTCATTTTATAGCTCGCTGATACGTGCGATAAGCTCATCTGTGTCCGATGACTGGTACATGCTTGCAGTAAGCAATGTTCCAGGTAGGGCCTGTGCTTACCAACACAGCAGACACCCACCGCCCACAGAAATTCTCAAACCCTAGTGAAACGCGAGGAGTGCATAATAACCAATCGGACCAAGTTGAGTTTCTTCCAACAGGTTTCTAAAATCTAAAGGTTTTCTTTTGGGCAAGGTCACTTGTATTAGTGCAAATGCATGACTTGGAAATTAATTGAACCAGTTGTAATGGAACTTAGGTGCGTGCATAGCGTCAGAAAGCAAACTAGCGGTGCTGTGAGCAATCGGAACGCTTCAAAGCTGGAACGAGTGCTGTTTGCTGTTGCTTCTAAATTTCAACATGTTGAATGAGAAAACAGCATCTTCTGCTTGCATTGCTAAATTAAAGCATACTATGAAAACGATATGTTGCCTCATGGCACAACATGTGTCATGATCAACTTCAGACCTTCCGAGGCAGTTATTATTCATGCTACCGTGCCTACGGACAAAGATAAATTAGCAAGAATATTCTTGCTGCTTAAAGCATTAGTAACAGTAATCCTCAGGCAGAAAGTTATTGTAGCAGCACAACTATCGCCTCCAAAGCCGGCGAAGAAGAAGAGGGCTCATGGGCATATAGCGTGTGAAGAGAACACGCTAGCGCAGTTGACCTGAGTGACCGTGGTATCGGCCACTCCAGAGGCCCCGCAGCACCATGGCTGGTCGGCCTAAATAAACCGTGGCTACGGCGGCTACCCCTTTGCGCCACCTTCCACACTATGAATGAACGAAACCAAATAAAGCTTAAACGTGCATCACTATAATTTATTAAAATGCCTGCCTAAACAAAGCACACTGCATGATTTGAAACATCAGCAAGATGTTGAAAGCAATATTCTGCTTGTGGGGAAGAAAGAAGTCCCGAGTGAAGTGTTCTGAACAAACTGGTATAGTATCACTCGTCCCATTTTCCCAATGCAATGTTTCATATTGCCACATCCAATATGCGGCATGTAGAGAAAGACGAAGATCTCGTGCATTTCAGAAGGGAAGACGAGGTCCTTGCGCAATTGTTTTTCAGTTTGCCTATAATTAAAGTGTCCTGCCCTGTTTTATCAGTTCCTGCTACTTGTGAATCATGACACTGGTGGAAGCACTGGGTAAATGTTTGGGACGCCTGTCAACAGCCCCACATCAAGCCCAGGACACTTTCCGCGTGTCGAAACACCTGTCCACTGTGCCAGCCGTCGCCTACTAGGCCTAAGCGCAGAATTTGGTGCCCTATCAGGAAGTCTGCCTGTTACCAAGAGTGCCCAAGCCATGGCAGACCCAGGCCCTGCACAGGTGACTCTTTTGACTCCTCGATCTCCCGTGACCTTCCACGGCAATGCCTACGAGGATGCAGAAGACTGGCTCGAGGAGTGCGGGCGCATAGCCAAGTATAATGAGTGGCATGCTGGACAGAAGCTACCCCATGTGTATTTCTCTCTTGAAGACGAAGCCCGCACATGGTTCATAAATCGCAAGCGAAGCTGCCCAAGCTGGGATGAGTTCCGCCGCCAGTTCCTCCATACGTTCGGGAGCACTGAAAGGTGAGACCAGAGACCATGCGCAGCGTCTTCTCGAATCACGGATTCAAAAGCCGAATTAAATTGTTGCTATGTTCGCTGAGGACATGGCTCGTCTTTGTCGTCGTGCAGATCCCGATATGCCTGAGGCAAAAGAACTCGGCCACCTCATGCGCGGCGCAAAGAAGCAGCTGTTTGCCGGCCTTGTGGGGAACCCGCTGATGAGTGTAGATTAATTTATTAAAGAATTGACAGCCATAGAGCGCACATTACACCTACGCAGCTGCCAGTATAATCACCTGACCAGCACTGGACCATCAAGCACTGCAGTAGTGATGATCACAGTAGTTCCTTGCGTCGGCTGATATGCGAACTTGTTGAGGAAGAAATTAAGAAGCTCACTGCCACGCCAAAGGAATGCACAGCTGCGCCGGTGGCTGAAGTTGTGCGCCAAGAAACAAAGCAAGCGTTTGCGGCTCCCGAGCCAAATTCCCAGACGGGACAGCCCAGCTACGCAGATGTCAGTCGACCACCACCTCCGATGCCGACGTCGCAGTCACATTCCCAGACGTGGCAAGTCACTTTCCAGTGCGCGTTGTCTGCTTCTTTTGCGAAATGATGAAATCCTACGTTGCTGTCTTTCTAGTGTGATGACATGCATAATGATACACAAGTCTTTTGAGATCTGCATTTCTTTCATTTTTGGGCTTGTGTGCAGCAGCACCATGATGATTTAAGAACTACGAGGCCTGCCGTGATATGAAGCCCCCTCTCGCTTCAATGTTGAACCTGGTTTGACTGTTTCTCAGGGTGACCACTAAGGGGTCGCCACTAAGAGGACCACTAAGAGCATTTAGTTGGAGTCAGCAATATTTGCGCGAGAAGTGGTGGCTTTATCGGTAGTTTGTTATAGATGGACTCTCCCTTTAAAATGCTCAAAAATTACCGCAATGAAGCTGGCGTCACCAGTTACAACTCAGTAGCATTTTGGTCCAAAAACCAGATTTTCTGTGTTATTTTTGCTCCCGGTGCATTCCTGCACCTAGCTGCAAATTTCCGTTACGAACGTCCATCTAAATAATTAAATTCGGCGGCGGATAGCTCTTCCGAAACGGCACCTGGTTCTGATCACCTGTCATTTTGAAACTGCAAGCGCAGCTGCCATTTTTTTTATTTGATAGTTTGTGATATATTTTACTACCAGTGTGCATGACTCTATTCTGCACAAGAGAGGGAAGCATTCTAGTTGGCCGGCAGCGTAAACTTCGGAAACTACTGCGGCAAGCTGCCATTCTGCGAAGATCTCGGCAATACTACTTACTCATTACTTGGCATTACTTATGCAGTGTTAGATATGGGGCTGTTTCCTGTGCCTACTTCGAGTTCCCCAGACCACATCGAATCGCGCCACTGCTAAGTAAGGAATGCAGAAACACGGAAAGCACATTCCAGAGAAGCACACGTGCGAACAAGTTGAAGGCCCCCACTTCGTTCGCCGCCGGTAGCTATTCACTGCTTGGTTCTTCCAGAAAGCGAGGGGATAGCCCGGCACTGTTCCAGGTAACGTGAGTCCCGAAGCCAAACGGCTGTGATGTACCGGGAAGGCCTGGCAGCGTCGCACCGGTCGCCTTTGAAGAAGGCATTTGCCACCACAGCGGGGCCGTACCACCGGGAGCAGGTGGGCCCTCGGACAATGGAGCCCAATCATCCCCCCTTCGCCGCCTTTGAAGAGAGCATTGCACCACAGCAAGGCAAGACCGCGGGGAGCCGCCGGGTGTGACATCACCGCACGGGTGCCTACCATTGGCTGAAGGTGGCGTCATCGGACCGGGCTCTCCCATTGGCCGAACATGACGCGACTTCCAGTGCTGGAAGGGTTTAAAAAGAAGCATTCCAGAGAGACCAGAGCATTCCCTGATTCTCCTCTCTCGAACTTCTTGTCGCGGGCTGCAGCGTCCGAGTTGCTGCCGGCCCGTAATGACTGTACAACTGTTACTTGACTCTCACCTCTCTGTATATAATGTAAAATAAATACTCCCAAGTTTTGTTTCATCCCGAAGTCCGTCCCTCAACCCCTACAGCAGCTGATGTGCATCAGCCACACAAGAGCCATAAAATTATGTTATCTATGTTGCTCCCGGCGAAAAAAAAAATCCGAAGTTCGAAAGGTAGAATGTCACCCCAAACTGTTATCAGAAATCAGCAATGCGTAAACGAAGCACCGTCGAACCATTATCTCCCAATAATGCCGGAGTAAACACCGATCCTTTCTAACATTATGCGGCAGCACTGCGTGCAGCTGCAGCGTTCTCGCCAACTCGCCAACTGATTAAAGACACTATATTATTGAATGGTCATAAGTTTAAAGAAACTAACTTCAGCGTCGGCGAGGACTTTTCCCTCAAAATACGAAATGCGCGAAAGCATCTAGTCGCGTTCGCTAAAGAAAAGAGAACAAAGTTTGCTCTGAATTTTAAGACACTGCATATTGGTCTCAAGCGCTACATGTTCGACGAAACCACGCAAACAGTCAAGGAAATAGCAACTCGGCCCTCACAATCAGATTAGCAATCACCTCGTCGTGAATCCTCTGGGAACCGCACCAAGAACACTTCTTTATCTAACCTCTCGCTCTCCGTTATATACACTAACATTCGTAGTTTTATTCCTAAGCGTGAAATTATTTCTAGCCTTGTTTCGTCATCAAGCAGCAACCTGCTTATACTAACTGAGACTTGGCTGAACTGTGACATGACAGGCAACGAAATACTGACTGACCTACCAAACTTTCAAAAGTTTTTCGGAAAGACCGTAAAGATTCACGAGGAGGGGGCGTACTCATTGCCGTTAGTCAAGATTTATCATGTTCCCTAATACAAGATTCATCTGACCTCGAAATGTTGTGGCTAATTTTTCACGCAGCACCTAACACAGTTTTACTAGGCTTGACGTAGTAGTTCTGCGGAAACCCGCAAGGTGGAGAGAAGTAATGAATGAAGGGAAAATCAGACATCCACCCGTTCGTAGCAATTGCTACAAAGGAAACCCATACGGGTTCCTCGAAAGAAAAGCCTCATAGTTGAAGAAAAATTCGTCCTGGTCCGGGACTCGAACCCGGGACCACCGCCTTTCCGGGGCAGCCGCTCTACCATCTGAGCTAACCAGACGGCTAGCAGATGGCAGGGCGAAGTCGAATTTGTCGACAACACACGAGGCAAAGGCAAGGTTTGACGTAGTAGTTCTGCGGAAACCCGCAAGGTGGAGAGAAGTAATGAACGAAGGGAAAATCAGACATCCACCCGTTCGTAGCAATTACGGGTTTCCGCAGAACTACTACGTCAAACCTTGCCTTTGCCTCGTGTGTTGTCGACAAATTCGACTTCGCCCTGCCATCTGCTAGCCGCCTGGTTAGCTCAGATGGTAGAGCGGCTGCCCCGGAAAGGCGGTGGTCCCGGGTTCGAGTCCCGGACCAGGACGAATTTTTCTTCAACTATGAGGCTTTTCTTTCGAGGAACCCGTATGGGTTTCCTTTGTAGCAATTGCTACGAATGGGTGGATGTCTGATTTTCCCTTCATTCATTACTTCTCTCCACCTTGCGGGTTTCCGCAGAACTACTACGTCAAACCTTGCCTTTGCCTCGTGTGTTGTCGACAAATTCAACTTCGCCCTGCCATCTGCTAGCCGCCTGGTTAGCTCAGATGGTAGAGCGGCTGCCCCGGAAAGGCGGTGGTCCCGGGTTCGAGTCCCGGACCAGGGCGAATTTTTCTTCAACTATGAGGCTTTTCTTTCGAGGAACCCGTATGGGTTTCCTTTGTAGCAATTGCTACGAACGGGTGGATGTCTGATTTTCCCTTCATTCAGTTTTACTAGGCGTTTGTTATAGGCCGCCACATAGTAGCCAGGATTTTTCCCGTCAGCTTAATAACGTACTAAGTCAACTGTCCGCAAAGCATCCGAATTCACACATCTTCCTCTTCGGTGATTTTAACTTTCCGAATATTGACTGGCATACCCAGCCCGCACCTATAGCTAACAATGGAGAGACAAGGGAATTCCTAGATTTTTGCAATAACCTCAACCTTACTCAGGTAATATTTGAACCTACCCGTGTAACACAGAACTGTGCAAATATTTTAGATCTCTTATTAACCAATCACCCAGACAGCGTTCAGCCCATTACATACCTACCTGAAATAAGCTACCACAAAGTAATTCACGCTAACCTTCTCCTTACGCCAAACCGGCGCCGCAAATGCCATAAAACCATCCGTCTTTATAACAAAGGAAATTATAATGCCATAAATAATGAACTTAACGCGTTTTTTCAAGTCTTCTCGTCACGTTTTTATTCTCGCAGTGTTCAAGAAAATTGGTTACTGTTCAAAGACAAACTCGAAAGCCTAACTAATAGATTCATCCCCCAAATTAGTTTTCACTCTAATTCACAAAAGCCATGGTTTACTAAAACACTGAAACGTTTGGAGAACAAAAAGAAGCGTCTTTACCGTTCAGCCAGGTCTCAGGGGACGCAGAGCGCATGGGTGAAATATCACGAAGCTGAACGATCATATCTCGCCGCTATTTCTGATGCCAAGCATACCTTTTTTCACTCGGACTTGCCGAATATGCTAACTAGTAACCCCAGAAAGTTCTGGCAAGTTATCAATCCGCATCACGCACCAGAAATAACCCTCACAGATGAGTCAGGCACAGTCTTCACTGATGCTGAGTGCGCTACTATGTTTAACTCTGCCTTCTCATCCGTATTTACGAAAGAAACTGAAATACCGCCATCATTTTCAGCACCACCCTCAGTGATAAATTATGCTATGCCACCAGTTGTCTTTACGTCATCTGACCTTTCGTCCCTAATTGAAACCATGAAAATTTCATCTTCATCCGGTATCGACAATATTAACCCAAAGCTTTTGAAGAATAACAAGAATATTTGTGCGCAATTTTTATGCTTACTTTTTTCACAGTCACTGTTAACAGGTCAACTACCACGCGAGTGGAAAAGCGGTAAGGTCGTTCCAGTCTTCAAATCGGGTAAAAAAAATGCACCCCTTAACTACTGTCCAATTTCCCTTACCAGCGTACCCTGCAAACTCATGGAACACGTCATCTACTCCAATGTCATGAGCTTTCTCGATTGTCACAACTTTTTTCATTCTGCGCAACACGGTTTTCGAAAAGGCTTCTCATGTGAAACACAGCTGGCCATTTTTATTCATGATTTGCAGGCTAATCTTGACTCTAACGTACAGACCGATGCTATCTTTCTAGACTATGCAAAAGCGTTTGACAAGGTTCCTCACAAACGCCTACTACTAAAACTTTCATATTTGAACCTTCCCTCTAATATCTTTAAATGGATTGAAGAATTCTTGACTAACCGCTCACAGTACGTCACCGTTAACAACCACAACTCCAATCCTATCCCAGTAACGTCAGGTGTCCCGCAAGGGTCTGTCCTCAGTCTGCTTCTGTTTCTAATATATATTAACGATTTACCAACGCATGTCTTTAGTAATATTCGCATGCTCGCCGATGATTGTGTAATTTATCGCAAGGTTAATAACGCTTCTGACCAAACATCTCTTCAAGACGACCTTAACCGCATTCAGGAATGGTGTGCCAATTGGTTAATGGAACTTACTTAACCCTCAAAAATGCAATATTTTGTCCTTCACGCGTCGCCGTAACCCACTTCATTTCCCATACGTCATAGCTAATGTCCCTGTACAACCGGTTCTATCATACAAGTACTTAGGCATTACCTTGTGTGGCGACTTGTCCTGGAGTACACACGTTACGAACATCATTTCATCCGCTAATAAAACACTTGGATTTTTAAGACGTCATCTCCGCCAAGCCCCTAAACATGTGAAATTATTAGCGTACAAATCCCTTGTCAGACCAAAATTAGAATATGCCTCACCCATTTGGAACCCGCACCAAGCTTACCTTATAAATGCACTCGAATCAGTCCAAAACAGAGCAGCCAGATTCATCCATTCATCATATTCTTACGACATCAGTGTGTCAGCTTTGAAAGCTGAATCCGACTTATTGCCCTTATCACTTCGTTGCCGCATTGCCAGCCTTTGCTTGTTTCATAAATTTTTCCATAGTTCACTAGGTCACCCACCCTACATCGTCCCTCCAGCCCGCATATCTCATCGCACTCGTCATCCGCTTCAAGCTTCTCGACCTCGTGCCCGAACTACCACTTTTGCCGCATCGTTTTTCTCCCGTACTGCAGCAGACTGGAACGACCTACCCAATGACATCGCAGCCATCACGTGCTCATCCAACTTTGCCGATAATGTTACCAGTCATGTTTCATTGTGTTAACACTCGCTCACCAAAATATATGTACCCACCCCTTATGTAATACCCCTTGTGGGTCTTTAAGGTAATAAAATGAAATGAAATGAAACTCAGGTCGTGTGAACATACATAGTAACGACAGGAACGCTTGAGCAACCACTGATCCCATGGTGGAAGCACATAGATGGTCATTCCAAATCGCTGAAATAGGCATAGTGCCGCATGCACAATTATGCAAAAATGAGAGTGCCACCGTCGTGGGATCTGATATCACGCTAGTGCATGACCTGCGCCATGCTATTTATACTCTACACTTGCCTAAACCTATACACCTGCCTTGAAAGAGAGTGACCATCTTCGTGGCTTCTGAAATCTGCGAGTGGCAGCCATACGCTCATTTCGAGAGCCGTGTCATCTTGGACTTGAGTGGGGCACACGCTGCCATGCGCCCAGTTTGGTCGCGCTTCCATGCTTTGGTACTTCGCATGCACCCTCCTTTCGCCGTGACCACGTTCGAAGCATTCGTTTTAACAGTGCGGCGATCTTAAAAATGTTTCGTTATATCTGGAAGGAGTTTCAATAAGCAGGGTCAGAAAATAGTATATGCACTGAAATGTGGTCATTATAACCCGTGGATCATTATATCTGAGATCGTTATAAGTGGGTTCGACAGTACACAAGCAGTTGTAAAGTGCTGCTCAGGGGGCATTTTACCACGATAATGTTTAACAAGAGCTAAGCAGTGACCTTAACAGAAGCAACTGACATGCTGTGAAGTCACAGTACGAGGAGGCAAGATGCACTCCCTGCTGCAGAGGGTCTTCTGTCACATATAAATGTGAAAAGGCTGTGTCATGTCTGCATTTCACAATCCCCAGTTCGTTTTCTATTGTAATTCCCTTCTTTTCTTGCCATGCAATGCATTTCCAAAGTCCATTTTGCGCACTCTGCATTTTACAGTAAATATCAAGTTTTCATGCTATCGCTGCCGTATACAGTAAAATCTTGATGATACAAATATCTCGGGCCTGTGCAAAAAAATTGCACCACTTGAAATTCATGTCACTCAAGAACATAAAAAAAAAAATTGAAAGGTAAACGGGTACATGGCAATGAAATGGCAAACTTGCTCAAGATGTCTTATTTTTCAATTTATATTTCTCTGCAATCATAAACGTTACTTTACCTCACGGTAAAATATTTTGAAGAAATACGCAGAAGAATTAGAAACAACTTCACCTTTTAAGTGGGCCGTTTTCGAAATCGGGAAGTCAGGCTTATGGAGTTGCTATCACACTCCTGATAGCGCAAGTGCTGCTTTACGTTGACCACAGCACCGCCCATGTTAGTATCGGCGTAAACACGAGAGACCAGAGATTCAGATAGCTGCAGCACTGTATTTCTCTATTCAGAAATAAAAGCAACAAAAGCGAGTGCGAAATGAGAGAACTAATGTCATTATATGCAACTACAGTTACAAACGAGAAGAAAGGGGGTTAACGGAGGGGCCCGATTTTTATTAATCATATCGTAAGGAGCCAACAAATACTGCCACCAAGGAAAACATGGGGGAAGTTACTTGTGCTTAGTAAATGAAATGAAGAAATAATAAATTAATAGAAATGAAAGTGGATGAAAAAACTTGCCGCAGGTTGGCAATGATCCCACGTATTCGCATTATGTAATGAGGATCTCGAATCCGGCAACACTGATGCCTTCAGGTAGCATGTGTGGGTTTATTGACCAGTTACCTCCACTCAAGAAGATCACGTTCTCGTGATCCCTGCAGCAGAAAGGATGTTCCACATCTGCTGCTAAGGTTTGTGAGTGGTGGCGCTGGCTAACACCCCCAGGGTTCTACTAGGGAAACAAATACCCAAGAAAGTGGATGGGGAAACGTCGTCACGGTAGCTAAATTGGTAGAGCATCGCAGGCGTAATGCGAAGACCTGGGATCATTCCGCCCCTGCGGAAAGTTGTTTTTTCATCCACTTTCATTTCCATTAATTTATCATTTCATTATTTCATTTATTAAGCACAAGTAATTTCTCCTATGTTGTCCTTGGCGTCAGTGTTTGTTGGCTTCTTATAATGTAACTACAGTTACTTGGCACACAGGGAGCGCTCTTAGCAGTCTTCTCTTTCTCTGAGATCCATGTCAGATTGGAGTAAACTGCCACATGACGTAACCTGGCTTCTGTCATTCGAGTCTTTCGTGGCAGCTGTGTCATTACATTACGCCAACGCATGCAGTGGATGTGTTGCTCCTTGTTAAGTGCTTGCCCTTGTGCATCCTTTCCTTGCACTACTTTCCTCCTTTACACTTGCACATCACTGAGTCTTTATTTACTTATCCGTTTTAATGCAATAGTGTTAAGGGCCCCGTGACACACAAAATCCGGCGTCAGTGTTCCGCATCCAGTGTTGGACGTCGTTCTGGCAAAAAGAATTTCGAACTATGCATACCCAATCACGCAGGCCGTCCATGTGGCACAAGAAAGTTACTGAACTAATTGAATTTCTCAAAATAAAATATGTAGAAAAATTATAAAGTACAACTTACAAACAACCTACAGACACAATAGCATCGGATTGTAATTTGAAAATTGTGGGGATTCGCGACTCTCATGTGTCCCTTGATACGTTGTTTTCCCGCATAGCTCCCGTCTCCTGTAATCCGGCTTCGAAGCCGTACGTGGCCTGGGGCCCGCGACGGTTGGTGTGGCTGAAGCACAGTACGAGAGATGGCGCGAGTGTTGCGCTGCTAACGCCGCCTCACAGCGAGTTACTTGGGCGCGGAAAGGAGAAGGTGCTTCCTCTTTGGTTCGGGTTCACCAAGCTGCGCGGACATACCGCGCGTGCGCCGATCCATGCTTCTGCGAGACCATCTCGTGAGGCCTCCTTCGAACGCACCACCGTTTGCATGACCGCAAGCGCAAACCACCAGGCGTTGGGATCCAGCATAGGGCGAACATATTCGCTCGCTATCTAGTCGTGGTGAATAGAACTTCCTAGATTTGTTGCGCACCCATCGGCATGTTTTGGGGATAGCAACTCGGCTAGCAGGCATTGATCTATGAAAGGTGCAATAAATGCCCTTGTGATTGTTTGCACTACTGTGTTGTCGTTCCTTTGTCCCAAGAGCACGGGTGTGGGAATCCCACATCTGGCTGCCCAACGTGGGGCTCTTGGGGCATCAGACGATAGTTTTAAGTTTTGCTTCATTCGATGTCTTTGTTTGAACCGAAGCATAGGGCTAGCATGGATTTTGATCGCTAGCATTGGCGGCGTGCTTCCTTGAGCGAGGCGACAGTGGCTGTAGTGTGTTTGAACTTGTCAACATGCTAAGCCTTATCGCAAGTGTTTTTTTTTTAATGACATTCGTCGGTACAACAGCCACGTGGTCTGCATCCTGGGAAAGCGAGGTTTAGCACCTGTGGAACATTGGCAAGCCTGAAGAGAGTAAGTACGGAAGCCTCGTGGGTGGTCCGAATTTCTCACGTAAATAGCTTCTATCTCTTTGACTCTGATGAAGTCGCGGCTCTGGGAGCCGGGTGGCCGCGGGCCACGGGTGCCACTACGGGCTGACTGGTATTGCGGCCTGGCACCGGGCGCTCCTACACCGTCTGGGACGGTGGGTACCGTCAACTCGGATGCTGTGTGCACCGAGCGGGGTAGGACCACCTAACAGAGCTGACGTCTCCTTGCAGCTGCCTGTATTGCACCCATTTTGGGTGTTGTTTTTGGATGCCGGTTGTTGTCAGGGTAGCGACGCTTTAGGCCTAAGGCTTTACGAAGCTGCCTGTCGCACATGGAGGGACACAGCCTGGTGGACCGTGGCGTTGAGGTGTTGCACTTTGCTTCCCTCATTCTAGTTAGCCTCGCACGAATTGAGATTACTCATTCGACTCAAGTAAGCGAGCTTCGTTCACGTGAACTTAGCTAAGTCTGAGTAGCTGCCCGATCTTTTGCTAGCCGAGTTGAACATCGTACCATGTGGGCAATGCGCATGCAGAATTCCTCTCCCTTGCACTATGTGGTATCCAGTGTTGGCTTCTGGTTTCGGTTTTGGGTCGTTTACGTCCGGGCGCTACTCAGCGCCAAACGCGGTAAGTTGCCTCCTGTTTCCCCTCACAGAAATAAAAGAGCATTCTTTGTCTGGTCCCCGACTGCAGCAGTCCGGCTCTTTTTTGCGGCGCTGCACGCCCCGGCCGTTTAGGACTCATGCCGTAAACCTTTCGTCTGGTCGCCCCGTCGAAGCTACAACACACTACTTTAGCGTTTGCTGAGTGTGTTGAGTTTACGTAGCGTGATTGGAGTCACCCCTGGTTGGTGCTGTGGCCAGTTCGGCGCAGCAACGTTGGCGGCCGCCTGTATCCAGCTCGCAACCCTCGGCGGCGGAGAAAAGAGTTGGCGGTCACCGACAACTACTGCGGCTCTTGCCAGCAGGGTGCGAGCAACGCTTGCTCGTGGTGACTACTGCGTCGCCGTTTCCGGAGTCCTGGCCTGGAATCGTGCCGTCGAGTCTGCAGAGCTACTGCTGTGACCAGTTGACTAGCAGTGTACCCAAGGGCAATGTCGGCTCGCATGTTATGGACAGCGTGTGGACATTTCCTCGGCGCGGCCACTGTTGCATGTATTACCTTGTTCGCGAAGCACACGTTGATGTTAGACCATGTGACATGTTTTGCCGTAATATGTAGTGATTTAAGGTTGGGGGGATGTGGGGATGCGAGACTCTCATGCGTCCCTTGATACATTGTTTTCCTGCATAGCTCCCGTCTCCTGTAATCCGGCTTCGCCGCATGGCCTGGGGCCTGCGGCGTTCGGTGTGGCTGAAGCGCAGTATGAGAGATGGCGCGAGTGTTGAGCTGCTAACGCCGCCTCACGGCGGGGTTACTTGGACGTGGAAAGGAGAAGGCGCTTCCTCTTTGGTTCGGGTTCGGCAAGCTGAGCGGACATTCTGCACGTGCGCCAATCCATGCTTCTGCGAGACTGTCTCGCGTGGCCTCCTTCGAACACGCCATCGTTCGCGTGACCGTACACGCGAACGACCAGGCATTGGGATCCAGCATGGGGCGAACATATTCGCTCGCTATCTGGTCGCAGTGAGTCGACTTCCTAGATTTGTCGTGCGCCCATCGGCATGTTTTGTGGATAGCAACTCGGCTAGCAAGCATTAGTCTATGAAAGGTGCAATAAATGCCCTTGTGATTGTTTGCACTACTGTGTTGTGGTTCCTTTGCCCCAAGAGCACGGGTGAAAATTCCACAATAGACGAGAAAACATAATTCTGTTATGCGAAAATAAAAAAGAAATATGGCAGAGTGACGTCGGCGATATGGTCACGTGCAGCAGCTGTCACTCTTGCAGAAACCCAGGGTGGCCCCCCTCTGAAGTTTCATGCATACACCAAGCATAGTGCTGGCCACCAGCATTTCCCGGTTAACATTACGCTTACATAGGCTGCAGCCGCCAGGAAGCATGAGAAGCAGTCGGGAATTTTTGAATGCTATTGTGTTCCACTCATAAAGGCGAAGTTAAAGCGTCCTCCGAATTTTAATTTAGTTGTGTATAATGAACCAGATTATGTACTTGCTTTTTGTTTTCTTTTCACGGGCTGCGTCAGCCGCTTCATTCCTATTTCTCTATTTTTTGTATCAGCGTTTTGTGACCCTTTCTTAATTTGCATATGCATTTTATTTAGTTGTGTATCATGAACCAGATTATGTATTTGTTTTTTATTAATGCACATTGTTAGTTGCTTCGTTCTTATTTCTTTTGTGTTGTTTTAATGTTTTGTGACCCCTCCCTGCTTTGGCTGCCAAAAGGGGGTTGGCAGTAAAATAGAAATAAACAAATAAATAAGTAAATAAATTGACTGGCACGAATTTAAATCACTGGTACACTTGTATTGTGCATGTTTTGGGCAGCAGTGTTCTGCCTGGTTATCTCTAGTTTCTTTTGTAGCTGCATCCCAGCTGCTGCCTGATGGTGATAGGGCACAATTTGCAAAAGGAAATCTGTCTACTTTTTTTTTTGCAAAGCTACTTCATATCGTGCATCAAATGGGTGCACAAGTTGGAAAGTTTTGAATTGTCATTGGGCGCCGAAGATGACAAAAGGTGTGAAATACAGAGATAAGGCTACCCACGGGAGTGAATAATGCCAATCTTCCTGATGTAGTGACTGTTGGGTCGTGATAAAGTTTCATAAGAGTGCTCAAGGCAAAAGCTTCTTTTTTTTCTTATTTTAGGTGTGGGAGGGGAGTCAAAGCAGAGTGACAACCGTTGCATCCTCAGTGCTGCCGGCCTGCCTAGCCAGCCTGACAACAGCCAGCGTCGGGGGCTACCAGTGTGCAGAGGCCTCCTCACCAGCTCCGCCGGGGATCAGATTGTTCGTATCATCTGCCACAATGCGAAAAGTGATTCGCAACATTTGAAATTTAACATGTTGTAAGCTAATGGACTTGGGCTGGTACTTATGAAAAATTCACATCATCCTGAAATTCATATCAGGTGTGATTATATCACAGAGATTATATTGTAAACTGGGCGGCCTTCGAATACAATATGGCAGAAGCAGTAGAAATCAACCTTGCACGAGAAAGGAAAACGTAATGACCGGGAAGGTAACCATGGCAGCATGGTCAGTGGGCCCAAGTTCTGTCTCGCCTTCCTCCGAGGTGCCTTTACCCGCTGTGAGCAAACATCCCGTTTTCTAGCATACTCTATACATAAAACACAATATGTTTGCTCTGTTATTGCTATACATGGCCATGGTGTCCAACGCCCACATGTCAGTGTGTCAAACAGGTGAGAACCATTGAGGCATATGTGTGCAATGGGAAGCTATGGTGCCCATAGTCTCTTACAGGAACAGATAAAGCCAAATCGATGTTCTCCAGACAGTCTCATTCAACAGTGGCACACTCACACGCTGGAAAAAGGATGAAGGGACTGGCAGAAAGTCAAAATAAATGAACTAGCCAAGCAACAAGTCTTATTGAGTTACACTCGCACATCTTCCACGGCCAAATTTTCTCAGGCTATTTTAGTCATTGTACTGTGAACAAGAAGAGACTAGGCAATTGCAAAACAAAGTATATTTTATTTCTGCGGAGACATCCAAGGAGGCAAAAAGATGAGACCAGCACAATCCCCGCCAAAAGTGTCTGGCAATTCAGCAGCCTAGAACAATTGCGCAGACCCATCACGGTGGTGTAGTGCTTTTGGCATTATGTAGCCAAGCCAGAGAGCATAGGAATGAATCACAGCCATGGTGGCCACATTTCAATCGGGGCGAAACACAAAAATGCCTGTGCACCATGAATTTGGTGCATGTTAAGGTACCCCAGGCGGTTTAAATTAATATGGAGTCCCCCACTATGCCGTGCCTCACAATCATATGTTTTTTGGCACATAAAACCACAGAATTTTTATTTTTTTTATTTTTTAGCAATCTAGCAAGACTCGGGGACACAAGAGCCTCGTGGCATGTGGTTGCTTTAGGCAGTGACCTTTCTCTCTGGCTTTGTCTGACTGATGTGTTGTCTGCTGATGCTGGGTCATCTGCTATATTATCATCATCACTCTATTTCCATTCTGAGAAAAGCAGGGCAGCAACACGATCACTAAAAGGTGTAAGGACACAGGTGCCTGTCTCTCTTAGTGGTCCTGTTGATGCTCAACCAAATAGCCCAACTTCACAGTTTTGAATAGCATACATATTCTATTTACGTCCACTGTAGGCCCTATGAGTTCCAATTGCCTGCCCTGTGTCTTTTCTAGTGTATTTCTCCCCTTTGTCACCTTTCTCTATGTCTATTTGTCCCCCTCCCCTGTCTTTTCTCTTCACCTCCATCTTTTCCGTAGCTGCAGGACAGTTCAAATGTCCACTGAGGAGTGAGACAGTTACGATGCCCTTTCATTCCCTAGCTCTTTTTTTCCCTTTCTAATAAAACAAACTACTGCTACTCAAGTAACTGGATTAGCTGGGGAACAACTTTGGTAGAACCCACACAAACAATATATTCTGGCTCATGCGTAGCAGGTCACACCACAAAGGCACATCTCTCAATGTTTGCATTCGTGACAAAAAATTTTGTGTCATATGTGAAACAGAGATATGTGCGAGTCGTAACTCAATCTAAAATTCAGCCCTATATCTTTTACGTAGCAAAACATGGCATACTAATTATTACATGGACAGTGTCAGAGTTCTCAACATATTTACTACCAACTGAGCAAAGTGACACATTTCTGCGACCAGAGGCAACAGCGCATTACTAGCGCTCGCAAACAAAACATAGTGCACCACATAGTGAACGCACCAATAAGCTTCAGTTGACAGTCAGCACATGTGTGGTTGGTTCTTTTTTCTTAGTCCTTGCTTAGTCACACTTTTGCAGCCACGATACTGGAAGCCCAAAGTTACACAAATAATATGTGATTTTATGTAACCTTGCATGCAGAAGTTGTAATATGTAAGGTAGTTATTCCACAGAAAGCATTACAGATCAAATATGACTGCACTGCGAAATGTGCAAAGCGATACTTCTATGACTGTTCTATTTGCGAAGCTTACTTGTGCTGCATTGCCTGCTGTGTACAAATCGGAGTATACACCTACAACAGCTGCACAGCCAGCACCCACCTGGAAGGAGTACTGGTAGTCGGGGCTGTTGAAGGGCACCACCTGAAAGCAGAGGGGCTCCCCCTGAATACTCTCGATGAGCATCAGGTTGGAGCACACCACGTGCGTCTTGTAATGCAGGATACCCTGCTCACGCTTCTTTGCCACTAGCAGCATCTTGTCAAAGAGGAACAGATGCCGCAGGGCCTTGGCACCCAGCATGCGGAAGCAGCCCTCTGCCACCAGCTCCCCAAAGGTCGTGAGATCTTCACCCTGTCAGGAGTCATACAACAGTCAGCATACAGTCCTGCATAACAAATACTGGTTCAAGAAAATTTCTGGCACAACTGCATTTTCCTTGTTCCCCACAGAACTTAATGCATCGAAAATACTGCCACAGAAAAGTCTGATGAGCCTATTCTCGCTTCAATGAAGTCTTCATGAAGTAAGCTTGGACACTGCCATCACACTGTTAGGGTCTCTCTCGGCAGAGCTTCGGTGACAGTGAATGCATTGAACACACATCACCACCCACCAAAAACACATTTTCAGCATGCCCTAGGAAGATTTTCAAGCAATAATGCTAGCTCACTATGTTTAATCACAGTATTTACCCGATTATAATGCTCACCTATTTTATTTTTTTTCAAGTAAGCTGACAACCACCTTCGTGACATTCATATGCTTTGCTGCATAGCACAGCTGTCTTGAGCAAACTGGCCGCCACTGTGCAACACGTATTATAGCTTTGCACATTTTTCATGCTAGAAAATAGAGTATGTGTTAGATTTATACTTTGTTTAGGAGCTTTAATGTTATCTTTACGTTAGTTTTCTACTTTGTACACATAGAAAACAGATGTGTGTTTGATCTGGGTGCGTGTTAGATTCGGGAAAATACTGCCAAATGAATCAGCATGTCCTGCTCCACAATACCTAGGCACAGTCCCCAGATTCTTCTCTCACAACTCGCGCATGCACACAACGGTCAGGCAAACATGGCATATCACTCGCGTGTCTAGGCCTTTGAAAGAAAGAAAATAAACCAACAGGTGCCCACAATGGCAGCTTCTCTGCGATACTCACCCACCTGTGTCGCGTGAAAGTGCCGCTACGCAATTGGTATCCTGTTTCTCTATCAGCAAATCTCGCGGGCCTCGCCAAGTTGTATCTACAGTTATCACTGCCAACCCTGTAGCGATAAGCATCTTTACCCATCTTTTTCACAGCATGTCTAGTGTAGAAAGCATACCGCACACTTTTAATAGGCGATAACTCGAATGCGCTGCTGTTCTCTGCTGCAAGAGGCACAAAGTGAGCATCATGTTTTGCACTAGCGGCATCGTGGCACTGTATGTCAGTGCTACCCATCAGCTCTATTTCATTTGTTTCGTATCCCCATCCTAAAACAAAGTGTCGGGTCGCTCAAGGGTCCACTAGGTCGAAGCGTTGGTGTCTCTCGTTGCAGCTATTCTTGCCGAGTAGGCACCCCAACACTTCCCGCCAGAATGCTTTGCCCGAAGAAGCCTTAGAAGCACAAAAGCTTGGGCGAGTTTGTAAACGTGATGAAATAACTGTACAGCCCCGAAGAACGAAGTCAGACGAAAAGAAGAGACAGGACAGGAAGAAGTTGCTGCTGCGGGCCGAAATCGAGCAGCGCAATTGCCGAAGCCGCAAAAACAACAATGCCGTCACAGACCACTGCTGGGGCCCTACCAGATCGGTACATGTTGGTGTCTAGTGCTGCAACGATTCGTGCAACACTCCGCTTTACGCAGGTTTCAACAACAGTCGAGTATGCCAAATTTTTTTCGTGACTTTGGATCGCATGTTTTCCTGGTTAGCACATTCTTTTTCTTGCGTTTTATGAGTAAGCGTTCTTTAGCACAGCAAAGTCCGCCTGTCACGCAAAAAAGTGTAATGCCTTGTGCCTAGTGTGAATGTAAGTGATTGGTATCTTTATAAGCGATAAGGAACAATTTAAAAAAATGATTAGAGAGGAAACTGTTCTCGACAGGCCACCTTAAAAGCTTACTTTCTCGCATTATGGGTCCATATGCAGAGAAGCCTGCTGTTAGGCTGTTGAGTATAAAAATGGGAATACAGATTGGTACATGTGATAACAGTTTAATAATAATAATGAATGATTGGCGGCACTAAAATAAAATCTAGTGATGGTTGCCATCACCCTGTCAAGGTCATATAAAAGTGTCATATAAAAGAGCACGAAAGAAGCACAACAAAAAAGGAAAAAAATCAAATAAAATAAAGGGAAAAAACAGCAGTGGGGAAACCAGTTGCGCTGATGTTCTGGCACAGCTGATACGATCGCTTTGAAGGGGCCATGCAGTTTCTCGGTAACTTATCTCTACAGCGTTCAGTACACAGATTGCACTTCTTTGGCACCAGAAAAGCGATGGGTAGACATGCATAAATCAGGAAAAACAGGTAAGCAAAAGCAAAGTAACAGCCGAGCCAAAGAATGCTTATGCATTAGTAGACAATTCTCTGTATTTCTGCCACATTTTTTTTTCTAAAACGTATGAACAAGGTTCTACTCTATTTAGTCCCCTCAATAATACTACAGGGAAAAGTGGATGGCCAATGACTAGGCTTGTGCAAATATAAATTTTTTTATTTCAGATTGAAGTCAAGGCGAATAGTAATTAGTGCTGAATAATTTCTTGAATAATTTCAAAGCGAATGGTTCGGAGCCTAAAGAAGTGCAGATGTTGACAAATCTAAAAAAAACATGGCAGTACGGTATTGCAATTAGCATGCGAGAAATGTAGTTGACAGACCGCAATTCTGAAGTCGTGTTTATTTAACAATTGTAGTGGTCATTGTTGGATTTTCATTGCTTAGGCTATATGCAACTTCTGGTATTATCCCACTTTGCTATGGCACTTGGTTTCCAAGGTCGCCTATGAGCATTAAGGGATGACGACAACTGTATGACGCATACACAGTGACAACAATGGAATGACAAAGGAATGACGTTGATATAATGACAATGGTAGTATGACAATGACGGCATGATGACAATAAGGTGACCATTCTTAAATGATGGCGATGGTATAAAAACAGTGTAGCGACAACGACATGAGGACAATGAGATGATGACTGCATGATGATGATGGGATGACGTTAGTTAAGCTATGACAAACGTAAAATTCCATGACAATGACAGCATAACGACAACGGCATGTCGACTGTGTGACAGGGATGGCGTGACAACAATGGCGAGTCAGATGTTGAATTCAGAATGACGATGATGAAACAACCACGATGGTGTAACAATGACTGTATGATGACGACACAATGATGATAATGGTATGAAAATAGCATGAAAATAGCATGAGGACAATGGGATGACGAGGTCTGCAAGATGAAAATGGCGTAACAACTGTATCACGAGGACTGTATAATGGCAATGACGTGACAATGACGTCATGACGAGAGTCGTATGACGAAGCTGGAGTGACGATGATGAAATTACCATGACGGCATCACGACTGCAGTTTGATGACGAATGCATGGTGGCTGTACAATGACACAATTTACGACAACGGCATTAAAATGGTGTAATGAATGAATGTGTGTTGTTTATTAGAGTACAGCTAAAGAGCGCCATGCCGGTGTTAGTGAGTTCACAGTGGAGTGATGAATTCTGAGAAGTAGATGAGACGTGGCTGTAAAGGGACCTAAAATTAGTCGCTTTAAGGTGCGTAAAATCTAGATGTAATAAGATTATGGCAACGACTACTCAGGTGTACTATCAACATGGAGAATGGCTTGCAAAATAATTATAGATATACAAGATATGTCAGATGCGAGAATTGGCAAGAATAATACTGCCTAAACAGAGCCCCCTTTAAACACGAGGGCCTGAAAGCACGTGCTATATAAAACTAATATCACAGTGGCATCCTCTGGAAAGAGGACGCGCTACAAATTTATTGGGCTTACAGCATGTAGGACGACACCATTCAAGAAAGCGAGGACTGCTTTGATGTTAAAAAGTGGCTCTTTACCAAAAAACATAGCCGGATGAAGGACACAATGGCGGTATGCGAGAGGAAATGTTTCTTCCTCTCTCTTTTGGCTTCCCAACACTCCAGGAAGACGTGAAGGATGGTCAGCCTCTCACCACATCTACCACAGGTTGGAGGCTCATTACCAATCAACAAAAAGGTGTGAGTGTCATATCCATGTCCTTTTCTGAGACGACACAACAGGACATCTGTTCTTCGTGTTTTCATAGTTGAGGGCCAGAAACCTAACTTCAGCTTAATCACGTGAAGCTTATTGGTCGTTTCAGCATCTCACAAGCATTGCCAGTAACTTCGCAGTTTGCTTCGTAGGAAAGGCTTCAGGCCTGTGGCAGGGTCAGCAGCAGAACGATCAATACCTTGCAATGCTATTGATTTGGCGATTTCGTCGGCAAGCACATTACCCTTGATTCCTCTATGGCCAGGAACCCAGCATATTAGATGTCTGTGAGATAAACGTTGCACAAGAGTGAGTAAGGTTAAAAAAAAAGATTTTTATGCTTTTGTAAAGACATTAATGCTCTTGCAAGACTTAAGAGTGTGAATATTACTGCTTTCTCAAGTTTTAATTTATATGTTTTACCACAGACAGTTCTGCATTGGCTTCTACAGTGAAGATACCTGTTAGGGGATTCAATACGTCAGATTTGGAAAAAGAGGGACCAACAGCAGCATAAGATACACCAGCACGTGACTTTGACATGTCAGTGTAAAATTCAACGCAAGAGTACTTCAATTGAAGTTCACGGAAATGCACTGCAATTTCAAGCTCAGGAGCGTGCTTTGTGACCTCTACAAAGGATAGATCACATTCTATCACCTGCCACTCCTAGATTATAACAGCTTAGCTCGAGAATTAGGTGATGTTCGAGAAGTGGCCCATTTCTTCGCTAAGTTCTCTCACAATCAGTGAGAAAGGAGGTTCAATTATGAAAAAGTACTGCACACGTCAAGTTGTTAATGGTTATAGAACATGGATTTTCCTGATTAGAGCGCACTTTGAGAAAATAGGTGAAGCTGATATAAGTTCTTGCAAATGGAGTGAACGCTCATTTGATTCTATGTTGTTAAGAATGGCCGTACGGGGTGGCAACGTGCCAGCTTTCAGCCCGCTGCACGTGTTCCAGGCCCACCAGACGGGGCGCCCTTCGGAGAATTGCGAAGAGCCGGCAGCCACGTGGCGCGCGGTCAACTCAGGAAATTGGTACTTGGCCGAGCCATCCGGGACAAAGCAGAGTTCTACGAAGCCCTCTGACGTCGGCACTGAAAGCTGGGCGGGTACCGAGAACTGTCCGGCCTTTTCACCTGTGTGTGAGTGCAACACGAACATTTCCGTCCACGGGGCCCTCGAACGTGTCAGCCTTTGTGTGTGTAGGCTCGAACGTGTGTGCCTTTGTGTGTGTGAGCCATACTGCGGGGCGGCGGCAAGTTTACAATGATTGGACGAACCTTCCCGACCATTCGTGCTCCGTCCACGCCGAACGATGACGTCGAACTATGACGTCAAGCGAAGAGCTTATAAGCAGCGTTTGCCGGCAGCTAGAGTGTGCTCGTGTCGTGCTCGTTGTCGGGAGCTGAGTGCTCTGTCATACTAGAAATGTACTAGTGAGCTGTGTGCTCGTAAACTGTTTGCTGTATGTTAGTTTTGCGGGCTCCATATGGGAGTCGCGCTAGGCTGCCAATGTATGTCCTGTTTTAAATGTAAATCCTGCAATTAAAGCCTGCTCGCCTAGTCCTGTCGTCCCAAGGTCCTCGCTACGACTACGACCGCTCCAAATCTAATAATGTACAGTAAAACCTCATTAAACCGTACCCACTTAAACAGTAGTTTCTTTTTAAAAGTAGTAAAGTCAAATCCCCGACTCAATGGCCATTGAACATAATGTGTTTTGTACCCGCATAAACTGTACCAGCATACTGCGTACGTATTGGTTAACAAGTAGTGTTTCCACTTTTCGTCGCACAAACATGGCAGTGCATCGTCTCCATCGAGCGGCGCGGCAGAACAACAAGCCTCCTAGATCGGAACAACGGCCTCCAAGCGCCCTGCGCGTTTGTGCATGAAGCCGCATCAACATCAACATCATTTTGGCGCCATGCCAGAGAGCGTTGTGGCGTCCTGCGATCAAGGACTCGTGTCATGCCAAAGCTCGGATAAAAAAGACGCTGGGTGCTCAGCAGATAAGAAAAATTAGACATTAGTTCGTGCTATCAAATGTGACACGAAGAAGTCGGCACTGGCCCGCAACAAGGATCTGCTGTTGACTAGGGTGTGTGGCATTTGGAATGCAAAGAAGCTGCTCGGCAGCGCTGCTGCAACCGCGAAAAGATGTCGGCTACGAGGTTCGACTTTTCGCCATCGTTGAATGTGTTGTTGCCGAAGTGTCGACAAGTGACAGTGACAAGGACGACATGGAAAGTGACAGCACGGGCGATTCAGCCCTGACAGTGGCAGAAGCTGCACGTTACGTCAGCCTCAGGAATACAATCGTCATGATGAGAACCACCTGCAATGAAAAAGGCGCCCTGCGGCTTCTGCAGCGCTACCACGCACGTACACGGAGAATATGTAATGCCAATGAGGAATCTGCCATGCGAGCATTTGCCGAGAAGAGGCGGCTGGCTGAAAAGCTGGCTCGCAGCTTCAGTAAGTATGAGGCTGCTGTCGTCGCTGCTAGGCCACCGCGGCATCAAACGAAAATCACACTTTTGTCACGCGAAGTGAATAAATACTGCATGTTCTTTTCACCTTTCATCGCACTCTCTCTGAGTTCCGTTTTTGACAGGTAAGTGGGCGATGTCGTGCTATTTCGGTTAAGCAGTACTACCATTTAGTATGTGCTTTTTCCGAAGTCTAGCCAACTACGGTTTAACGAGGTTTCACTGTGTAAACTTTCGATAGGGCTTGTTCTGAATGTGCCAGTGAGCAGGCGGATACCGAGATGATGGACGGGATCTAGCTCCCTTATTACGCTCGGGGCAGCAGGGTGATATACCACAGCACCACAGTCCAATTGTGATCAAATTAGGCACTTGTGAAGATTCATTAAACACTTTCTGTCGCTGCCCCAGGATGTGTGAGATAAAATTTTCAATGATTTCATTTTAGGCATTTCACTTTGAGATATCTTATGTGTGGAATTAAAGTTTAGAGTCAAGTTTGATGCCTAAAAACTTGTGCTCTTTGTTCACAGGTATTTGTTGCCCATACATTTCGATAGCGGGATCTCCAGCAAGCCCTTCCTTCCGGATAAAAACAAGAACTTTGTTGGGGCTCACTTTAAACCCGTTTTTGTCTGCCCACTTAGAAACTTTGTTCAATCACTGTGGTACTTGTCTCTCGTACACTGTAAGTTTGCAGGATTTGAAAAACCTATTTGTATGTCTATGATTATGGAATAAAAAATAGCTGGTGGTAATGACGCATGAAGCGTGTTCATCTTAACGACAAAGAGCGTGCAACTGAGCAAGCCTCCCCGAGGAACCCGTTTCCTGTATGAATGCACGCGACAATGCCTTGCCTATTTTCACCCAAAAATGTATGGTTGTGTAGGTAGCTTTCTATAATGCTTAACAAATTTCCATGGATGCCCAACGCTGACAGGTCGTGTAGGATTCTGTAACACGAAGTTGTATCATATGCCTTTTGCATATCAAAAAATATGGATAGGAAGGATGGTTTATGTACGAAGGTGTCGCAAATGTTTGCTTCGATGCGCACGAGATGGCAGTTGTAGACCGCCCTTCTCTAAAGCCACACTGATATGGATCAAGAATTTCGTTTGACTCAAGGAAGTGTAAAAGGCGATGGTTTATCATTTTTTTCAAAAAGTTTCAAAATACAACTTGTGAGGGCGATTGGACGGTGTAGTATAGTGTTGCCCCCTGTCAGATCTCTGTGTCATCGTACATGTATGTTTTGTAGTTGTTTAGCTAGATGGCGCACCCCTCTTCTGTCATGTGACAAGCTTGTACCAATCAGGAGGTGTCATCTGGCATGTGAAGCCTTTATTAGTAATAAACGGCCGCGGGTCGGCTGAGTCTTCGTTCCGGTTTTCATCGGGAGCAGTTAGCTCCGTGTGTCCTTCACTGCGCCGGCGCTAGCCACGCGTTCGCCGGTCGGGGCCCCCCGCTTGCCTGCCGCTGCTGACACAACATCTTTTGGCGACGAGGATGGGATTCCCGCAGCGGTTCCGACCGAAGCCTCGGGAAACTAACGAGCTTCGTAAGTGAAGCGTCCCTTCCTGTGTCCGCACGGCAGGCAAACGCCGCCAACGCACTCGGCGTCGCGAGGCTTCTGAGCCTAGGCCTTCTCGCCCCCTTTGTTCTTCCTTGCCCATTCCTGCGGCGAGCTCCGGCTTGCCTCCTGCACGGTCTCCTGCACGCTACCTGGCATGGCTTTTACGGCGAACCTTCCCGTTTTTCTTGAAGTGCCCGGCCCACCGTTAATTCCACGGTATCGCTGGAAAAAAATTTTTCAGGCCCACCTCGAAGCGGCCGGCAGTGGCGACTGGACGGACGCGCGACGAGCGTCCACGCTCGTCAGCGCTCTCGGGCGTGAGGGACAACGGAAGTACTTTGCAGACGAGGAGCAGGAAGCAGCAAGGCAGTTAACCAGCGCAGCGTCAGCTTCAAGCGAAGCAGCAAGGCAGTCGACCGGCGCAGCGTCAACGTCAAGTGATGCGGTCCCGCCAGCGTCAGAGTTCCCAAGACTCTTGCAGCGGCTTGACCGGTTGTTCGCCGCGTCCTGGCGGAAAGGCACGAATTCACCAGTCGAAAGCAGTTCGAGGAAGAAGGATTCCTGGAATTCGTGACCGCATTGAAGGAGAAGGCGGTACAGTGCAACTTCGGCACAACCTACGACGAGCGCGTCCGAGACCAAATAATACATGGGGTAACGAACGTCAGCATTCGCGAAAAGTTGCTGGCTCATGGCGAAACCCTGTCCCTGGACAAGGCAGAAGAAAGTGGACGCTCGTTAGAAGCCCTGCATCGAGCGAACCGCGCGTTCGACTCGGAGAAAATACAGAGAATCGAGGCAGCTCAACTTGGCGCTCCGTCGACGAGCCAAGATGGCCGACTTCTTCCGGGGAGCCGCCAAGATGGCCGACGTAGTCCGGGAGGCCATGAAGATGGCCAACTTCTTCCGAGGAGCCGCCAAAATGGCCAACGTCTTCCAAGAGGCCGCCCAGATGATCGACATTTTCCGCGAGGCTCCTCCGGCACCCGCAATGAAGCACAGGATGCGAAGGCGCCTAATTTCGACCGTAGTTCATGCGATCGGTGTGGCAGCACGAAGCATATTGCCACGTACAGGAATTGTCCCGCAAGGATCCGGCGGTGCAAAGCCTGCCACACGTTGGGCCATTTTGCATCAGTATGCCGAAAAACCCGTACTTTTCAGCACGTCTCTTCCGTAGAGACGCTGTCTTCAACTTCCGCAGGACAGCCGTCCGCGTCTGTCTTGACGGTGAGCACTTTGGAAGCTAAAAGGGATTTACAAGTCCCGGTCGTGGTTAACGACGTCGCCATGCGGCTGCTCGTGAACACAGGAGCGTCTGTCTCATTGATGACGGCCGAGGATTTTGGAAAGCACTTTGGTCGACAGCACAGATTGTCAAAAGCAGCAGTGGACTTGAGGAATTTCTCCAAGCAACGCATCGACATTCAAGGCCTTTTCCAAGCCACTGTCCAGTTTCTTCAAAGGTCGTGCTCAGTCACGTTCCATGTAACGTCTACAGGAACATCACTGCTGGGTCTTGACGCCATCCAGTGCTTGGGGATACAAATCGACGGTACGTCGCTGACATGCTGCCTGGCTACGCTTCCTCCAGTACAGAGCCCCACAGGTGTGCCTCCGGGTTTTGATCACCTCTTCAGTGGCGAGTTGGGACTCGTCAAAAACTTCGTGCACCGAATACATCGGCGGCAAGGTATAAAACCTGTATCTTTAAAGTTGCGCAGACTACCCCTGGCTCTCCGTGACCAGGTGACAAATGAACTGCGACGTCTCGAGGACGGCGACGTCATCGAGCGCGTCGAGGCTTCTGAATGGGTGTCTCCACTCGTGGTGCGCAAAAAGGATGGAGCCATCCGGCTCTGTGTTGACCTCCGGGAACCGAATAAGGCAATTGTCATTGATGGGTATCCTTTGCCGCACGTAGAAGAGTTATTGCAAATGTTTCATGGTGCCACATATTTTTTTAAGCTGGATCTAGCATCTGCTTACCACCAGCTGTTACTGGAAGAAGGTAGTAGAGATCTCACTACATTCATAACTCATGAAGGCTTATTCAGGTTCAAGCGTGTCTGTTTTGGCTTGGCATCCGCGCCAGCAGTGTTTCAGAAAATGATGTCACAAATCTTGCAGAATTGTAAGAATGTTGTCTGTTACCTTGATGACATTTTGGTATGGGGTCGGACAAAACCTGAGCATGATGCTAATTTAAGAGAAGTCTTGCTTTGCATTTCAAACAGTGGTATGAAACTGAATGAGAAATGTGTCTTCTCTGTGAGAGAACTGACTTTTCTGGGTGATAAAATTTCAGCTGAAGGCATTTCGCCTACAGAAAGCAAGGTAAAAGCAATCCTGAATGCGCCTGCTCCTACAGATATTAAGTCATTGCAATCCTTCTTAGGATTAGCTGGTTACTATGCCAAGTTCATTGATCATTATGCAGAACTTGTAGAACCGCTTCGCCTCATGCTCAGGCAAGGGCAAAATTTTGCTTGGTCTGATGATGCACAACGTAGCTTCAATCAGTTGAAAGCTCATCTTACATGTTCCCCTGTCATTAAGATTTTCAACCCTGAATTGCCTGTGGTAGTCACGACGGATGCATCTGATGTTGGTGTTGGTGCTGTGTTACAGCAACCATATGGTTCCAAGCTAGAAACTGTAGCTTTTGCATCTAGAACTTTGTCTGTAGCTGAACGAAAGTATTCTGTAGGTGAGCGTGAAGCGCTAGCATGTCTGTTCGCATGTGAAAAATGGCATGTTTACCTCTGGGGTAGACGGCTCACTCTTCGAACTGACCATCAAGCAGTAGTTGCATTACTGTCCGCTGGCGACTCAGGTCGTCGACCTCTTCGCATTTCAAGATGGTCAGCCAGGCTCCTGTATTACAACTTTCAGATTGAATATTGCAAAGGATCAGAAAACCTAGTAGCTGATGCCTTGTCTAGACTTCCAGTAAAGGATTCGCAGAATGTAGATCAGAAGGAAGAAATAGTATCCTTAGTCACATCGGTCGTTGACAAGGAAACAGTGCAACTTGCAACGACGAGTACAGATGAGACGCTTCAGAAGGTCGGTAAATGCCTAGCAGAAGGTTGGCCTAAGAAAAACACAGACAATGCTTTAATAGCTTACTTTCATGTAAATGAAGAATTGTCCTTTGTAGACGGATTACTCATGCGTGGTGATCATGTGGTAATACCCAGTGTCGTAATACCTACATTTCTACAGCTGGCACATGAAAATCATCAGGGCATAGTACGTACTAAGCAGCTTCTTCGTGAACGCTATTGGTGGCCCCAGATGGATAGCACTGTTGAACAGTATGTAAAGCATTGTCATGTATGTAAGCTGGCAGACAAGTCTGCAAAGCCTCATGTAGCTCCATTGCAACCAGTCGAATGGCCGAATGGGCCTTGGCAGAAATTGGGAATGGACATCATTGGCCCATTAAACACGTCCTACCCTAGGTATCTAGTCACTCTAGTTGACTGCTACTCAAAGTGGCCAGAAGTACTTGGTACTAATTCCATCTCCACAGATGATGTCATTAAGCTTCTTGACTGGGCTTTCAGCCGTGAAGGGTTGCCAGACTCTATAGTTACAGACAATGGTCCGCAGTTTGTCTCAAAACAATTCCAAGATTACTTAAAGGAAAAGGGAATCGCTCATTTTTTCTCCTCCAACTATTATCCTCAGGGAAATGGTCAAATAGAAAGGTTCAACCGAGTCATTAAGGAACACCTGCAGGTAGCAAGGCTTGAAGGTCGAGATGCTTCGAAAAGCATTTCAGAATTCTTGGGTTCTTATAGGATTACGCCACATGCTACAACGGGTCTCTCCCCAGCTTTCCTACTTCATGGTCGTCAACCCCGTTCAAAGATAGATATTAGCAACTTCAGGTTGCCTAAGCACACAGCGGTTCAGAACAGTAAAGTTCGCGAGAGAGTCTCGCAGAAACAGCAGCAAACTAAACAGTATGTAGACAAACGGAGAGGTGCTCAGGCAACTCGTATCAAGGTGGGAGACACCATCAAAGTAAAACTTGCCAAGAAAAGATTTTTTAAGTACAGTAAACCTCGCACAGTAAAGGCCCAGGTAGGACCATCCTCTTTTGTACTCAGTGATGGGAAGACGTGGAATGCGTCTAAGTTAACTACAATAGTAGATAATTCAAAACATAGTACATTGTCCACAACTGATAAAGATTTTTTCTACTCGTATTCAAACCTGGATAGTCATTCCGATGACTCGTCTGGCGTGACATCGTCCTTTCATAGGCATCACTTAAGTAGTGCATCTGACTGTATCGCTTCCGAGTCTACACAGTCAGCAATCGTTTCTGATTCCGTGGGGGAATCAGTAGCATCCCAGGACTTGTTGGGACTTCGAGATGAGCTTCCTGGGCAACCCTCTCCAGCTTTGAGCGACAACCACATTCAATTTTTCAACCAGGGGGAGGGAAATAGTAGTGGGACAACTGGGTCTTTAAAGTCGACCGAAACGCGTCGCAACCCCCAAAGTTCTTCTGAGGTACGCACGCGTCCTCATCGTGTCAAAAAACGGCCTCCGTGGCTTGACGATAATGTTTCTTGAATGTAGAGCGTTTTGCCGTCTTCGAAATTCCACGGCTAGGGGCCTCGCTGTGACATTTAGGAGGCAGTTCACATTTTTCGTTCACACAGGTAAAATGCGTTCCTTGTTGCGGTGCAGTGAGTTTTGTGCCGTGTTCCTTGTTGGACTTTGTTTGAGTGACTGCCCGTGTTTTGGTGCCCAAGACTGGTGCGCGTGTATGTGAACTTGGGCGGGGATGGATTGAATTTGTTGTGGACTGAAGTCCGTGCTTTGTGTGCGACTGGTGCGCGTGTGTGAACGTGGGGGGGAACGAACTGAAATTGCCTTTGGACTTAAGTGCGCGTCTTGTGTGCGCGTTTCACTGTATGCTTGCTTTGTTTCCAGGGGGGGATGATGTAGTATAGTGTCGCCCCCTGTCAGATCTCTGTGTCATCGTACATGTATGTTTTGTAGTTGTTTAGCTAGATGGCGCACCCCTCTTCTGTCATGTGACGAGCTTGTACCAATCGGGAGGTGTCATCTGGCATGTGAAGCCTTTATTAGTAATAAACGGCCGCGGGTCGGCTGAGTCTTCGTTCCGGTTTTCATCGGGAGCAGTTAGCTCCGTGTGTCCTTCACTGCGCCGGCGCTAGCCACGCGTTCGCCGGTCGGGGCCCCCCGCTTGCCTGCCGCTGCCGACACAACAGACGGTAACTTGTTACTAATGTGGGGTCTTTGCTTTATTTCATATTTGGAACCACAAGAGATTCTTTCCATACAGTAGGAAGGTACCCGGCAGTCCATATAGCATAGAAATGAGCGAGTAGAATTATTTGAGTATCACTGTGAAGGTGTTCAATCATGTCGTACATGATCCTGTCAGGTCCAAATACAGAGCTCTGACATGCAGTCAGCTCAGCAATGTTAAAAGGCATGTAATAGGATTCATTCTGTCTGCAATTGCGGTCGATGGCCTTGCATTCTGCTGTTTGTGCTTGAGGAATGCCTCAAAATAATGATTATAACTGGAAAGGCACTAAAAGTGTACGCTAACAGCACCAGCTTGGTCTTACAAGCTGTTCGCTTCATCGTTCACTAGGGGCAACGGATGAATTTCTTGTCCCTTTAGCCTTCTTAGCCTGTCCTATACTTTAGCCTCTTAAGACGAATTTATACCCAAGAGAAACCTCTGCCAGCTTGCCGTCTTGGCCTGTCGTCGCGTCCTTCTTCTCTGGGATTTCACATGTTAAAATTGTATTAGATTTTCGGCTATAGGACATTCTTGTAGTTTGCCCCCAAGCTTTATTTTGTCTTCTTTGTGCCTGTCTGCAATCGTTATCCCACCAGGGGACCCGTCCTTTGAATGACTTGCCACTTGTTTGAGGAATTAACTTTACAGCGGCGTCAACGATGAAAGCGGTAAAGAATAACACAGCATGATCTATACTAAAATTATTTATAAAATCCTGCGATAAAGATGTGGATTTCTTAAAACATTCCCGTCAGCTGAGGCCAGTTTCCAGAAAGGAACATGCGGAGGCAAGTCATGTTGGGTTACTAAGTTTAGCGTTACTGGGAAGTGGTCCCTTCCGAATGGACTTTTATTTGCGCACCATTCTAATCAGGGAAGATATAAATGGAGCCGATCAACAGGTCTATTGACGAATATGAATTATGATGAGGATTATAATATGTTCGTTCCTTCTTATTGAAGAGGTACCAACTGGAGTTTAAAAGGAAGTTTTCTATGAGTCGACCTCTCGCCTCGCATCGTGAGTCTCTCCACATCATGTTGCGAGTGTTAAAGTCTCCCACGAGTATGTAAGGCTCGGGAGGCTAATAAATTAGGTTATAAAAGTCAGTTTATTTGAGGTGATGGTGCGGGGGTATATAAATGAAACGTACAGTGACCAATTTATTACAAAGAATGGCCCGAACTGACATCGCCTCAAGGGGCGTCTGAAGGGCGACGTGTCCGCCAGCTACAGGTTTGTCAGCTACTACTGCTACACTACTGGAACCGTTAACCTCATCGCAGTCTTTTCGGAAGATGGTATAATTACGAAGAAAATTAGTGTTCGTAGGTTTCAGATATGTCACTTGAACACACAGCAATATTGGATTACGTTTGTGTAGGAGTTTAATATTGTCAAGGTTATGAATGAGTCCTCCAACATTCCACTGTAGTATTCGTGTCTCCATGATGACAAATGGGTTTGCGCTAGGTGCTTAAAGGGATACAGAATAAAAATCGAAGAATATAGAGAAAGCCCCACAATTGCATTCCTAAGACACGATTGCTATAGTATATAGTCATTATTCGGGCTACTTTTGAGCGGATGGCTTTATTTTTGACTCTCTATGAGCGGCCACCGCGTCACTCGCAAAGCGCTCCCGACAACGAGCCGGCGGATCTGACGTCACACCTACCCTCAGCAGCCGCGGAGCGAGCTGGCCGGCTGCGCAGTTTTGTTTTCCTCGCGCTGCGCAGTGCAAAATGCAAAGTTCTAGTGAGAGCGATACTATGAGCGGAACTTATGACTCCGACTTGGATGAGCGGCCTACTGAACGACCACGAAAGATAAAGGCGTATGCCTACGATCCGTCCGCGTCGTCAAGCGAAATTGACGACGACCCGCCGCAGCAGTCCCCTTCCGCGGTGCCGAGAGAGTCTGGACCAGCAAAGTGGTGTTTACACTGTGCATTCCATGTTCACGCGTTCGCCTCGAGAGATCAGGGGCGGCATCATAGGTGGAAGCCACATATAAACGCGGTTCCTGCGGCTGGGATCGCAAGCTCGCACCTGTCACGAATGAGTTAGCGAGACCAGAGGCGCACGCCTCATTGACAGCGTTGCATCCGTGGCGGCGCGCCCAACGTGATTCACTTATTTCCAGTGACTCTAGATTCACTCATGCAAACGCTTTGCCATGTTTGGCTTCAACAGAGCGAGGACGCTTATGCTTCAGGCTATGCAATGTCAGGCTACTGTCAGGCTACTCTGCGTACTGCGCAAAGCGGCTTGCTCCGCCCGCTTGGATGGGTAGCTGCTAGCGCGTAAAACATGAAAGCCACCAATGCACAATACAGGTGCCGCGAGTACACACTGTACAAAAAAAAAAAAGAAACGTAGAAATCGTTGAAGATATTGACGCGTGTAAACCTCCCTGTACCTACGCCATCGGAGCAGTTGTGGCCGGCGGCATGAGCATAACAGTCGGCTGCCGACTCTCGCGCGGCAGGTACTTGATGCGCGCAAGTAGCTGTTTTGAGAATAGATACGATGAAGCAACGGGTGAGGATTGAAGCCAGGCATCTGCAGTGACTGAAATGCGCCTCTGTGAGCAGGGAACGTCTTGTTATTCACGGTGTGAACGAGTACATGCGCAGCGGTTTCAGCGTCCCGTTGTTTCATCGCAGCCGAGCACTCCTTCCCTTGGTGAACACGAGATGGCGCCACTAGTCTCATGTCGGCGAATTTGTTTTCGTCAGCCGTCGCTTCAGACGATGCGGATTTCGATTCATTCTGGCAGAATTGGCCAAACATCTGGCTCAGAACGTCGTACAAACGACAAATTACGGTCAAACGGCATCTGTGCGCAAAACTACAGCGTGAACAAGTACGCGAGAAAAAGACTACCGCTGCCTGCCGTTTTCACATGCGCACAGCAGACCCTCGGCATTTTGCGGCGTTGACACGGCTGCTCCACACATCAAACCACAAATCCACGAGATGAAAGACGAGGTTTTCGAACAGCTCACACGAGGAAGCGGTACGAATAGGGCGGTCGAACAAAGAAAGCGCGTCGCTGCAAACGTCCACTCGCCCCTTCGCGCGCTCAGTGTGGACGATCGCTCGCGATGGGCCTCGAGGTGGGTAAGCGTGACGTGACATCCGGTTTTGCCAGAGCTTTCGGAGGAGGCCGGTAGGTGCTGTGATTTGAGAAATATTCATTAAAAGAATTACTTTTCGCTAACTTCTCCTCAGAAAGAGTGCTGTTTTGGTCACTCTCGGTGCGACAGCTATCACTGGAGACAGAAATCTCGGCGACAAATTTTTTATTCACTATCCCTTTAAGAGGCGAAGGTTAGCCCACGGGCCCTTCCCAGGCGCTATAAGGTGAGGTGGTGATTCCTCGGCGCCAGCCGGCAGCAGCAAAGACGACGATGACGACAATTCCAAAGAAGCGGAGTTCAACAACGGCTATGACGAAAACTTCATGGGCGCTTGAGGTCAGTTGCCAACAGTAGTGGAAGCGGCACCAGTCGAGCGACGATCATCACAGTCTGCTATCTTCCCCTCCTGGTAACTGCATGGAGCGGTGCCGTGTGGTCTCTGTGCGGTGGAATGGCAGCAAGCAGGCAGTAGCTACTTACGGCGACCTGCTGTATGCACTCGTCAGAACTAAAGCCCCTTAAACTTCATAAAGTAGCGACACTCTACTCCTCCACCTTCACTCCTACTCATTTCTCCTCTCTTTCACGCTCCCTCCTCGACCATGGCGCCACCTACACTGCTCGAGCATAGCAACGGCGCCAACATGTGCTCCTTGCCACTCCGTAGACACTTCTCGAGCGAAAATGGCGCTGAAGCATGGCACAAGGGCCCACATGATGCTATTAGGCGACTAGCGACGCGGCATCGGCCAGAGCGCGCTGGGAGGAGGCAGCATTCTTCAAAGTGAGGTGCTATTTTACGAAGTTTCAAGGGCTTTAGTCAGAACTAAGTCAACGAGGAAGACCCGACCAGGTGTGGCTCCGGGAATGGTTTAGGGCCTTCTGGTTCCTGCTAGACCTCGACAACTCAAGAGGCTCCACCACCTAGTCTGCCGCATCTTCGCGAAGCATACGTCCAGGAAGCCAGCCAGGTTTAGGGCCTTTGGGTTCCTGGAAGACATTGGTGACTCGGACATTGCCTGCTCCGCCGATCCTTGTTCGGTGCAGCAGTCTGCAAGGTTTGCCCGCCGCCGGGGGTGCTGTGCCATCGCTGCAAGTCACCTTGGGCCAGTGCCATCATTGCCTTCGCAGAGGGAGGGGCAGTATGGGAACTCCGGCATCCGAGCCAGCAGTCAAAGAATTCGTGGAACACAAAGTGACTTGTGAGCGCGAGCGGTGGTTCGGGGCCCGGCTGAGAGCTCTTGGGCGCAGCTGGCCAGGATTGGGGCCTGCTGGCGTGGATCGAGGGACCACGCCATTTCCACAGTTAGTAATGGCCAACTGCCCAAAAGTGCTTTAATTACATAGAGCTTATTCAATGTTGGCACATCGCACAAGTGTCGCCAATAGCTCCTCAGTTTTCTGCGTAGGAATGGCTTCAAGTCTATGGCAGGAACGGGTATGGACAAATTGCTATGCTTTGTTGCTATGGAAGTTTTCACTTTATCTGCAAGCTCGTTACCTTTATATACCTGTGCCCAGGAACCCAGCATATTACAACCTGTTGGTTAGATGCATTCGTATTGCAGAGCAGTGAATAGAGGTAGCTGATTACAGGATTTTTATATTTTTGTAGCAATTGTAAAGCTTTGACGACACTTAAGGAATCTGTGAACACCATAGCCTTTGGGAGCTTTGCTTTCTTAATGTGTTTAGTAGCCAACACTATTGCATAGGCCTCCACCATGAAGAAACTGGCTTTATGGTGTAGAACGTCGGCTTCCAGAATTGATGGGCCGACAGCTACGTCTGTTGAGCAGCTGTCAGCCCATCGTTTGGATGGCGAACAGGATCGAGCATCTTTAGGGTGCTTGGAGTGGCAGACTTATACACTATGGCTTCATAGTCTAACCACACAGCAGGATAAAAAAAAAAAAAAGTTGCGGGCTGCCGCATCAGAAGAGTTTCAATGGAAGCGAGCAACAGCACCGTTCGCGACCGCTTGGCTGGCCCAAACAGCGCTGCTTGTCAAGGATAGGATGCGTCAGCTACCATGGGTGACCATGTTCCTGGCGCATTGCTTGTGCTTTTTGGAAGCCAATCCCCAACAGTCGTCGACTGGTGGAGCCACAGTGGATTATGTCATCTTCGCTGCACATGGCAGCACGCAAGTTTTGTTCAAGTTTTGTTTTCCTCTTTTCTTTTTTTTATCCAGCGGCAGTGGCCTAAGCGCCTGCTATAAGGCTTTTGTATAGATTCATGAGGCACTTCCCATCACTGCCCATGTTGTGTGTGACAAAATTTTAAGGATGTTCATTGTTTATTGGCATTTGTTCTTGAAGTATTTTGTGTGTAGAATAAAGCTTAGTTTTGCTTCTAAGATGATGACCAACAATTTATTGTTGGTGTTCACAGGCAATCGCTGTACATGCAACTCAATATCAAGATCCGGTAGTAGGGCTCCATTTCTAGGGAATATGACGCAGGAGCTACAAAGGGGATTTAACCTGGGGATGTATGCTCTCACACTTTCGCAAATACTATTGCCTTTGCGTGACGCAGCGCTCAACCAGCCAATCGGCTGATCCGGTTTTGCTCAACCAGCCATTCAGCACGTGCCTGATGGCCAAGGCGATAGTACCGTTGAAAGCAATCTTCCCAGAATACGTCCCCTGAGTCCATTCTCAATCCCCCATTTCGACACTTTATTCAGGCCAAGCTGAATCTGTCGCTCGTAGACTGCGAGGTTACAGGATTTCAATCTCATCTGTGCGTCACCAACGTAAGTAGAATAAAACATACTTTGTGGAATGTATGTACTTGGGAAATAAATTTTTGCTATAAAAACAGTACAACTAAGTATGCCACCCTGTGGTACACAAGTTGCCTGAATAAATGGCTTCAATAGGGCATCGCCAACTCTAACACAGAATGCGCAGTCAGATAGGTAACTTCACATTATATTAAGCATATTACCATAGATGTCCATTACCAAAAGGTCTGTCGAAGTTCCGTTGCGCCAGGTTGTGTTATGCGATATTTGAAGCGAAAAGCTTCACTATGCTAGTCAACACTGCGCTTTGCACGAGCCAGCATATGTCGGAGCACGAGTCATGTCACGCAAGGCGCAGGTGGCCGCCGACAACTCCGTCGCCTGAAATTTCGCTGCTGCCGTGTGTGACGTCACGCGCAGCGCAGGTGGCCACTGCCGCACGCTATGCGTCTTCGTTTGACGTTCGCCGCAAGCACGTGTTTATCGCGGAGGCCAACTATATAACCGTTTGCCAGAGAATAGGCATGCGCATTCAACAGGGAACGGAAAGAGAGTGATACTACCGATACAGAAGTGCTACCGCAGGAGTTGGCTCAAAAGGAGCGAAGAAATGAGTCTGAAAGCTCAACAAGCGTCCGAGACACCCGAACAACGAGAAGAACGTCTCGCTAAACGACGCAGCAAAGCCGAGTCTGAAACGCCAGAAGTGCGACAGGCACGTCTCGCTAAACATTTGGCACAAAAGTCCCGTTGAGTGGTACCAGCAACGACCTGGGAACATGGAAGATGTGACCTACGCCGAATTCATGCTAAAATACAATATCAACACGATGAAGAAGAAGAGGAAAATACCGGCTATACTCAGGTGCCACAACTACAGTATAGACGATGTCGAAAATTACAAGTAAGAACACGTCATGCTATACCTCCCCTTTCGTAACGAAGTGCATATACTAAACGGTAATGCCTTCGTCAAAATGCTTGACGAAAACAAGGAGGCAATCATGGGGGTAAAGCAAAGATACTCCGCTGGTGTGTCTGTGGCTGAACTGATGGCAGTTTGTGAGAGCGTTAATAATGATAACAATGAAGAAGAAATATCTGTTCAGCAAACTTGCGGAGATGATGGCCCTTCTGCTGAACCCACATTGGTAGACCAGAATGATAACTCTAACCTGTAAGTCCATGTTTGATTTCAGCACAGAGGCTACCCACAGATTGAAGGGATAAAGTTTAATAACCCTGCATAACTTATGGTATATATCATTGATAAGCAATTTGCATAACTACACAAGGCAGACGTATAGCATAACCATAAGCTAACCAAAGCATATCCATAAGTTAAACGTAAGCATAACCATAGGCTAAATCATAAAGCATAACCATAAGCTAAACCGTAAGCATATCCATAAGTTTAACCATAAGCATATCCATGAGCTAAACCGTAAGCATATCCATAGGCTAAATCATAAAGCGTAACCATAAGCTAAACCGTAAGCATAACCATAGGCTAAATCATAAAGCATAACCATAAGCTAAACCAAAAGCATCACCGAACCTTTTCGCTTCGAGATACCCAGGCTTAACCTTAGCTAAGCCCCAGCCAATCGCCGTTCGATGAATGAGTTAGCGGTAAGAGGGAAAATAGAGGAATTCCAGATCAAGCTACAGAACAGGTATTCGGCTTTAACTCAGGAAGAGGACGTTAGTGTTGAAGCAATGAACGACAATCTTGTGGGCATCATTAAGGAGTGTGCAATAGAAGTCGGTGGTAACTCCATTAGACAGGATACCAGTAAGCTATCGCAGGAGACGAAAGATCTGATCAAGAAACGCCAATGTATGAAAGCCTCTAACCCTACAGCTAGAATAGAACTGGCAGAACTTTCGAAGTTAATTAACAAGCGTAAGACAGCTGACATAAGGAAGTATAATATGGATAGAATTGAACATGCTCTCAGGAACGGAGGAAGCCTAAAAGCAGTGAAGAAGAAACTAGGAATTGGCAAGAATCAGATGTATGCGTTAAGAGACAAAGCCGGCAATATCATTACTAATATGGATGAGATATTTCAAGTGGCTGAGGAGTTCTATAGAGATTTATACAGTACCAGTGGCACCCATGACGATAATGGAAGAGATAATAGTCTAGAGGAATTCGAAATCCTACAGGTAACGCCGGAAGAAGTAAAGAAAGCCTTGGGAGCTATGCAAAGGGGGAAGGCAGCTGGGGAGGATCAGGTAACAGCAGATTTGTTGAAGGATGGTGGGCAGATTGTTCTAGAGAAACTGGCCACCCTGTATACGCAATGCCTCATGACTTCGAGCGTACCGGAATCTTGGAAAAGCGCTAATATAATCCTAATCCATAAGAAAGGGGATGCCAAAGACTCGAAAAATTATAGACCGATCAGCTTACTGTCTGGTGCCTACAAAGTATTTACTAAGGTAGTTGCAAATAGAATCAGGAACACCTTAGACTTCCGTCAACCAAAGGACCAGGCAGGATTCCGTAAAGGCTACTCAACAATAGACCATATTCACACTATCAATCAGGTGATAGAAAAATGTGCGGAATATAACCAACCTTTATATATAGCTTTCATTGATTACGAGAAAGCGTTTGATTCAGTCGAAACCTCAGCAGTCATGAAGGCATTGCGGAATCAGGGTGTAGACGAGCCGTATGTAAAAATACTGAAAGATATCTATAGCAGCTCCACAGCCACCGTAGTCCTCCATAAAGAAAGCAACAAAATCCCAATAAAGAAAGGCGTCAGGCAGGGAGATACGATCTCTCCGATGCTATTCACAGCGTGTTTGCAGGAGGTATTCAGAGACCTGGATTGGGAAGAATTGGGGATAAAAGTTAATGGGGTATACCTTAGTAACTTGCGATTCGCTGATGATATTGCCTTGCTTAGTAACTCAGGGGACCAACTGCAATGCATGCTCACCGACCTGGAGAGGCAAAGCCGAAGGTTGGGTCTAAAAATTAATCTGCAGAAAACTAAAGTAATGTTGAACAGTCTCGGAAGCGAACAGCAGTTTACAATAGGTAGTGAGGCACTGGAAGTGGTAAGGGAAGCTTAGGACAGGTAGTGACTGCGGATCCGGATCATGAGACTGAAATAATCAGAAGAATAAGAATGGGCTGAGGTGCGTTTGGCAGGCATTCTCAGATTATGAACAGCAGGTTGCCATTATCCCTCAAGAGAAAAGTTTATAACAGCTGTGTCTTACCAGTACTCACGTATGGGGCAGAAACCTGGAGGCTTACGAAAAGGGTTCTACTGAAATTGAGGATGACGCAACAAGCTATAGAAAGAAGAATGATAGGTGTAACGTTAATGGATAAGAAAAGAGCAGATTGGGTGAGGGAACAAACGCGAGTTAATGACATCTTAGTTGAAATCAAGAAAAAGAAATGAGCATGGGCAGGACATGTAATGAGAAGGGAAGATAACCGATGGTCATTAAGGGTTACGGACTGGATTCCAAGGGAAGGGAAGCGTAGCAGGAGGCGGCAAAAAGTTAGGTGGGCGGATGAGATTAAGAAGTTTGCAGGGATGACATGGCCACAATTAGTACATGACCGGGGTAGTTGAAGAAGTATGGGAGAGGCCTTTGCCCTGCAGTGGGCATAACCAGGCTGATGATGATGATGATGATGAAGCCCCAGCCAATTTTTTGATCAAGGAACACTGATAGAAAGAATTGTTCGTGAATGAAACTGTAACGAATGCATGCCTCAATGCGTACGAGGTGGTCGGTTGTAGAACAGCCTTCTCAAAAACCAAATTTAACATGGGAAAGTAATCTGTTTGATTCAAGGAGATGTAATAACCATCTTTTCAAATAACTTCAACCATCTTTTCAAATAACTTGCAGAGCCGGCTTGTTAACACTATGGGCTGGTAACTTGCCACTAAGGATGGACCTTTTCCTTGTTTCAAGATAGGTACCACAATAGCTTCTTTCCATGGCAGTGAAATGTACTCTCTTGCCCCGATGGTGTCGAAAAGGCGCAGTCATACTACTTGTGTCAGGGTGAAGATGTTAAATCACTGTGTAGATGACTCTATCAGGTCCCGGGGCAGAGCTCATACAGTTGTTCAAGGATGCTTTGAGCTCAGCAGCACTGAATGGTAGGTTATAGGGTTCATTCCAGTTACATTTATGGTTCAAGCCCAGATGGCATAACCAATAAGCTCCTGCGAAACTTAGACGTCCCCTCAGTCATGTATCGGATGCCGTCAATGACATGTAGGGGTGGGGCGAGTTACCCGAAGCCTAGAAACTCGCCCATACAATCCTCATTCCAAAACTGGGCAAGGTGCCTGGCATCGATAACCTTCACCCCATCTCGCTCACGTCATGCGTGGGTAAGGTGGCCGAGCATGTCATACTCAACGGAGTCGGCCGGTATCTCGAAGAGCAAGATTGTTTCAAACACCGCATGATTGGTTTCCAACCCGGGCTTTCGACGCAAGATAGACATCGGGGCCACCCACGCGATACTCGGCCTTGACCTGAAAAAGGCTTTCGATAACATCAAGCACTCGGCAATACTTAAAGCGATTGTAGACCTAGGGCTCAAACGCCAGTTCTACGAGTTTGTCTGCTTTTTCCTAACCCATCGCAAGGCCATGCTCTGTGCCGGAGACCTCATGTCGGAAGAAGTCAAGCTCAGGCAGCGTGGCACCCCCCAGGGCTCCGTCCTCTTGCCAACGCTGTTCAACTTGGCAATGATCGGACTCTCCGAATGCCTCTTGAAGGCCTCAACCATACGGCATATGCGGACGACATCATCATCTGGTGCTCCGTGGGGTCGGACGGCTTCATCGAATCCGCTCTGCAGTTGAAACAGCAAAGTACTACCATGACCACACGGGCCTTAAGTGCTCCTCCGCCAAATCTGAGCTGCTGCTGAACTGTCCAAAACGACATGGCAAAAGGCCCAAAGGGTGGAAACCCCCGACCGAGCGCGACATCATCGTCCGCGACATCATCGTCCGCACCATCATCGTCCGCACCAGAGACGGTCACCCCATCCCCAGGGTCAACTCCATCCGAGTCCTGGGAATGATAATCTAGGCGTGCAGATCATATATTCAAACGGTCCACAAGCTTACGACAAAGATGGACAACGCGATACGACTCGCACGCAGAGTGGCCAACCGTCCCCATGGCCTCAAAGAAGACAATCTGCTAAGTCTCGTAGACGCGTTCGTCCTGTCACTTTACGTCACCGCAATGCACAAGTGGAAACAATCGGAGCATAACAAGCTCAATACACTCATCCGAAAAATAGTGAAGCGGGCCGTCGGACTCCGAGTCACCACACTGACGCATCAACTCCTCGAGCTCGGGGTGCACAATAAGCTCAAAGAGGTCGCCGAGGCTCAAGAGAGAGCGCAGGTGATACGACTGATGACCTCCAAGATCGGCTGCCACAGCTTGCGTGAGCTCGGTGACTTCCCACCGACCACCCAGGATCTACCGGAGTTTACGCCCGTTCCCTGTGAACTCCGCTAACCGATCCCGATCACACCCATTCTGCAAAACGTACATCTGGAACACAATCGAGGCAGGTGCCTAGCCAGGGCAACTGCATTCCTTAAGCGCATAGACAAGAAAGCAGATGATGTCGCATTCGTGGACGCCACCACCTATCACGGCAACCTAGCCTTCATCGCGGTTGCGTCCTCGCAGGGGAACCGAAACACTGCCACGGTACTCACACACATACCTGCCAACGTGGCGAGATCAAAAATCTGGATCGGGGGGGGGTGGGCATGGACCGGGGGTTGGGGGGGAGGTTGTTCAAACTTTCAGGCAGTGTTCGATGGGAACCTTTGCAGGACCTTGCAGTAGCAGACTTTGCTCACTTCAAAAATTTGACGGAGTAGCTTTGCGCAAAACATGGTCCAGAGTGACAGCCCTTCACTAGCAGCAGGTGTTGGAGGGTAGTGTTGCACATTGATGAGCGGAACTCAGTCCTAGTTTTTCGCGCCGTGCTAAAAATCCTCTCACACTCTGCGTTGATATGCAGTATCCCGAGTAAATCCAGCATCACCTTAGCGACTCGGTGAAACATGTTTTCCATCAGTGTTTTTCATTTTTCCAACCGTAGACCACTGCACGTCCAACCTTTCTTCATTCAGAATATCCTCTGGAAGACTGCACGCCTGCAATGTGGCAAACTCAGCTTCGAGAGCATCTAAAGCGTCTTCAGCTGAATCATTGAAATTTCGGGGCAGCAGCTGAGGGAAACTCTGAATAAAGAAACAAAGACTCGAGAGCGATGCCTGTGAAATAAATTTCAGGTTGGTCACATCCGCGTTCTTCAGATTTGCGTTTCAAAGTTGCGTCCACATCCATAGCGCTTCGCCTCGTCGTGTTTCGGAAATATTTTCCGTAGAAGAGGCCCAACGTAGTCGCTGACACTAAGGGGTAGGTTGTGCTTGACGAGGAATCCCATAGCCAGGCACTCCACACGTATGACACCGTCGTTGCACTTGTTCCGGAGAAAGTTCACTGTGTTGCCTTGCTGCTCAGCGGTGCGAACATAGCCTTGATGCTTCGCCGTGGAAACGTGCAGTTTCAAGTCGCCTTTGACACAGCGAGACACACTGACGTTGCATCCACACGTTGTACAATATGCAAAATGTTCTTTTCTTGATGTCAAAAAGCACGGAAATTCAGAAGTATCAGATCGCAAGAACTTCTGCAAATACCTTTTCTCAAGCTTTGATAGTGCCATGGCACCAAGCACACAAAGATTCTAACTTTACACGGTGCACCACATACAGACGGTCTAGCCAACACTAATCACACACAAAGAGCAGGAACAAGATGCACCATGCAGGAAGGCATGCCTGAAATGCAATAGCTACATTGGCTCTGACTTTGGTAGGCTTACTAGACACTGTAGTTGGCTGCTTAGGCGATGATACTGATGGTGCTGGTGCGGCCGTTGTTGTTGATGCTGACGATTACAATGCAGCTGTAGATTCTGCGGTGCCAGTTTTGCAAAAACCATTATTGTGCGAACAGAGACCACTTTTCGGGAGATATAAGACAGCAATCATACAATCGGAAAGTTCAGTAAAAAATCGGGAGTCTCCCGGGTGAATCTGGAGAGTTGGCAGGTATGCACACATGACCCTGAGGTGGTGGAGCAAGTAGCCTAAGCCCTGGCAATGCTTGACGACAAGCGAGAGGTGATATTCGGCGACTCGAGACCGGCCATCAAAGCGTTCGAGAAAGGAGTCGTCTCCGACCAAGCGTTACGCATCCTCTGCAACGCTGATCCGAGCACCCTCAAGCCCCACACCGTCATCTGGATTCCCACCCATCTGGGTTGGATCCCAGGTGCCCCGCCTAACCTCAACGAGACAGCCCACAACACTGCATGCACGCTTACTGACCGCGGCATGACCCCCCGGGCAACCGCGTCTCGACGAGTTGGAGGCGAAAAGGGACACTCCAGTAAAGTACAACGAAATCACTAAACACTTCTACTTAGAACAAGGTCTCTTTCCACCCCCCGCACGACAAACTAAACAGGCCACAGGAGCTAATGCTATGCTTGTTACAAACACATACCTATCCCAACACTAAAACATTACACATCATCTACTCGGACGTCTACCCCGATGACGCGTGCCCCTCGTGCGGCAACACTGACACTCGCACACGTGCTTTGGGAGTGTAGAAACGCTCCACCCAACTCTACCTCGGACAAGTGGGAGAAGACCCTACAAAGCCCACTACTCTAAGACCAGCAATGGGCTGTCCAGCAGGCCCGTGCTGTGCCCGCCAGGTACTCCCTGTCGGTCCCTGCGTGGGACATGCCAACTGCGCACTGATGCGTGTCCTGCAGGACCTTTAATAAAGTTTATCCAATCCAATTTATGGTTCAGCGCCTTATTTTCTGCTATTGCTTTATGTCTGAGGAATGCGTCTGAATAATTTGCTAAACTGGATACACGCTAGAAATCTTCCCCGAAGGTGTTAGCCTGGTCTTCAAATGTATTCCCTTGGTCGTCGCCCAGGGGCAATGGCTGGGTTTCCTATTAAGTCCTTTTAGACCATTCCAGACTTTCGCCTCCTGTGTGCAAGAGTTTATGCTTAATGGAAACCTCTCCCAACTTGCCCTTTTTGCCTGTCTCTGCATCCACCTTCCCTGTGACTTGACATGCTTAGACTCAACAAGATTTTCCGCAGTTGGAAATCGGCGCAATATGCTCCAGGCTTTATATTGTTTCACGCCTGCTTGCAGTCATTATTTCACTAGGGAATTCGTCTTTTAGATGAACTGCCCTTTCTTTGAGGAATGCATTTCTCTGCTGCATCTACATTAAAAGCAGTAAAATATGCTACTGCATCGTCTATGCTAAAATCGCTGTTAAGATCTTAAGTTATACAAGTATATGTTGATTCTTTATAACACAACCAATCTGCCGATGATAGTTTCCATCTAGGGACATGCAAAAGACAGTTTTCTTGTATTAACAAATTTATTGTCGCAGGAAATTGGTCACTTCCAAAAGGATTGTTGATGACACTCCACGCAAGTGGAGGAAAAGAGCTGGAGAGCCGATCTCTAAATCTATCTGAGAACAGGAATTATAAGCACCAGAAGTCATAAGAAAGTTTTCTATTAGTCGACCCTTCGAGTCATACCAGAAGTCTCCCAGCATGCTGTTGTGGGCACTGAAGTCACCAACGACCACATAAATTTCAGGGAGCTGATGAATTACACTATAGAGTTCAGTGTTGCTGAGGTGATGATCCAGTCGAATGTAAATAGAATAGACAGTAATTGATTTATTGAATAGAGCTGCTTATACTGATAGTGCCTCAAGGGCCATCTGAAGGGCTAAATACTAACAAGCTACGAATCTGCCAACAATTATTGCTATTCCGCTGGACATGGCGTTAGGATAATCATGATCTTTGCGGAAAATGGCATATTGCCAGAAAAAGTTTGTTTGCATGGGCTTTAAATGTCTCTCCTGCACACACAGCACCTTCGGATTATACTTATGTAGGAGTTCTTTCACAGCATTTAGAATGTGGAAGAGACATCTGACATTCCAATGTAATATTCGTGTATTCATGTTGAAGGTGGTTTTTGTGCTTTGTGTTTAAAAGAGAAGAGTTAGCTCACAGAGCCCTTCCTGGGTGCCGTGATGCGACATTTGTCTTCTTTAGAAGGGGCCAAGAAATTCATGCCGCTCCTAAGGCTCTAGCTGAAGCCGTTTGGCTGGGAGTCATGTCCATTGCCTCTTGCAGAGAGTAGGACACCTGCTCTTGCAAGCGATTTCATTGCAGGGAAGGCCTCATCTCAAGAGACGAAACCTCGGAGGCCACAAGACCAGAGATTGATGGGCCTCTCTTGGATGGCAGAGCAGCACTAACTGAAGCCACAAAGGAGCGGATGGCGTCACCGCTGGCTCACTGTGTGTGGGCCGGACAAAAAAATTGTGGGGTTTTACGGGCCAAAACCACTTTCTGATTATGAGGCACGCCGTAGTGGAGGATTTCAGAAATTTCGACCACCTGGGGTTCTTTAACATGCACCTAAATCTAAGTACACGGGTGTTTTGGCATTTCATCCCCATCGAAATGCAGCCACCGTGGCCGGGATTCGATCCCGCGACCTCGTGCTCAGCAGCCCAACGCCATAGCCACTGAGCAACCATGGCGGGTGTGGGCCAGACAGTCGCCAGAGGCCATGATGCACCACTTCAGCAAGGCTGTTCTTTGGTCGATATTACACTTGCTTTCATACCTCTTCAAATGAAATATTCTCTTTCACTTCGATGTTACGATTTCTTTTCCTTTCTCCAATGATGAACAGGACCACGAGTAGGCAGCATGCTCCCATATCACAGTGAAGAACGTTTTCACAATTTTCTGTGGGTACTGTATTTCACACGAGTTTGGCTGTCTCGGAAGTTCTGTGAACTGTGGCCAAATCACTGGCACTTAAAGACCACAGAGGATTTGGAACATACGGCCTGAACTGGATCTTGACATAGCTGGCCTCGAGTGTCTTGGGTAGCACACTTGAGCCGGAGTTGAGAATAAAGTGGTTTGTCTGGATTTCTTTCCCGTTGCACCTCATCCTCATTCATTTCACATTGATCAAATTTTGATCTTTCTAACCTTCCATAAGGTCGGCCTCTGTCAGCTCCATCATATTGTCATGAAATAACACCGCAGATGGGGTTCTTAGTTCGGCAGGAGGTCACGGCAACTGGAATGTCCCCAAAAGAGCTGTAGCTTTTCATACTGCTTTTTTTATCTTGCAGTTCCAAGAGAAGGTCACCATTAGTTAACTTTGTAGCTTTGTAACCTAGGTCTATAGCATAACTTAGACATTTCCCAACAAGAAAAGTTGAAGGAATTCTGGGGTTTTACATGCGAAAACCACAATTTGATTATGAGGTAAGCCGTAGTGGGGGATTCCAGATTAATTTTGACTACCAGAAGATTTTTAACATGCCCTCAATGCATGGGACACGAGCATTTTTGCGTATCACCCCGATCAAAATTGAATCTAATGTTTCGTTTTTTTTCTTTTTTTCCCCCCCTTTTTCTCAGAGAACTACGGAAAGCACGAAAAACATTGCTCTGACCGACAGCCAGCGGCTAGTAAAGGATACAGGTGAGAAAGATATATGAATTGCAGGCAACCATTTGTCAAAATTAGAGACGTTCATACAAAGAAGTTTACAGGAAACATGCAAGAAAGTTAATAGCCACTCTAAACACTCCTTAGAATACCTATTGCCAGACATAATAAAATTGTATAAACTAAAAACTAATAAACCTAACAGGAGCCCGAAGAAATTATAGAAGAATTATAGCAACATAAATTGAATGTATACTATCACAAAACAAAGGCCGCAAATAATATCACATCCCTCAGATCATAAAGAATGCACGATATCACACCACATAGATCCCAGAGAATGCATAATACCATATCACATCGCAAAACAATATCAAATCCCTTTGTAGCAATTGCTACGAACGTTTCCTTTGTAGCAATTGCTACGAACGGGTGGATGTCTGATTTCTTTTGATTCATTACTTCTCTCCACCTTGCGGGTTTCCGCAGAACTACTACGTCAAACACTTGCCTATGCTTCGTGTTGTCGACAAATTCGACTTCGCCCTGCCATTTGCTAGCCGCCTGGTTAGCTCAGATGGTAGAGCGGCTGCCCCGGAAAGGCGGTGGTCCTGGGTTCCGAGTCCCGGACCAGGACGAATTTTTCTTCAACTATGAGGCTTTCCTTTCGAGGAACCCGTATGGGTTTCCTTTGTAGCAATTGCTACGAACGGGTGGATGTCTGATTTCCCTTTATTCATTACTTCTCTCCACCTTGCGGGCTTCCGCAGAACTACTACGTCAAATATCAAATCCCCAACAAAATGTGGGTATGTGTACGCAATTATGTGCAGATAATATCAACTGTAAGCGTGAACTAGGTAATGCAGCCACCATGGCCGGGACTTGATCCCGCGACTTGGTGCTTGGAAGCGCATATAGTCACTAAGCCACTGAAGCAGGCAACAACAAAAGGTGAGATGACTCTCACGCTCTTTTCCAGTGTTTCAGAATGCGTCACATGATACCTGGAAAAGTTTTCTCAGTGGTGGCCAAAAAATTTAAGTACTTCGATGTGCCCTTGTTTCTGAGGGTGATCAGGGAGATTGGAAAAAGAACTATCCAAAGGACTCTTCTGTTTTCGGCAGCAATGCCAGTCACTCACCAACAATACCAGCCAACAATGCCAGCCAGCCACCCTCTATGGAGCCCAACAAGTACACCTCGGAAAGTGCAAAACAGGTCCTGCAAATGCCAGCTGTACGTTACTGCTATAACAAAATATGGTACACCCAAGGTTGGCTACCCACACAAGGTTAAACCTCGCTGCCTGGAAAATTGGAAATAAAAGGAAAAGATAAGGATACAGGAGAGATTGGAAGTGAGAGAGATATACGAAGATTGGAGAGGGCGATAGGAAAAGGCAACTATCGATTTCCCCCGGGTGGGTCAGTCAGGGGTTGCCGTCTACGTGAAGCCGAGGCCAAGGGGCCTCTGCTCACCTCTGCCAAGGGGCCATAAAGGTCCAAACGCTCGGCAACAGCTCAACCCCGAAGATCACCTTTTCCCGGACACGGCTAAGCCGTGCACGGTTAAATGCCAGGGGATCCAACCCCCATGTGCTCAGGTATGAGGTGTTGCAACACACCAAACGCCTGTTGACACAGACATCCCTGCGGGCACGACGACTGTATCACGAAGCCTGTATGATGACAATGGCGTGATGACGAAGGCATGACGAAGCTAGAGCGATGACGATGGAACGATCGTGACGGCATCCCAACAGCGGCATGATGCCTGTTCCATTCCGTAAGCATACAGGAAAATTTGGTAGGCACACTCATCGCTTTTACGATCCTCGCTCTAGCATAAGCACATGATCTGTGGCCCAATCACCAATGAGCGACTAACTTCCCACGACAGTTTGCGTCCACCGGCGCACCTGCCTTGGCTGTTAGGTCTAACCAGTGCTGCTTTGTCAGGTGTCGGCCACCAATGTTACAGTTTAGTGCTGCGTTGACATAGATCTATTCAGAACAGCTGTGTGGCTCCCGGGAAGCCATGTGGCCACTGCGAATAATATCCTTGGGTAATAGAGGAGGTGCAGAAATCAGTACGTGACCGTGAATTAATTTGTCTTTGCCTTGTGTTTATGTGATCCAACTTACTCGCCAAAACTGAAGCTATCGATTATACAGGTTTTGAAGTTAAAAGTTTACTTGCGCATGCATGCACCAATTTTTTTATTTTTTTTATATAATGGTAATGTCAAGGTGTGAGTTATGCGCCAACTTCGACTTAAGGTGTTGCTTCGTGGGAGCGTAAATTTTGCCTTGACGTGTGGTTTCATGGAAGCACGAGCTGCACTACCGTGAAACCATCTTCAGGGCAAAGTTTTCCACCATCAGCATCACCAAAGAAGTGGGGAACAAAGCCACTAGCCCAGTATACATTGTGGATGATTCGTGCATCTGTGAATGGAGACTGTTTTTACAAATATTTGAGTGTTGTATGCAGCTATGTTTATGGATTACTCATGCGAATTTTTTTTTCCCCCTTTTTTTTCCAAGGGTGTTGTAATTGGGGGTGCGACTTATATGTGGAATATGTATATTTGTTAATTTCGAATATTTCAAAAACATTGTATACTGAAATTCAAGCCAAAGCAAGTATTAAACAGCATAACATTCAATAAATTATTCGAAAATATCAAATATTCACGCAAGCCTACAATGACAAACTGATCTTACCAAGAAAAACCATTGTCGATTGAGCCCCAGATTGTTAAATACAGCTATGAATGTATTGAACATTTGAATTTGACAAGAGAGGACATATGTCTACAAATAAACTATAAAGGTACTTTTGTCTTCAAACTCTTGTATTGGGACTTCTTCACACATTCACTTTCAGACTTGTGTTGCCTTCAGTGGTGTTGACTGTTCAGATTGATGTTGTTACAGCCCATTTGAAGCAAGGACATGGGAGTTTTGAAGTGCCGCACTGAGCAAGTGTCAAACCCAGTAGAAAACCACATACCTGCCGTGCACGATCAGGTATTTTTGAGTTTCAGAAACCAATTTCGTTTGTAATATTCATAGGCAAGACAATTTTACTTCACTGGAATGAGGTGTTAAGTTCTCTATGAGGATATCACCGAAAATATAATTTGGTCTGTAATACCACTATTTTCCTATATCCTGTTTCATTATAATGAAGTTTGAGTGTACCGATGAAGGTACCTTTGTCTTCGAACTCTTGTATAAGAACTTCATCACATTCACTTTCACTTTGTTTCATATGATTAATGAAGCTTTATTCATTAAGCACTCTTTTAACATCATAGCTTACCTGCCATCCGTAAAGGAGCGACTGGATCTCCTGCACTCGTACTGCATGCTCGTGCCTCCGTTTCATGTCATTGATGTGGTACGCTATGCCCGTCATCACCGACAGGGCATTCTTCACATCAGGGTAGCCTGGGCTCTCCTTGTCCACGTGCTTCACTATGTTCTGTGTACAAGATTTCCCAAAATCAAGCCATGAAAAAAGGGAAGTAATTGTTAAAAGAACTTGATTATTTTTCTTGATCTGAAAAATAATTTATTTAAAAAAGTAAGCGAGTCTCACAGTGCTTACTTCAACCATAGTCTTTCTCAGTTTATTAAGGAATTTTTTAAAAGAAAGTAGACAGGATGTTTCTAAAGTTAAAATTGGTGACAGCATAATTACTGACACTCAACAGATCACAGAGCATTTTAATAATTATTTTCATAGTGTCTTTGTGAGGTCAGTTAGTTAATTTGGGTTTAATGGTGCAAAAGCGACTAAGGCCATGCTGCACCAGTCACAGGACAGTATAAGATCCAATGTGAAGGCAGCATTAGCTGTGTTACCTTAAAGTCGATGTAGATAACCAGTTTCATCTAAAAACTCGAACAAGTTAGTGAATGTAATATGTAACTGATACAAATTTTTGAAATGTTTCCACCCCTGTGTTTCAGAGTGTGGACATGACATAATTATGTGGTTTACTGTATGCGTTTCATGACATTTCTCGCATGTTGGTGGGTTTTCGTTTCGAAGTAAAACATTGTGTGTTAGATGCGTGTGTCTAATTCAAAGTCGACATAACATTACCTCATAGAACCGTTCTTGCTGAATGCATGATTTCCACTCGCGAAGCAGGGGTTTTGTTTTAGTCATATGTAACTTGTTATTTACGTACAAGTTCCATTCTCGTTGAAATTTTGATGCTAGGGCCTTACGAACCGCTCGGATACTGTCTTTGTATGGAAGTGTTCTGTGTGTTACGCTTTTGTGCACTGCCATGGATGCGCTTCTATCTGCAGCTTCATTTCCTGCTATCCCAACATGGCTTGGAACCCAGCAGAATCATACGGTTCCTCCGTATTTCTTGTTACATACTGTTTAAGATATCGCCAAGCAGGGGTTCATACGCGGAGTTTTAGTTTAGAGCTCTCAGGGCACTTAATGAATCGGCATAAATAATGGCATTCTTCTGCTTGTCTGTAGTAATTTTCTTGACTGCCATCCATATTGCATAAACTTCGTTGGTAAAGACTGAAGAAAAATTATTTATCTGAATGCTATTTTCCCAATTTTTCGTTATCATCCCGGAACCTACGTATTCTTGTGTTTTAGAGCCGTCAGTGTAAAATACCGCGTAGTTTTTATATTTTTCTTGAATAGCTCGGAACTCTTGTATTATGTGTTCTTGTGGAATGTCTTTTTTCTTTAGATGTGTTAGTGTCCAGTCACATAGCTGTGTAAAATTGCACCACGGGAGTAATCTTGGTGGCCTTCCAGCAACCTGTAGGACTTCATGAGGAACATCATAAGTCTGACAATATTGTTCGTGTCGTAAGATGAGTGGCCAAATCATGTTTTGTTTATTTGTGTAGTGTACTCGTGATTTGCACTGTGTTACGATGTTGTAGCATATATGTTGTGGTGATGACCGAATTCTTAATACATAGCAAAGTGTAAGTTGTGCTCTGCGGTGCTGTAATGAAGGCTCATTAGAGTCAACGTAAAAACTTTGTACAGGCAATGTCCTGTAGGCACCACTCGCCAGTTGTAGGCCGAGATTATGAACTGGATCAAGTCGCTTAATGTAGGACTGCCTAGCTGCACCATAAACTACACTGCCATAGTCGAGGATGCTACGTACAAGGGACTGGTATATACGTAGTAGACATGTTCGGTCAGATGCCCAGTGCTTATGTGATAAAACCTTGAGGATATTTAATGCTTTATTTGCTTTAATTTTAGTTGCGTTAATGTGGGCCAGGAAGTTCAGTTTAATGTCAAACGTTACGCCTAGAAATTTGTAGCGTTCTTTGACTGGCAGCGTTGTACCATGCAATGTGAGAGCTGGAGTGCGGTGTAACCCTCGCTACTGGGAAAAGAGAACTGTAACAGTTTTGTGTGTTGAGAACCTGAAACCATTTTTGTCAGCCTATTTTGTAAGATTATTTATCGTTATTTGTAGTTGTTGTTCGCAGGTGGGTAAGTTTGAGGCGTGGCAAGCCAATTGCAAATGAGTGCATAACAGATGATGGGATGGTCTTATTTACAGAGTTCATTTTGACCATGAAGAGCGTCGTGTTCAGAATGCAACTTTGTGCAACGCCATTTTCTTGTGTGAATGTGCGCGAGAGTATTGTGCCGAGACGTACTTGAAATGTTTGGTTTGACATGAAATTGCATAGACAATTTAGCATTCTTCCGCAAATTCCCATGTCAGCCAGGTCTCTCAAAATTCCATATCGCCATGTGGTATCATACGCCTTTGCTAAATCAAAGAAAATCGCGAGGCAGTGTTGTTTGTGTAGAAACGCCTCACGTATTTCATGCTCTAGTCACACGAGATGGTCAGTGGTGGAGCAGCCTTTTTTGTATCCGCACTGGTGCTTGTCTATTAGGCTTCTTGTTTCAAGGATGAATGTGAGTCTTATGTTTATAATGCTCTCATCGGATTTGGCTAGACAACTTGTTAGTGCAATGGGCCTATAGCTGCTAGGGGATGTTGCGCGTTTACCAGGTTTTAGAAAAGGCACTACTACCACTTTTTTCCAATCTGTAGGCATTACCCCAGACTCCCATATCTTATTGAATAATTTAGGAAGTGCCCCTACCAATGCTTGAGATAGGTGTGCCTGCACTGAGTAGTGTACATGGTCAAGACCTGCTGCCGTTTTTTTTACCGGCAGAGAAAACTCTGTTCAATTCATGTATTGCGAGGGGGTTACTGTACATTTCAGCTGAAGACCCAGTGGTAGGCAGTCTCTCTTTCTCAGCCGATTCTTTATATTTTAAAAATGAATTTGAATAGTTTGCTGAGCTGGATATGTTATAAAAGTGCTGACCTAGTAAGTTGGCCAGGTCCTGTATGTTGTTTGTGTGCCTGGACATGTATGTAGTGGTATTGTGTATGACGAGTACTCTCCTCTAAATTTCCTCACCTGGTCCCACATTCGTTTTGATGTGACTGTACTATTGATTGAAGATATGTATTTTTGCCATGATAACTTCCTCGCATTTTTTTTAATATATCGTGCTTTGGCTTTGGCCTGTTTGAAATTTAGAAGATTGTTATAAGTGGGGTACTTCCGTAGGATTCCCCAGGCCTTATTTTGTTCTTTTTCGGCTTCAGTACATTCGTTTGTCCACCAAGGATTTAGTTTTTTGCACACAATACCGGATGGCCGGGGTATTGTCTTTTCTCCCGCTGATATTATAACTTCAGTGATTTTTTTATTAAGTTCATCGATACTGAGCTCTGGCGAAAAGACATTTTCCAGTTTTGCATTCTCCATAAAAACCTGCCAGTCAGCGAGCTGTAATTTCCATCGGCGTGGTCTAGGTACTAAGGTTTGTGGTGATAGTAGGAGTTTGATGAGTGCGGGTAAGTGGTCGCTACCATATGATGTGTTGAGAGCGTCCCATTTAAAATCAGTAAAAAGAGAGGGCAAACAAAAAGCTAAATCTAAACAACTAAATGTGCGGGAAGTCGGTGAGAAATAAGTTGGCGCATCTGAGTTCAAAAGACAGATATCATTTGATAGAATAAAACCTTCAACGAATTGCCCTCTTTGGTCAGTTTTGACACTGCCCAAAAGAGTACAATGAGCATTAAAATCTCCAACTAAACGAAATGGCTCCGGTAAGTGATCTGTTAAATTTTCGAAGTGTTTAGTAGTAAAATGGGTGTGGGGTGGAATATAAAGTGAACAAATGGTGATGGTTTTGTTAGACAGAATAGTGACGGCTACGGCCTTGAAAGATGTATTCAATTAGACAATTCGTGTAGGAGTGCCGCCCTGCACGACTATAGCGACTCCTCCTGACAAGCGACTGGAACATTCGCGGTCCCTTAGGACAACGGTGAAGCCCTTAAGGAATGGATTGTGTTTGGGGTCTAAGTTCGTTTCCTGTAGGCAAAATGCGACTGGCGAAAACTTATTATGTCTTTATGTCACCTACATTGTGAATCAGTCCTCTACAATTCCAGTGTATGATAAAAGCCATAGTGGCGGAATTGAGAATGTTAATTCATGTGTATGTACTAAGCAATTGTAGGTGACATGTTTTAAAGGCATTGTACTGTTGGAAGAACGGTAACCATTCAGGTTACCGGTCCCTTTCTTGGCGCAGTTATTGAGAGCTTATCTTTCTTAGTGTCCTCCAGAGAGCGCTGATCTTTTATCGTCGATGACGCCGGAGTTTTTGTGTCCACCTCCATAGCCTTCTCTGAGGCGCTGAGACGCGCATCTGAGGCCTGGGAGTTCGGTTTAGCCTAGGGCCCTGCGAAACCGGGGTCTGCAGGCCCGTCTTTGATGAGGATGGAGCATCACTGGCTGCTGCCACCAAGGGGCGGGTGGAATTACTACTGGGCCACTGACTGTGGTCCCTGTAGACCCCCGAGATCCCTGGCACTACCCCCTGCCGCACCGCACTGGCGTAGGCTGTCTGAGGTAAGTGTGATACCTTCTTTCTTGTTTCATAAAATGAGATCTCTTTCACCATAAGTGCAATCATCTCTTTTTCGTTCTTCCAGCAAGGGCAAGATCGCGAATACGCTGATCTCCTTTGCAGTTTGTACAGTGTGGAGCAGCATAGCAGTTCTCCGCCTGATGGTCATTGGCACTACACTTTGCACATGTAGATTTACCTCTGCATGATTGCGATGCATGTCCGAACCCCTGGCACTTGAAACACCGCCTCGGGCTTGGGGTATACGGTCTTACGTTGATCTTAAGATAGCCTGCATCAAGTGTAGTAGGTACAATGCTGGTAGCAAAGGTAAGTATAACGTGTTTGGTTGGGATTTGTTCGTCATTTCTTCGGAGAGTTATTCTTTGAACTTTGATTACATTTTGTTCTTGGAAACCTTCCAGGAGTGCTTCATCACTTAGGTTTAAGAAGTCTTCTTCTGATATTACACCCCTGCTTGTGTTGAGAGAACAGTGTGCTGAGATTGTGACTTGATGTTACCGACACTGGCGAGATCAGCGAGCTTTTCTACTTGGTCTTTGGTTTCGAGTTCAAGGAGGAGGTCCCCACTTCACATCTTTGAAGCTTTGTATTGTTTTCCGATTTTTTCTACTAGGCATTTTGCTACTAGGAATGGGGATAATTTTCTTGTTGGCAGAGATCCTTCACTATGCATCACATGATAGTGTGGGAATGTTTCTACGTTGCTTTTTAGAGTGAAATCAAAAATTGCTTCGGTGTGCCCTCTTTTGTTAGGACAATCTGAAAGGGGGGGGGGGGGGGGAATGCATTTGCCATGTCATTCTTCGAATATTCAGCAGCGATGGTAGCCACCCACCATCGAGCCCAACAAGGGTACGCTGCGAGGTTAGGAACATACCTGTAGACATCAGCTACACAACGCCGCTATAACCTAATATATGTACCCAAGGCTGGGTAGATACACACGGTTAACCCTTGCTGCCTGGAAAATGAGAAGTAAACTGAAGTGAGTAGAAGACGGGAAAGATTCAAAGTGAGAGAGAAAGACGAAGAGCAGAGAGGGGAACAGGAAGAGGCAACTACCGATTTCCCCTGGATGGGTCAGTTCGGGGGTGCCGTCTACGTGAAGCGGAGGCCAAAGAGGTGTGTTGTCGCCACCGAGGCGCCGTAAAGGTCCAAACACCCAGCATTGGCTCAACCCCCAGGATCCCCTTTTCCCCGGACACAGCTAAGCCGCGCACGGTTACACGCGGGAGGGTCCAACCCTTGTGTGCTCGGGTACGTGGTGTTGTACACACTAAACGCCTGCTGACGCAGACGCCCCTGATCACAGGGTCATGCATGGCTGATGATTTAACAGTAACACGTGAAGGCGTCGTGTCTATGCTTCTTAATGTTAACCGGAAAAAAACCTCGAGACCATACAGCATCCCTAATGGTTTTTTCTGCCGGTACGCAAAACAGGTATTTCAATTCATGACAGATTTCTTCAATTTATTAATTGCAACAGGTGAAATTCTGGATGACTGGAGCTTAGCACGTGCTACACCAATTCACAAAAAAGGCGGCCGTTTATCTGTGAGTAACTACCGGCCCATATCTATTACAAGCACATGCTGTAAGTTGCTGGAACACGTCATCTCAAAGCACATTAACGATTTTCTTGAAAGTAGCAATGCATTTATAACCCCATCAGCATGGCTTTAGAAAGCACATCTTATTTGGTTGTAGCACAAGCTGAAAAAGGACAACAGAAAGGCACATCTGACACTCCCAGCTGAGCAACACAGCACAGCACATCCCAGCTGAGCAACAGGTAGCATGACAGGCTTATCACCATTGTTATCGATCCAAACCCCAGTGACAACTCCCTCGGATTTCCACAATATATGAATGTGGTTGCTGGGCTTTGCTGACAACTTGCGCAGAACTCAGCATCCGTTACCCACACCTCGTCTCCTGGGCAAAGCTCACAAAACTCTCGCACACTGTGGTGATGATTAGAGTCCTTAGCTTGGCCCCGCTGGGTGGCGGTTGTAGTTCCAGCGACAGCTTGCCTGATCCCTGGGTACATGTGCTCGCAATCGCCGACCCATCAGCAGCTGGAACAAGCTGTAGCCTGGGGTGCCTGGTGTGTCATGATAGGCCAACGGTGCCAAGAAGCAGTTATCACTCTTGCAGAAAATAGCTTTCACAGTCTTCACCACAAGCTCCACTGTGCCGGTGGACTGGGGATACCTGGGACTGCTAGTAACGTGGTTGAACCCATAAGTCTTGGCAAAGCTTGCAAACTCGTGTGACAAGAACTGAGGCTCATTGTCACTTCAGAGCACTTCTGGCATGCTAAAGCGTGCCATGACACTCTTGATAGCCAAAATCACCACCTGGCTCAAAGTGCTGTATAACATGATAACTTCTGGGTAGCCGGAATATGGGTCCACGAGTAGATTAACCCTTTAAGGTCAACGACGTAAATATACGGTGCCACGAACAAGTTCAAAAATGGTTGATGCCGTATGTTTTCGGCGCCTTCTGTACATTTGAAAAGTGCGCCAATTTCCTAACTTTTTCTTTTCTATCATGTGCTGCCACTATGTGGGAATACAGGGAATATTTTTCGCATGCCTCCCTCTCACGGTTTTCGTTGCACGGTTTGTTTTAGAGCTAGTTTCCTCCCGCGGGTCTATATAATACCGCTCGCGCATTGGCGCGCGCGCGGGCTGGCGGCAATTTGGGTTTTGTTTCGCGGGTGGTTTCGGCTTCTCGTGCTTGCAAAACTGATGGCTATCTCGTTACTAATCGCTCAAAGGGCGACCGCCTGCCTCTCGCTCGTTTAGTGCTCACAGGGGTGCGCATAGGAAGGATGTCGCCGTGCAAGCGTTTTCGTTGCTTTTTTTTTTTTTTCTTTTTGTACACTCGCGGAAACTAATTGCCTCTGGTTGGCAATAACATGAAGACTAGCGTAAGTTTGTCACACATTTTGCTTTTTTGACGGGCACACAACCACACAGCTTTCTTGAGTGCACGTATCTATGCAGTTCTATTATGCTATGGATGTAAATATTAGTGTAAGAGCAGGAACATTTGAGTCTTGTGAAATATTCTCGTGTGCGCATTTTCAAAGCCTTGAACTATGTGTATAACAATGCATCAAATTTTTAATTCTTATAAGTTTATTTCCTTTTGTATTGTTGTTATTCATGAATAAAGATAGCATATATACCAACTCAAAATATTTTTTTCTCACTTTATGGTCACCTAAAAAAAATTACGGTAAATTTTTTTCGCAACGAGTACCGAAGAAAAATTGGAATCTGCAATAAAAAAAATCGACTCTGGGCGGTCGCATATGGTGAAAAAAATTGACCCTTGAAGGGTTAAAATCTAAAACAAATCTGCTGCCACTTTTCGCCATCACCGCTCCACTGAAGGTGTTGGAACCAAAGGGTCGGCCCGCTCAGTCCATGACTCAACCATGGCATTAATGTGCTTGCATACATGCGGGCACCAAACATAATCGCGGGCGGCATGCCTTGCAACGGTCTACACCTTGGTGGCCCTCGTGGATAGAACTAAACATGTCCCACTGTTGAGCCCAGGGACCACAAGGTGCTCACCTTTGAGAAGCAGACTGCTGACAACCTTCAACTCACTGCAGTATTTCCAGTACTTCATGATGTTCACAGAAACTTTCCAAGGCCAGCCTTGTTTGCAGTACTTCACGAGCATGAAACACTTGCCATCGCTCATCTGGTGTCAACGAACTTCTAAACTGAATAGTGCACCTTCTCCGATAGAGCTGGTGACATCGCTTATGTATATATCTACCTGGCTTGCTTCTGCAGTGGAAGCTGCTGCTCTTGAAAGAGTATCTCCCATTGCCAGCAATTTGCCCCGAACATACAAGAACATGTACAGTAGTCCAGTTAATTAATCCCAACTGAAAGTCCCAGCACACCCATGCATTACTATGGGTCCAAACTTTCGTTATTTCGGTCCTAAAAGTGGCCTTCACCAGATAATTCGGATTTGGCTAGACAGCCATGCGCCTGACGCCTGTGGTGATGCCAAGAGTGACCCCTTTAGTGGCACTGTAATTCCTACGCTAGTTTTCTAATTTGTACATATAGAAAGTGAGTGCGCACTTGATTCAGGGAGCATGTTAGACCCAAACAAATACTGCCAAGTGAATTGGCGGTGTGTTTTAGCCTCTTTTATGCATCTTGTTTAATTTGACCCGCCAAATAATTTGATCAATTCTGTCGGTCCTGTCGGAATCAAATTAATGGAAGTTGACGGTACTGATACCTTGCGAGCTTGATTCGAATATTGTTTCATTCAACCTGCCAAATATATTGATCAATTTTGTTGGTTAAATGAAAATACCCTATTCTTTTTTTGGAGATAGTGCCTATTAGACGGCAATATATCTTGGATGTCTCATAATTTTTGTTACATTTCTTTCTTAGTAGAAGAAGCAGGCCTTTACAAACTTTGTTAGATTTATGGGGTTCTCCTCCCGTGCTCTTGGGACAAAGGAACGACAAGACAGTAGTGCAAACAATCACAAGGGCATTTATTGCACCTTTCATAGATCAATGCCTGCTAGCCGAGTTGCTATCCACAAAACATGCCGATGGACGCGTAACAAATCTAGAAGTCCGACTCACCGCGACCTGATAGCGAGCGAATATTTTCGCCCCATGCTGGATCCCAACGCCTGGTCATTTGCGCGTACGGTCACGCGAACGGTGGCGCGCTCGAAGGCGGCCACGCAAGACGGTCTCGCGGAAGCTTGGATCGGCGCACGCGTGGCGTGTCCAAGCTGCTTCCCGTCCCGCCGCCAAAGATGAAGCGCCTTGTCTTTCGGCGCCCAAGTAACCCCGCCTGTCGGCAGCGTTAGCAGCACAGCACTCGTGCCATCTCTCGTACTGCGCCTCAACCACTCCGACTGCCGCGGGCGCCAGGCCACGCGAGCCGTGCGGGAAAACAACATATCAGGAGACGCATGAGAGTCGCGCATCCCCACTGATTTTAGCCCACAATCTTGACTCTGGCAATTGATATCTTTTTTTATGAGATGATGATAATAATAATAATAATAATAATAATAATAATAATAATAATAATAATAATCAGCCTATCTTACGTCCACTGCAGGACAAAGGCCTCTCCCTGTGATCTCCAATTAGCCCTGTCCTGCACTAACCAATTCCAACTACTGCCTGCAAATTTCCTAATTTCATCGCCCCACCTAGTCTTTTGCCTTCCACGACTGCGCTTCCCTTCTCTTGGTGCCCATTTTGTAACCCTAATAGCCCACTGGTTATCTAACCTGCGCATTACATGACCTGCACAGCTCCATTTTTTTTTTTTCTCTTAATGTCAATTAGAATATCGGCTATCCCCGTTAGCTCTCTGATCTAAACCGCTCTCTTTCTGTCTCTTAACGTTATGCCGAGCATTCTTTGTTCCATCACTCTTTCAGCAGTCCTTAACTTCACTCAAGCTTTCAAGTTTGTGCCCTATATGTCAGCACCGGTAAAATGCACTGATTGTGCACCTTCCTTTTCAGTGATAATCGTAAGCTTCCAGTCAGGAGCTGACAATGTCTGTCGTATGCGACCCAACCCATTTGTATTCTTGTATGAATTTCCTTCTCATGATCGGGGTTCCCTGCGATTAATTGACCTAGGTAACCATACTCCTTCACAGACTCTAGAGGCTGACTGGCGATTCTGAACTCTTGTTCCCTCGCCCGGCTATTCGTGATTATCTTTGTCTTCTGCATATTAATCTTCAACCCCACTCTTAGACTCTCTCTGTTAAGGTCCTCAATCACTTGTTGTGACAACTCCTGTGTTGCTGAACAGAACAATGTCATCTGCAAACCGGAGGCTGCTGAGATGTTCCCCGTCGATCCTTACTCCTAAGCCTTCCCAGTTTAAGAGCTTGAATACTTCTTCCAGACACACAGTGAACAGCATTGGAGAGATTGTGCCTCCTTGTCTGACCCCTTTCTTTATAGGCACCTTCCTACTAATTTGTCTGCTTGTACCCTTACTGCATCTAGGTTGGCCTGTTTCTTCTTGACCAATTTTACTCTTTCTCTCTTCAAATTGAGGTGAATCCTAGCCCTCACTAACGTATGATCACTGCACCTTTACCCTGCCTAACACTTATACATCCTCCACTATGCTGACATTGGCAGAAAGTATGAAATCAATTTCATTTCTTGTTTCACCATTAGGGCTTTTCCAGGTCCACTTTCTGTTGCTACGATTCCTGAAGAAGGTGTTCACTATTCACAGCTTATTCCTTTCTGCGAATTCTACCAGCATCTCTCCTGTAGTGTTCCTAGAATTGACGCTGTAGTTGCCTACTGCTTGTTCACAAGTCTGCTTTTTCGCCACTTTTGCATTGATGTCACCCATTACTACAGTATACTGAGTTTGCACTTCTCTCATTGCTAATGACATACATCTCGTTAATAAAACTTTTATGTGTGAAAAGTGCATTCATTCTTCGTTTTGTCTTGGTGCCTTGCCTCCCATTTCAACTGCTGCCTCTGAAGCTAGCCTAATCATGCCTTTGGCTTTGAGCTTTTGGAGCTCCGTCTTGAGCACACTCGTCTTGGGTACTCTTCTTGGGACTAGTAGGAAGTAGGGGACAGCATCATGCTTTAGATGTATGGTGTAGGCTTCCTGAAATTTGCCCAAGCTATGGAACAGACGGTCTGATGATGCGCAATTGTTTGACACTCTCATATAAAAAATCTGATTTTGAGGACAAGCAGCCTTAAAATACTAAAAGACGGCTTTTGTTCTTCTGAATTTTCATCGCGAACATCGCAATGCATGACATCTTCAGGCAAAAAGCCACACGCCAAAATGCAACATACTGGGCTGGAGATACAAAAACATGATTGGTACAAGTTTCCTTGCTAAAAAAAATTTTTGGTTAGCACAAGTAGATAGCGAAGAAAGAGTACATACAGAGAGTGCTTACTAGAGTACATACTAGCACTCCCCTTTTAGTCAGAAGGCTACGCAAGTACGCGCAGATCTCTCCTAGATGAATGCTAGGAGGGTCTCCTTTGTGACATCGTGGTGACAGCTCAATTTTTATGATAGACCTTTCAAGTCTTGTACTCACATATCTAAAATTAAGATTTGCTCTCAAATGAGGTGATGGATTGAAACCGAAGTGGAGCTTGCTGTTCTTTGTCTATGGTAAATTTGGTTTTTACGTTTCGTCATTGTTGCTTGCTTGACATTGTTGAGGAGGGAAAGTGATCTGATGCAGTTGGTTGTTTTAGGAAGTACTGCTATGCAGTAGTTGAGAAGTGGAACCGTACTGTCACAAGGAACGTTGCCAGTGAACAGCAATTCATACTCAGTGATACTACTGGCCCATGCCAATTTGGAACAGCTTTTGGGGCAGCCAAAAATGCATTTTGGAGCAGTAAAGTGGGCTTTTGGAACTGGTTTATGAATGCGATTACAAACTACATTACATAAGGCTCTTACAGTGGGCAAGCCGTGTGAAAGCAGTAAGTGACCATTTGTTCATAAACTCAATTTCAACACTAGAAAGGACTCCACCCTGCTCCCCCTTCATCGCAGTCCTTACTGTGGACTGCGACTAAGTGGTGGTGTCCTAAGATGTGCTTAAAAGCATGAAAGCATTTGGACGTGCTATATGCAGAATTTGGAAGCATTTTAAGAACATTCAGCATGATCTCGCTGCTATAAATGTATCCAGCAGAATGCAATGTTGGGCTAGTTGGTTCAGGCTTGAAATGTGGTTCTTGCACAAGGAAAACGAAGTGGTAAGAAGAAGGAACAGAAAGAGCACCGTCTTTCTGTCTCTTCTTCTTTCCACTTGGTTTTCCTTGTGCAAGAATTCCATTTTAAGTATAAAGGTATCCTTTAAGACAGAGCACTCTGTGAAAAAAAGGTATGCCAGCGGTAGGAAAAATTTACTTATTTTGCCCTGTGCTGTGCTTCATTGACATACCATCTTGAAATACTGCGATGGTCGACACTGCCAGGTTGGTTTGCTTACGCTCGTCATGCTCCTTGTGCGCTGCATGCTGTCGGGAAGTGCTGATATCCATGTGTGACCTTTGACTGTGTAACACTGTCATTAAGCTCTGATGTATGAATTCAGTTCGGAGCTTTCTGTCTACATGCGAGCTTTCACCATTGAGTCCGGTAAGCACTAAGACAAACCTTGTGAAAGCGTTTCACGGTAGTTGCCAGCATGTCGTCCGCAAACCCAAACTTGGCTTCCAGCCACCGGTCTAGCCCATGATCTCATGCTCAATCACCGAAGTGATTTAATGGCCCGAACAAATTGGAGGCCGCCTTGTCGTGACGACCTCCTACCTGCCACTGCATCAGCTGGCAGTGAATTTTTGCCACAGCCGTATGATGCAACAAGGCCTAAACTGCGTCACTTCATCGGTATCCAGGTGCAAAAGTAGTTGTTTGCTGCCGAATCAACCAAAATATTAGTAGTATTAGCAGGCCATGCGCCATTTTTACGCCATGAAATTGTCAGAGCAAGAAAAGTGGGGGATAGGCAACAAACTGAACAACAGAAAAATTGTTCATGGCCACTATGCCTGCACCAATATGCATGTTATGTGTGAAAAATAGACCATACAGTGTCTGAAATTTCAGCCATTGGTCATGCAGGAGGGGAGCACAGAGTCTGGCTTGGTGCTACCATGATCACTTGCTGCCACCTGAAAAGCAAGGCTGTCTCGTTGCCTAAGCAACCTGCACATGCCGTGGTGAAAGGTAATGAATATAAACAAAAGCTCACGGAAGAAACCGCAGTACGGTCCTGGCTTAATTAGAGAGGCTTGACTCGGTCCACCACGGAGCTAATGCAGCTGCTGGTCCACGTCATGCCACTTTCAGTGGTGCGGCAAAATGTCGCTTGAGGACTTAGTTATATTTTTGAGAACTCTAGCAACCCTTTCAGCCCAGAGTGGGCAGAGATTTCTCATATTTTGATGAAATGTAGCAGAATGTAGCATGGTTCACCTCTTAACAAAGTTTGGTGCAATTGGCGCAGTGGTAGCACCACAGCATTCTGCTACTGAATGCAAATTGTAAACCCCAATGTAGAGACCGATTTGCCCCAGCATTTGAGACTTACTTGCCATTGTTTGCCCTAGTTGTGCCAGATAACAATGATGATGGAGATAATTGCAGTGATTGCAATGATGATTGCAATGATTGCAGATGACTGCGTAGTATATAAAAAAATAGCAAACCAGAATGACACTTTAACCCTGCAATCTGACTTAACGACTCTTTCAAAATGGTGCAGCAAATGGCAGATGAAAATTAACATTGAGAAAACTAAACACGTTAAATTTGGTCCCAGTCTCAAGTTATTGCCTTATGAGTACCTAATTAATCATTCTGCAGTTGAAAGTTTCGTGGATTAAATACTTAGGAGTCCGGTTTAATTACAATCTAAAATGGAATGATCATGTAGAATTAATCACGAGCAAAGCTTTAAGAAATCTTGGCATTCTAAAACGTCGCCTACGCATTGCTAATTCTGACAAAAAACTTCAGGCATTTCGTTTGCTAGTTAAACCATGATTAGAGTACGCTTCTACCATATGGCATCCACATCAAGCTTACCTTACTGACACGCTGGAATCAATTCAAACTAGAGCCAGTAGATTCACCTCGTCCTCAAATTCTCGTTATCACAGTGTGTCATTCAAAAAAAGAAGACTTCACATTTTACCTCTTATAATACACAAATATTCACGATTATCCTTTCTTTAGAGTTTATTACCATGACAGTGCCTTTTCACACAAATTCATTCATCCAGCAGCCCACATCTCCGGCTGTATTGGCCACGAACTCAAGGTATACCCCCTTTAGTAGAGACTAAAAAATATTAGCACTCACCTTTAGTCTTATCAATAAATTAGTGGACCGCCCTTCCTCAATTCATTGTCAACATCACGAAATTATATCTTCTTTCCAATCAGCTTTACTAACCTACCTTAATGAGCAAACCTGCCATACCAGCTGATCTTTTCTAAACAACCATGTTACGCTGCTTGCGCACCTTACTACCTTTGATCACTGTCATATATTTGCTGCATTATTCTAATAGTGTCGTAGCCCGATTTTGTGTTATTGCATTATATTGTTATGTGTAGAAAGACACAGACGGAAGAGGATATTTACAATCTATTTACACTGGACTGGAGCCAGAGCGCAGGCCGACATTTTTCTTGCGCCAAGGGCACAGAGCCACTTCGTCGTCGTTCTCACGGCGGCTCGTCTCTCGGGTATCTACCGATAATATCGTAATACTACCCCCCGGCGGCAAAAGCGCCGTCACGGTGGTGTTAAATATCCAAGGCACGTGGAGAGTTGTAGGGCTTGAGTCGGACGACGCGGACAATGTCACTGGTTGTCACACCAGAGGATGTAGTGGGCGTGGCTAGAACAATTTCATTGGTGACATCGATCACATGGCGGAGCACGCGATATGGGCCGTTATAACAGGAAAGCAGTTTCTTACAAAGGCCAACTTTACGCGATGGTGACCAAAGCAACTCGAGGGTGCCGGGCACAAAATGGACATCACGGTGACGGAGGTCGTAGCGACGCTTCTGTTTGTATTGAGAGAGTTGTAGATGAACGCGCGCAAGTTTACGAGCATGGTCAGCAAGGGCGATTGTATCACGGGCATAAGCGCTAGTTGAAGTTGTGGTGGACGGAAGCATGGTCTCTAGTAGTAGCGTCGGTTCGCGGCCATACAAGAGGTAAAATGAAGAAAAGCCGGCAGTTTCAAGACGGGAAGAGTTGTATGCAAAGGTAATGTAGGGTAGAGCTAGGTCCCAGTCACGGTGGTCATCTGAAACGTATTTGGATAGCATCTCTGTAAGGGTGCAGTTCAGTGAGGCCGTTCAGTGAACGCTCAGTGAGGCCGTTCGTTTGAGGGTGGTACGAGGTAGTAAATTTATGCTGAATGGAGCAGGCCCGCATTGATGTTGTCAATGACTTTCGCCAAAAACGTACGGCCACGGTCTGTTAGCAATTGACGCGGAGCACCATGCATCAAAATGATATCATGTAGAAGGAAGTCCGCAACGTCAGTTGCGCAACTGGTCGGAAGAGCGCGGGTTACGGCATAGCGGGTCGCGTAGTCAGCTGCGACTGCAACCCACTTGTTTCCTGATGTAGATTCCGGAAATGGGCCGAGAAGGTCTACGCCAACACAATGGAAGGGCTCGGCAGGGATGTCGAGTGGCTGCAGGTAACCAGAGGGGTGCTGGGAAGGCTTCTTGCGTCGTTGACAAGTTCACAAGTGGCGACGTAACGTCGTACGGAACGGGCAAGGCCCGGCCAGAAAAAGCGGCGACGTACATGGTCATAGGTTCGAGACACGCCGAGGTGTCCTGCCGTTGGTGCGTCGTGAAGCTCTTCTAGAATGGTTGAGCGGAGGTGTTTAGGTATGACAAGTAGGAACTCAGAGCCGTCCGGATGAAGGTTGCGACGGTACAGTGTACCGTCACTGAGGACGAAGAGGTGTAGAGTGGCATCGGCCGGAGAGTGTTCAAAACGGTCAATGAGTGCTCTGATGTAGGTGTCATGACGTTGCTCGTCGGCGAAATGAAGCAGCTGTGATACAGAGAATACGCAAGCAGCACTGGTAATATCGGAGGAGTCAGGATCGTCAACAGGGTAACGCGACAAGCTGTCAGTGTCTTGGTGCAGGCGGCGAGACTTGTAGACCACGGAATATGAAAATTCTTGTAGCTTCAAAGCCCATCGACCAAGCCGGCCTGTAGGATCTTTTAGCGATGAAAGCCAGCAGAGAGCGAGATGGTCAGTGACTACGGAAAAAGGGCGACCGTAAAGGTAAGGACGGAACCTCGCAACCGCCCAGACAACAGCAAGGCACTCTCGTTCCGTAATGGAATAGTTGTGCTCCGATGGTGCTAGGAGGTGGCTCGCATAAGCAATAACGCTATCCTAGCCCCGCTGATGTTGGGCTAAGACGGCACCTACGCCATGACCGCTGGCATCTGTACGCAATTCTGTAGGGGCATCAGGGTCGAAGTGGGCGAGAATGGGTGGTGAAGTTAGAAGAGTGACGAGACGAGAGAAGGCGGCAGCTTCTGAAGCGCCCCATGAGAATTGTACGCCTTTCTTCAAAAGATTAGTGAGGGGTCTAGCAATTGTCGCAAAATCTGGAACAAAATGACGACGAAAGTACGAGCATAGTCCTACGAAACTTCGGACTCTGCGGCTGTCTCCGGAACCGGAAAATCTGGAACCGGAAAATTTGCCGGTGGCCAAAACAACATTTGCATGAGTTAAGTTGCAGCTTCGCCTTTCGAAATGCATCAAGTATAGCTGTGAGACGTTCAAGGTGAGTGTCGAACGTGGGCGAGAAGACGATGACGTCGTCGAGGTAGCAGAGGCATGTGGACCATTTGAAACCTTGGAGCATGGAGTCCATCATACGCTCGAAGGTGGCAGGGGCGTTGCATAATACAAACGGCATTACTTTAAATTGGTATAGGCCATCAGGTGTGATGAACGCGGTTTTTTGTCGGTCCATATTGTCAACAGCAATCTGCCAGTATCCCGAATGAAGATCAATAGACGAGAAATAGCTGGAACCGTGCAGGCAGTCAAGGGCGTCTATACGTGGGAGCGGGTAGACGTCCTTCTTAGTAATGTTGTTCAGATGACGGTAGTCTACACAGAAGCGCCACGTGCCGTCATTCTTCTTAACCAACACCACAGGTGACGCCCAGGGACTCGAAGAAGGCTCAATGATGTTTTTGTTGAGTATTTTGTTGACTTCGTTTTGAATTACTCGGCGTTCCTAGGCAGAAACTCGATACGGTCGTCGGTGAATAGGCGTAGCATCGCCAGTAAGAATCCGATGCTTGACCGCGAGCGTCTGGCCTAAAGGGCGATCGTCGATGTCGAAAATATCTCGGTAGGACGATAATACTTGGCAAAGCTCTTCAGCCTGCGCCGAGGACAGGTCCGTCGCAACCATTTTCTTTGTATTGGGATCAGCACCCGAGGCTGGCGCGAGGGGCCTGCTAAGCTTGCGAGAACCATTGGTCGATAACGCTGCCACATATTGGTCGCCGAGACAATCAACGGTGGCAAGGCAAATACTTTGCGGTAGAATTTGCTTTGCCAATCCAAAGTTACAGACAGGCATGCGAGTGCGGTTCCCAGTAATATTAAGTATACTGTTCAGCACTGTAACGTCATACCTTATTAGAATGTCGGGCAGAGGATTGACGAGGTACTCGCCATCAGGAACTGGTGGGACAGACAACAGTTCAATAAAGGCTATTGATTTTGGCGGCAGGTGAAGAAAGCCGGTGGGGCGTAAGCGGCACTGGGGTGCGTCAGAAGGTTCTGCGAGAATCGGCAACTCAAGGCGAAGGGTACTGGCAGAGCAGTCAATAAGGGCAGAATGCGCGGAGAGAAAGTCGAGGCCGAGAATTAGGTCGTGGGGGCAATGAGTAATCACGGTGAAGAGGACAGGGGTGTGGCGGCCGGCAATGCTGACTCGTGCCGTACACATGCCGATGATAGGCACAGTACCGCCATCCGCAACGCGGACGACGCGTGCCGACGCTGGGGTGAGGAGATTTTTGAGTCGTCATTCTCACGGCAGCTCGTCTCTCGGGTATCTACCGATAATATCGTAATAATATAATGATTATGTCATGCTACTACTAGATGCACTGCATCTCCTTAATGTTGAAAACAGTTCTGCTCTTTATTTGTGTTTTGATCTTCATGCTTATAACCCCCTTTGAAGTTTCTTGTTGTTATCACCCCTATGTAAATGCTTGATTCTAGGCCCTCAGAGTAAATAAATGAAATGAAAAATGAAATATCACTTGACTTGGGGCAGACTTTTTGCAGTATATCAGGCATATGATGGGAAAAATATTGAGCCGATGGTAGGATCTTGATGAGGGCTAGTTAGTTCACATTTAGAACTGAGGTTAAACAGCGCGAATAAAACAAGGACACGAGGAAACAAATACCACAGACAAGCGCTGACTGCCAACTGGAAGCTTATTTGAAATTCTTCGGCCATTTTGTACCATTTTTCAGCATAGGCATGCGTACACCAGTCGCAAAAACATCCGCAAATCATCAGCATCATAATCTTTCATTCAAAAAAGCTATTTCTTTTCCCGACCAGGCAAAAGAGGGAGCGCTTACACATTTATCTCATCATCATCATCATCAACAGCAGCAGCAGCAGCCTGGTTACGCCCACTGCAGGGCAAAGGCCTCTCCCATACTTCTCCAACAACCCCGGTCATGTACTAATTGTGGCCATGTCGTCCCTGTAAACTTCTTAATCTCATCCGCCTACCTAACTTTCTGCCGCCCCCTGCTACACTTCCCTTCCCTTAGAATCCAGTCCGTAACCCTTAATGACCATCGGTTATCTTCCCTCCTCATTACATGCCCTGCCCATGCCCATTTCTTTTTCTTGATTTCAACTAAGATGTCATTAACTCGCGTTTGTTCCCTCACCCAATCTGCCCTTTTCTTATCCCTTAACGTTAAACCCATCATTCTTCTTTCCATAGCTTGTTGCGTCATCCTCAATTTAAGTAGAACCCTTTTCGTAAGCCTCCAGGTTTTTGCCCCGTAGGTGAGTACTGGTAAGACACAGCTATTATACACTTTTCTCTTGAGGGATAATGGACACCTGCCGTTCATGATCTGAGAATGCCTGCCAAACGCACCCCAGCCCATTCTTATTCTCCTGATTATTTCCGTCTCATGATCCGGATCCGCTGTCACTACCTGCCCTAAGTAGATGTATTCCCTTACCACTTCCAGTGCCTCACTACCTATTGTAAATTGCTGTTCTCTTCCAAGACTGTTAAACATTACTTTAGTTTTCTGCAGATTAATTTTTAGACCCACTGTTCTGCTTTGCCTCTCCAGGTCAGTGAGTATGCATTGCAATTGGTCCTCTGAGTTACTAAGCAAGGCAATATCATCAGCGAATCGCAAGTTACTAAGGTATACTCCATTAACTTTTATCCCCAGTTCTCAATCCAGGTCTGTGAGTACCTCCTGTAAACACGCTGTGAATAGCATTGGAGATATCGTATCTCCCTGCCTGACGCCTTTCTTTATTGGGATTTTGTTGCTTTCTTTATGGAGGACTACGGTGGCTGTGGAGCCGCTATAGATATCTTTTAGCATTTTTACATACGGCTCGTCTACACCCTGATTCTGTAATGACTGCTGAGGTTCCGACAGAATCAAACGCTTTCTCGTAATCAATGAAAGCTATATATAAGGGTTGGTTATATTCTGTACATTTCTCTATCACCTGATTGATAGTGTGAATATGGTCTATTGTTGAGTAGCCTTTACGGAATCCTGCCTGGTCCTTTGCTTGGCAGAAGTCTAAGGTGTTCCTGATTCTGTTTGCGATTACCTTAGTAAATAGTTTGTAGGCAACTGACAGTAAGCTTTTATCTCTTGACAGTAAGCTTATATTTTTTAACACATTTAACTACTTCCTTTCTAATGTAGTAAGGCTCTATTATTTCCCTTTCCCTCTTACCTTTTCCTTTCCCTATAAATTTTTTTTTTCAAATATGGGAGTGCAGTGACACTTGTTACAATGATGGAGATTGCTGAACCAAAAATCCAAGCAAGCTATTATGAAAAATTTTTAGATGAAAGATTACCATGCTGCTGATTTGCAGATGTTTTTGCAACTGGTGTATGCATACCTATGCTGAAAAATGGTATAAAATGGCTGGAGAATTTCAAATAAACTTCCAGTTGGCAGTCAGCGCTCGTCTGTGGTAGTTGTTTCTTCGTGTCCTTGTTTTATTCGTGCTGTTTAACCTCAGTTCTAAAAAGAGCTGATGGTGTTCTCGCACATACATGCTGACGACTAGCCTCTCGTTTAAAGTTGTGCATGCAAACACTGGAAAGTATGCTTTAACATATTACAAGTTTTACTCAGCGACAATGATTCTGGTACCCATCACACATACATTAAAGCTTTTTTTTTAGTATTGACACTACATTCGTGTATTGGAGAACACTTGCCTAAATTTTTGAAGAAATAAATGAAACAAAAGAAACTCAGATTTTGGGCTATGCATTTGTACGTTAATTGAAACTCAGTGAAAAAAAATTTACTCTTAAATACACCCTCCAAATTTGCTCAAAAGTAAACTCCAAAAACGCAGAACCTTACATATGTCATTTTTGTCCGCCTTAGATGTATCATGAGGCGCAGTTTACAGAATTGTGGTACTGTTTTAGAGCACAGCTCATAGGCAGCCATTCCTGTGGCAAGCGGTGGCATAACCGAGAGAACGAACAGCGAAAGACGAAAGAGTGAATGCAGAGCGAGAGATGAAAGGCGCGAGCCACAAACAGCGCAGACCAATGAGAGTGGCCCCTTCAGTGATGCGCATGTGGGAAACTGGTGTCATGCAGACCTGCTTGACCGCTCAATGGGCACTTGTATCTGGTCTCAACCAGACCGCTCGTTTTGTACAAGCGTCTGGTCACGTCACCTCTTGCTCACGCTTGAGTGGTTAGCTTGGTTTGGTCTCGTTCAGGCTTGTTTTGATTGTCATGGTTTGCGATTGTTCTGTAATCTGATTGTATACACGACGTGAATTGTGTAGTACTTTCTGGAAGACACACGGCACCAGCGATTACACTGGAACCTTTGACAAGTCGTTTATAAAAGCTGGCACATTTGACGTAATAGTTCTGTGGAAATTCGTCCCAGACCAGGACGAATTTTTCTTCAACTGCAAAGCTTTTCTTTCGAGGAACCCGTAAAAATTTCCTTTGTAGCACTTAGCTACGTTAAGGTGGGTGTCTCATTTTCCCTTAATTAAAAGTTGACATGCTTGACCCCCAGGTCAAATTTTCGCCGATCACCAGCTCTGCTACACGTCTCTCTCAAATTCTTTGCCTCAATATGTCTGAAAATGAAAACACGTATAGAGCTTCACTAAACTTTCACATTTTGGAGTGTTGTAATCATCAGCGAATTTTTTTTTCATTGCTGAGGTACAGAGTTGTATACTTCAAGTTTCATTTTTTTAAATATTGAAATTTTTATGAATTCTTGTAGATAAGTCAACAGCCTAAATAAAAAAATTCACTTTTTTAACACAATTCACATTTTAACTTTTCCTTTGAATTCAACAAACTGCATCAAATTTGGTGCAGTTGCTGCTCAGAAAAGCGATTGCTGACTTCCCAACTATTTAAATAGGAGCCTCAGAACTAATGCTTTCACCTTGGAGTTACAATAAGATACTTGTTGGTAAGATATGTTTGTAAAGCTGCTTGCGAAGGAGGAGCAATAAAAATGGGAGATGACAGGGATATTAATCAGAATAGCACCCAGTTGGCTAAAAATCACTAAATGCTTACTTATGGAATGTTATAATGGTTAGAGTAAATAATCAACATGCCTTTCCCATGATATAGCTCCAGAGGCAAAAATTATTTCTTAGTAATATCTTCATAAATCTGTACCGTAATAAAGAAATGAAACTTTCAAAACATGTCATCTCCATTTCTTGTCTAAAGTGCCATATACCTAAATAGGCAAGTAAACTTTGAAAGCATGTTTGCAGTTCACGAAACCAGACAGCTACATTCAGGGTGTCTACCAAGTTGACATTTCCAAATTCCCCGAGTTTCCCAGGTTTTCCCTGAGTGCCTTTGCAAAATTCCTTGAGTGATGAAGAACTATGTTTCATGTCAAGACGGGCTGAAACCATATCACCCGATGCTGTCACTCTCTAGTAAGCATATGAAAAAAAAAAATTTTTAAAGACTACTTAATCCAATTTGAATACTAAAGAGGAGTGTTCATGTTATTCAAAAAGAGAATAAAAGGGAGGGGTTAGTAAAATGCTCAGCAAATAAAATATTTTCGAAAAAAATTGCAAATCGAGTCGGACATTCTTAAATACGAATAAAAAGGAGATGCATACGGAAGCAAATATTTTCGAATATGAGCTATTTCTATCAACTGATAGCAAGCTCGTTGGTATGAGGTCCGAACTTTGTCAGAAGTGCGATTCTCTCTCAATCGCTGGTGTGTCGACTTCAACTGTCCTGACATACTCTCAGCCCGCGCACAACACCTCAGTGTTGCGTTTCATTGCTTTAAAGTTTATTTTGGTCTGGATCAGGAACACCTGCATCTCGGTGTCAGACAACACTTTGTTTTTTGAGCTCAAGCTCCTTGAAAGAAGCGGCGGCACACTCCCTTTCCCGTTCATTCATCAATGCATAGGTCCTTTCTGTTTTTGTCCTCCTTCCGCCACTCGTTTGCCCCATGGACCATTTGAAGCATCTTCTTGGTCAGTTGCACAGTCTGCGTCCGATTTTTCAAACTCTCTAGGGGCCATGAAAACATCCGAAAAATCGGCCAGTTGAAAAAAATAAATGCATGTCATTTACTGCCTTTAAGGGCTTAAACTGCCACAGACACATTCTAAAACACTCTGAAGGCCTGTCGGTACACATATTAGGCATATCGGTGCTCGTACTGTGACAGTAAATACCGGGTGCAAGCGTGTATATTTAAGGAATACATACTGTGTCCCGTGGAAATAGTCCCTCCCCATGCTTGTTATGCTTCATTGCAATACTCGCACACATGCTTCACCAAGTAACATTTCTGTATGGAGGCGAAGCTGACTTTCGGGAACCGGCATTATGCAACGCACTGTGCTTTCCAAGCTTCTAAGCCAATCGCAAGGACCAAAAAGGCGGAGTCCGTGCCACAGCTGACAGCAACGAATTCTTTCAATAAAAACACGGCAACCAACGGCAAGAAGCTTCATAGCGAACGTCAAAGTAACTAGGCCTAGCGTTGCCAAAGTGGTAGCTGTGGCTGCCAGCGGGTCTGCGTGCAAGAGCGCCGGTTCGAGGCAGCAAGGTAATCAAAATGGCAGCGGTGGTGGCTTTGATTAAGGCCATTTTGGACCTGCGGTCACGGCAAAACATCCGGGAAATGGGACGGCGAAGAGTTCTTGCGTCCGTAATTTCCGACGTTGTGATACATTGACTCTATGGGGTACGTGGCGGTGCCTCGAAGCCGTCCAAATTATCGGGAAACCGGAAAGTCGGTCGTCGACTGTGCACTGGCAACTCCTCCAGAAGACGACAGGCCATCAAAGACGATTCATTACGATTCCTGTCTGTTACTCGGGCTGGCATTACTGCGACTTGCGACTCTTTCAATAAAATCACAGCTAATTTTCCCTTATAGAGGCACAAATTCCCTGAGTTTTCCCAGACTTTTTCCAGACTACTGAACATCCCTGAGAATTCCCAGTTTTCCCGGTTTTCCCGGTTGGTAGACACCCTGTATATTTTTGCATGAAAAATTTGGTGCAGATGGAAAGAAACAAAATAAGAACCATAACTAAATGACCTTAACATGCCATCAGGCAGAAAGCTGCAAAACTAAGCAGCAACAAAGTGATAAAAAAAATGAGAGATGCAGCTGGCCTCGAACCTGTCAACTTGCACTCGCGGTATCAGTAGTTTCAAAATGGGGTCGTTCAGAATGCTCAACTACTGCTTTGATGTGCTGCTGCAGGCAAAGCGAAGTTCATACATCTACCATGCTGAGTTCCGCGACCTTGTTATGAAAACTGTGATTTTGGAAAAAAAATTTTTCCATTTCAAGAGCTGCTGCTGCAAGCAGCTGAAACCTGAGTCAGTGAACTCATTAGATCCCTGGAAATATAGGAATCAAGGCAATAGTCTCATCCCAAATCCCGTCTAGCTGGCCAAAAGGCCTCCAAAATTTGAACATTTCTACAGACAACCATACTTCGAACTTCGCATGGAATTTGGAATGGGTTTTTGGTCGTAAATAATGGTACTGCTTGCATGAGATGTCAGGCTAAGCACATAGTACCTATTTTTTCTAGACATTTTTGGAAGATGGCCTCTAGGATGAGTTATTCAGGAAAAATGATGCTTCCCCATAGAAAACGCACATGTTTTCAGGGGCAGCCACTAGAGGTGCTGCTCGGCGATGTCCCTAATTCCTGGACTTGGTTGCTGCGCAAACCAACTGCACTCAATTCCACAGGCAATAATTTTTGCCCGAACGGCAACCTGCTTTGAAATGACCCTTCTTTCTGTATTTGTTGCAGTTTGCACAACATGCAGGACATTCGGAGCATGGATCAGAAGACCATCCGCAAAATCCACAAAGTGAAGACGTACTTGCACTGCTTGCACGTATGGAAGTTGTGTTATGTGTTTGATGCTGTGGGTGGTTCTGCATGACGTCTGTCGCATCAATATTCATCACTTTGGTATGCCCTATTGCCACTGTGAGCATGCTGAAAAATTTGCCCAATCTTTTTTTGCGTTTTTGTCGTGTGTCACCGATCCCGGGGGCGTGCGGATGTTACGAGAGATGAGGTTGGGAGACGCAGAGCAGCACCGCAAACAGATTTTAATTACACTCTACCCCAAACTCAAAGTAAAACACAATGAAGAAATACTAACACTTATGCAACCTACTTAATAATCACTAAACATGTCCTTATTAGCGGTACATTAGTCCTTGGCGTTTGCTACGTGAAAGTCCAGCCACCCTAGCCTATGGCGGCAACGCTACTAGAAAGGACCGTTCTTACTGACTTTTGTCATCGCACATATTTCCCGAGTCCAAAGCGCGTCAGGTCTTCATCATAGTCTGTGTTCTCGCAGACTCCGTAAACGTTGCTACCTTGTTGGTGGCTAGTCAACTCGTCCGTCTCTGATGCCGGTGCCCCGAATTCTGTCGGTGACGTGGCACCCCGGCCTCACCAGTTAAGCCTAACTCCGGGTTCTGCCACTACTTCTTTGAGTGCCGACGAGATACCCCGGGGACTATCATACGTGCTGGTCTGCCTCTGAAGGGGGATCCTTCCTGGAGTTCCCGGCACTGCCATGAGAGGCTGCAGCAAGTCCAAGGAGCCTCACTCGAACGTTTCCGAGGTCGACAGCCACACCCTGGACCAGCAGCGACACGAACTTGACCTACACCTCCATGGTTCCCGTTGCCAGTCCGATGCTGACGCCACAACCTTCTTGGCCCAGAGCCACATCGATAATCCCAGCTCGGCGCCGCTTCTCCCTCGATCACAACTCGGGTCATGCGCGTCGAGGGCTTGTGCCATTTGGCCCGATACGTGCACATCGTCCTCTTCTTCCTTTCTGCGCCGCATGCCTCTTACATAGGACAGTCTTCAGCCTGGTGAAGATAAATGAGTGCTTTCTCTAATGTATACTTCGGATTGTAGCAGAGCTTGCCTGATAGCATTGCATCTCGAAGGCCCACGATAAAACGGCCGCAGACACACTGCTCTTCTACATTCCAAAAAGAATAATTAGAGTGCTTCACCATGTTCAAGAACGCATCAGCTGACTTGCCTCCCCGTTGAACTCGCCGATGGAACCTTGCGCCCTTGTACAGCTCGTTGGCAGCATGTACAAAGTACCCATCGAGCTCACCAACAATGACGCTGTACCTTGCAAAGTCTTCACTGCACACTTTCAATCTCGTCGACTGATCTGGCGTCCGCCCCAATCCCACAAAAGTTCGTGCTGTTCTCGATTTTCCTGTACTGACCTGTACCAAAGATGTTTGCAGCTTTGTAGGCTTGTGCTCTTATTTCTGTCGATTTGTCAGACATTGTTCGGCCTCTGACTGACCTTCTCAAGAATGGCCCCCCCTATTCATGGGATCCTGGCCAAGCTGCTACCTTCAAATGCCTTATCACCTTGCATACTACTCCACGAATTCTCACTCACTTCGACCCATCTGCCCCAACAGAAGTCCGTAGAGATGCTAGTGGCTATAGAATCGGCATTGTTTTAGTTCAGTGTCAACATGAGTATGACAGAGTTATTGCATATGTAAGTCACCTGCTTTCACATGCTGAACGCAATTACTCCATTACAGAGCGTGAGGTACGGGCAGTGAGCAAATTCCAGCCGTACTATACGGCTAACCTTTCACTGTTACCACGGACCATCACACTCTGTTGGCTTTTGACACAAAAATCCCAAGGGTCGCCTATGTCGCTAGGCACTGCACCTTCAAGAATTCACCTTCACAGTGGTGTACAAGTCTTGTAGGCTCCACCAGGACAGAATGGTGATTGCTTATCTCAGCGCACCGTCGATGCACCAGACTCCAATGATGCATCTGCTGAATATTCATGCCTTCCGCCGCATTACCGAGGAGCAAGAACGTGATACATCCCTGCGCAACCTCATCAGCCACCTTCATTCTGAGATGTCAGACCCTTCACTTCACATGTTCTTCATCCTGGATGGCATCTTATACCACCGAAATATGCGACCAGAAGAACACGAACAGCGGATAGTCATTCCCTCTCATCTCCAGGCTCACACAAGTCCATGATGTCTCCACTGCTGGCCACCTGGGTGTTTCCAGAGCATACGTCGGCAACACTTTTTCAGGCCTGGGCTGTAACATACATTGCAACATTATGTCGCTGCTTGCGAACCGTGCCAACGTCGTAAGAAGCCTGCTTTGCTTCCGGGTGGAACCCTCCAGCCAATTGATATACCCACCGAACTGTTTTATCATGTTGGCCTCGACCTCTTGGGCCCTTTCCCTACCTTCAGAGCTGGAAATAAGTGGATTGCCATTGCAACGGATCATTCAACCCGCTATGCCATCACACGAGCCATCCAGACCACTTGCACTAACGATGTTGCAGACTTTCTCCTGAAAGATGTCACCTTACACCACGGAGTTCCTCGCCAGCTCCTCACAGACAGGGGCCACTACTTTTTATCTAGCGTTATCGAAGATCTACTTTGCTTTTGCGCCACAAAATCCAAATTAACGACAGCATACCACCCTCAAAGGAACGTCCTCACTGAACGCCTGAACTGAACGCTTACAGATATGCTCTCGATGTACGTCTCCTCAGATCATCGTGACTGGGATGCCCCCTTCCAATTTGTGACGTTCGCATACAACTCATCACATCACGACACCGCTCTCTACCCCCACATTCTATTTCCTCTTCGGACGTCACCTGACATTGCCTTTCGACACACTCCTGTCAACTGCTATCGAGTTCCCATCTGAGTACGCTCGCAACACCATAGCTACAGCCGCCAAGGCATGCCGCATTGCCAACCGTCACCTTTCCGAGTCGTAGGCAAGACAGAAGTCTCTTTACGACAACCATCATCATAACGTCCAGTTCTCTGCCAGCGACCTCATCCTCCTTTGGACTCCTTCACAGTATGTGGGCATATCGGAACTCTCCTGGTACTCTGGTCCTTACCACGTTGTCCGACAACTCTGTGATGTCACTTATGAAATAGTTCCAGCCAATGCTGCTCCGTCGTCCACGTCATCTGATGTCATCCACTTGGGTCGTCTCAAGCCGCACCATACGGCCACCATCTAGCAGACGCTGGGTAGGCGCTTTCGCCGCAGAGGGCTATGTGACAGTGTCATGAGAGTGACAAAGAATACGATCACCGACAGGATGAAAGACGACTTAGTGAGGCTAAGCCTAATTTTCCACAATACTGGTTGTACAGGCAATATCTTCCAAATAGTGAACACGGCCCCATTTAACTTTATATCTATACCCAATTCAATATATACGCTTACCCATAGTATTACCCTTTGATTGCGCCGTCCGGTGGTGTGTTAATACTATGTTTCTGGTGCCACTGCATTTTAAACAAAGCATACTACTACTACAGGTCACAAGTTTCTTTCGTAAATAAAAGGTGATGCTTCCAGAGATGCTCCCACTCCTTTCCTCAAAAATATGGCCCTTTTTTATCGCTTTCGTGGGTGTCCCCATGAAATTCAAATTAACAAACTTTTGCTAAGCTGAGAAAAGAGGGAACATTTATTTGTTCTTTAAATGCAATGTATCGGCTAAATTGCAAAGCACACAATATTTCCCCTATAAGCAATGCTGCCTTAGCATTAGACCAGATTTTTACCACAGGAGAATGTAATATCACCAGTACTATGAAATATGCACTTTGTAAAGTCAGCTGAGCCTGTTCAACCTAGTCTGTTCAGCCCAAATAATGCTCACCTGAAGAAGCAGATGGTACTTGAGAATCCTCTGTACAGGCTTGAGCAAGTAGGATCCCAGTGGCAAGCTGTGATGAAGTGAGGTCTGGCGAGCCTGCACAAGATTGCAACAAATGTGTCTTCTGTCCCATTTGCAAACAAAGAAATAAAAGAAAAGCCCAGATTAATAGAGCCCCCTGCCTAACCTGTATTTCTGACACCATGCCACCCCTGAACACAAAAAGCATCACGAAGCAATAGAAAAGTTTTATATGTGATACACCTGGCTTTCTTAGCATCGTTTGTACAACTTACCATTGAGATTGCTGAAATAAAAAACAAAATCTAAACTTGATGCTTTGCAGTTGCAACTTCAACGAGTACATACAGTTAAACTTTATATAACAAACTTCCATATAATGAAGTTCTTAATATAATAAAGTATTTACTTTTTCATAACTTCTTGTCCATAGAACACCATTTATTTAGAACCTCAATATAACAAAGTATGTTTATACACAATTTCAATACAGTAAAACCTCGTTAAACCGTACCCGTTTAAACAGTAGTTTCGTTTTAAAGGTAGTAAAGTCAAATCCCCGACTCAGCGGCCATTGAACATAATGTGTTTTGTATCCGCATAAACCATACCACCTTATTGCGTAGGCATCGGTTAAAATGTAGCGTATCAACTTTTCGTTGCGCAAACACGGCGGTGTGCCATGTCCACCGGGCGGGCCCGGCAGAACAACAAGCCTCAGAGATCGGAACAGCCTCCAAGCACCCTGTGCGTTTGCACGTGAAGCCACATCAACATCAACATCATTTCAACACCGTGCCAGAGAGCGTTATGGCGTTGTGCAAGCGAGGACTCGCGTCGTTCCAAAGCTCGGATTAAAAAGACACCGGGTGCTCAGCATAGAAGAAAAATTAGACATCGTCCATGCTATCGAACATGACACGAAGAAGTCAGTGCTGGCACGCAACAGGGATCTGCTGTTGACTACAGCGTGTGGCATTTGGAATGCGAAGAAGTTGCTCGGCAGCGCTGCTGCGACCGCGAAGACATGTCGTCTACGAGGTTCGACTTATTAGCTGAGATTTAGTGCAATACGATATCGTGCAATCGAAAAATAAAAACTTGAGTGCAAAAAAAAAAAAAAAAAATTTTAGGGGGATTTGAGAGTTAAATTGAAAAATACAGTTTCCTGCCGTGTTGTCGATATCTTTGCATCGGTGGTATGGATTAAGTGAAGCCATCCATGTCAACACGGGCAACAATGCCTGTGTTGTTGCAGAAGTGTCAACTAACAACAGTGATGAGGACGACACAGAAAGCGACAGCACAGGCGATTCAGGCCCGACAGTAGCATAAGCTGCGCGTTACGTCAGCCTCATGAATGCAATCGTCGCGACAAGAACAGGGGCCCGATAATGTAACTCTATTCCAAATGAAAAGTATTCCAAACTCCGGCACCCAGCAATGAAAAAGGCGCCTCTGGGACTTCTGCAGCACTACTGCTCACGTGCACGGAGAATACGTAACGCCAACAAGGAATCTGCCATGCGAGTGTTTGCCGAGACGGGGCTGGCTGAAAAGAAGCTAGCACGCAACTTCAGTAAGTTTGAGGCTGCTGTCGTCGTCGTGCTAGGCCGCCACGGCATCAAACGAAAATAACACTTTTGTCGTGCGAAGTGAATAAATACTGCATGTTTCTTTCCCCTTTCATCGCACTCTCTCCAAGTTCCGTTTTCGACAGGTAAGTGGGTGATTTGTTGTCTAATAATGGGGTGGTGCCAAGAAGCTGTCCGGGGTGCAACGGAATATGTTGCCGATATGCTAAAGAAATGTGCTTTTTCCTCTCGATTTCTGCTTCGTGACACTCCACAAGGGCGTGAATGACGGTCAGCCTTTCACCACCAGCCATCACCACTGCAAGCGACGCTACTTGCTGTGGAAGGGGAGTGGATGTGAAAACATGGATGGCTTCACTTAATCCATACCACCGATGCAAAGATATCGACAACACGGCAGGAAAACGTATTTTTCATTGCTAACTCTCAAATCCCCCTACTTTTTTTTTTTTTTTTTTTTGCATTCAAGTTTTCATTTTTCGATCGCACGGTATCGTATTGCACTAAATCTCAGCTACTAAGCATTCATACTTCTGCACGTACTGTAATGTCTCAGACACCCTATGCCATATGATATGGGGATGTGTCAGAAAAAATGGCACCGTAGACATCCAAACACTAACCAAAAAGCAGTAGGAGGCTAAGTTAGCAGACCCCAACGATAAGAGACAGTGCAGCCTCATCTAATGGGCACAAGAGATGACCATGGCCCGCAGCTGCCTGGAATAAGGAAGCCGCCCACCTAGGGCACAGACTGTGCTTGCTCAGAATAAAAGTTTAATCTCTTTCTCGATTACCTGATAATTCGAAATATTTTGCGGCCCCTTCTATGTAAGAAAAATCGATCGGCGACTGTACTTATTTGCATAAAGGGTCGAATTTTACAGAACAAAATTTCGATAGAACGAAACAAATTGTCGGTTTTACCGACTCAGTTACATCGAGGTTAAACTGTATTAGACTGTACGGTAGAACTAAGCCAGTGTTCTCATATTCCCCAGGCATCGCTTGGCTTATTAACATGTTGTGAGCTTGCCAGCAAAGATCCTGCAAGCATCTACTTTTGCACACTTTTTGCGGGAAGGAAATGGCCTTTTCTGACGTTGCTGCTAGAAGATATGTGTCTCCACATGTATCCACAGAAAAGCAATGAATGAGGGGGGGCCCAAGAATAACCAAACTTTTTTGTAATAAACATTTTTATTAATTTTAAGAGAAAAACAAATTAGTTGCCTTCAAAGTTGTCTCCTTAAGCTGAAATGCACTTGTCAATTCGTTTTTCCCACTGTTTGAGGCACCCTAGGAACTCTTGATTTGTAATGTTGTTGAGGGTCACCTGTGAAGCTTGCTTTTAAGCTGGCGGTCCCACTCCAGTGACATGAACTCCGCATTTTAGCCTTTGTTTGCGGACACACTGTGCTTTCTGCACTTATTGGACAGATGTCCAAAGCTTACTTTCTGTGCTTTACAATGATACCTAGTATTATCACCTAGCCTGAAGCCTTACCGGATGGCAATCAAAACAGTGTGAGCAAAAAACAGCGTTCTTTGCTAGCCTCCTTTGTACTGCGCTTCCGGCAAAACTGTACACATAAAAAGATGAAGTTTGCTGTACCTTTACATGAAATGTTATACAAGGTTTCTATGAAGAGATATTGCGTGTAAAGAAATTAGAAATTTATATAGGAGCTAATAAAAATGGGCAAAACAATAAAAGCTTATGAATGCATTTTTTTTTTCCTTTACAATGCAGAATAACAATATTTAGTGGTTTTCTAGGCTACAGTCCAGTTATCATCTATGTGAAGTTGTTTTGAGCTCTGATGAACAGTTCATAAGTTATTACTTCAAATTGGCAATTTATGGTTATACTTGGACGTACATTGGCAAAGAATATGCAAAACTACTGAAGCTGAAAGTCTTAAATTTTCAATAATCAAGCAGCAAGCCCTTTTCTACGATTATATGAAGAGAAAATTGTCTTATGCTGATTAAGGAATCTACAAGGAAGTAGTGAATTTGGCTAATTTTTCTGCTGGCCAGGTCCGTGCAAACTAACATTCTTTTTTCGAGCAGTAAAAACAGCGCTACACAACAGGAAGAGGAGAGGGACACAGAGAGCTGTGCTGACTAACAACCAAGTGTCTTCATTCTTCCAGTCATAATATCTATATAGTACTCCGCTGCTATCTCAAGGCACAGAATCAATAGAATTCAGCATGCGCAGGGGAGAAAAGTGCAATTAATGCGATAAGAAGGCAATCTCCTTAGGAAGGAGAGAAATATAGAGAAGGCTTACACATGCTTCGCCGCTAACATGAATGTGGAAAGCTTCGGAAATGAGACGTGCGCAATCACAGCGGTATTTTTCATTACAAGATCACATTACATTTTCAAAAATACCGCGATGAACGTGCACGTTTCATTTCCGAAGCTTTCCACATTCATGTTAGCGGCGAAGCATGTGTAGGCCTTCTCTATATTTCTCTCCTTCCTAAGGAGATTGCCTTCCTATCGCATTAATTGCACTTTTTTTCCCTGCGCATACTGAATTCTGTTGATTCTGTGCCTTGAGATAGCGGCGGAGTATATATATGCTGACTGAAAGAATAAAGACGCTGTTGTCTGTGTCCCTCTTCTTGTCCTGTTGTTTAGCGCTGTTTTTACTGCTTGTAATCATGAACCAACCAGCCCAAATGCGTAATCTTCTGCAATCCTTTTTTCATGTACATGCTAATTCACAGCAAGTGCTGCACATTAGTAGAGTCATACAACGTCTTGTAATTACTAGCACTCATGAGTTTTACTAAGCAGTGCTTGAAACAAAAAATTTCCAATAAATAATAAATCTCACAGGCATTTTTTAGCAACATGCAGCATTGCAGCAAGCTCTGGTTGGTGCCTGTTGCGATGCTACAACAGGAGATCTGCTGTAGTTGAGAAAAATGCCTCCCGCCTCCCTTCTTTTCGGGATGAGTTGTGCCAAGCACCATTGTCATTTTGTTGCTGCGCGTGGTGGCCTTTGCATTGCTGCTGCTTTCAACAGTGGCTCAGTTGAAGCTTTCTATGTGTAAAATGGTCGATGCCACTGATTGATGGTGGTAAGTGGTTCGTCACTGCCGCTTTTTGATGTGGCTGTCAAGTGAGTGCTCCGAAAACCGTCTCAGTAGATGGCCTACTGACTGCAGTGCTCACTGCCCCAGCGTAACACAACACTAGCTGTAATAATACAGAAAGATTGAGACTGAAATGGACAGAAGCGATGTTGATCGCCAACTAGCTTTGTTTCTTTTTTTTCCTAGCATCTACTTTTTTTTTCCAGCATTCTCTAAAGTACAGGCCCGCTAAACGAAGGTTTTAGGATTGAAATGATAAACAGAGCTTTGCGCCTATAAACAGATAGATAAATAACGGAAAATGAAGGGAAGAAAATTGCTACTGACCGCAGTAGCTATCTAGCAGTCTGCTGACACCTGAACAGCGGTCAGCAGAGGAGGAGGGGCGAGGGTAAAGGCTAAGGAGAGGTGTTAGTATAGAGCAAAAAAGAACTCTACAACAGAGCAACTAAGTAAAAAGAAAAAATGACAGTTTGCGCAGTGACTTCATCGAGAAAGTTTGTCATTGGCAAAAGATGAAGAAGTGTGGAACGAACATTCTTGTTCTGTGGTTCTTTGAAGTTGTGCAACTTCTAGCTATCAGGAGCTTCACCGAAGACATCGTCCTCCGCATAGAGTTTCTAAATAAATACCCTAAAGGGAAATGTGGCGCTAGTGTCTACGGGGGTTCTCATGAGCGTTGCCTAAACCTACATGGGAATGATGGGAAGTACAGGCTTCGGATTGACTTCGACCTTTAGACTAGTTGCGTTTGCTTGCGGCGCAGTAAACAAAGTTATATTCAAATATTATCGCGTAAAATCTAATTTTATTTCTGCAGTGTGTTATATTATGTACAACACACTACATAAACTTTGTATGACTTTGAGATGGAAGCACGGTTTACTATGGTTTATCACCAGGACACATAAGGGTATGCATTCTTGTGCGATTCTGTTCCCAATTTAACGCCAGAGAATAATTATTTATTTATTTTTGCAACAGCAATAACAACCGCGCATGTAATTATATAAAAATACTCATCAAGTATTTATGGAAATAAAAATGTTGTATTCTGAGTAAGTGTTGCGCCCTTGAGCGGAATGCTAAAAGTGTTGTTTGCTACGATGCCTGCTCGCTGCAAATGCGAGACTTTTCTTGCAGATGACAGGTACTTGCGAACTCTCTCGCTCTTTCGAAAGGCTGCGTCCTCAAGTACTTTTAAGCACATCAGCTGCAGTGCTAGCTAGAACGCTAGTGGGCTCCTACGAGTATGCTTCATCATATGTTATATTGACGTACCGCTTCCGAAGTGTTACGGCGTGGCTTTGCACTTACCCATTTTGCGACACTAGACTACAGCCAAGAAGCAGCAACCTTTCCTACCACAAGTAAGTTTGTGTTCTCAAAGTCCTAAAACATGCATTTCAATGAGCACATAAATGAGCAATGCATAATGAAGCCCTCAATAAAATTTGATTGTCAAGCCATTAAAAGTACAACTGTCTTGTATCAGTAGTGCCTTCTTTTTCCTATTCTTAAGTTTCATAAAGCACGTAACGCTACAGTGCCAACCTAACACACTTAACAAACCAAGGTCCAAACGCTCAAAACATGTTCTTTCAACATTTACGATGCCGTCGCTCTCTCGTCATGGCTTCGACACCACACCGCGACACAAACATCGTCCCAGCTGCTGGCCCAGCGCGCTATCGCCACTTCGAGCAACATAACAAAGGCAGAGAGCTTTGCCTTGCACTGTCCCAGTGCAGGTTATAGCAATTGCGCTTGGAGCGAAACCAAAACTGCCAAAAAGATACTTGTAGACTAGTTCGCCAGTCAACACATTGCCAATCCGAAACCTGTACTTCCCATCATTCCCATGATGGTTGAACGATCGTAGCGCCAGATTTCCCTCTAGGTATACTAATATGAAACTCTATGGTCCTCCGGGATTGGGGACGGAGAACCTTCGTGCACTCCTGACAAGGCGAGTCCTATGGCGGTAGCCCAACCCTTCGGAAATCGTGACATCACGGATTATAGGCTTCCCAACTCATCTGACAGCTCAACAGCAGCAGAGATGGACTCGGACAGTGATTACAGGCTAGTCCAATCGTGCCACTTGAAGCGCAAGCTTCGCAGGATGTCAACAGGCTGTGATTGTACCCATTAAAGCAGATGTGGCGAATAGGTCTTATTTGCTAGCTACACCCCAACTACAGTAGGAACGAATATGAATTCGTTGAACATGCAATTGCCGACAGAATGTTGCAATTGTATAGCTTCAGGACATGTGAGAGAGGTCCGCATTAATGCTTCGAAGAATATTCTGACAGTGGACGTGAGTTCTCATGCAGGATTGGAGGCTTCGAAAGCTATTGAAGTGCTCGGCAACATTCCTGTTCGCTCATTTCTAGCGTACAGGAAGGACACGTGCACTGATGTTGTGTCAGACTTGGACACTGACACCAAGGATGAAGACCTGCGGTCTCTACTATCATTGACAGTGTGAATCCTTGACATCCACTGATTTGGCTGCTCTCGGTGCATCAAGTTGGTCTTCGAGTCAGACTCTTTGCCAGCATCGATTAAAGTAGTGTACAGTCGAACACGGCTATATCGAACTCGCAAGAAAACGCCGATCAGTTCGATATAGAGCATAATTCAATATAAGCCTGCTGAATAATTGGATGTCATAAAAGCACATACCATTTATAAGATCACTTTATTGATGAAACTAGCTCAGTTTCGCATGAAATAGTCCTGCATTTCTTTCTGCTTAGGCAATTTCACTGCCTGCGACGCACGCACTTCTCCACATTGTCTAAGGAGTCAGGAGCAGCTGAGGCCGCAACCTTCCGCATTCGCGCAGAAGCACCGGACTAGTGCGAGCGCACCAATCATTTCAGAGGATGTAGGCAAAGGACCGTCATTGATTTACTCATTGTGCCCACTTTCACTTGTGCTCGGTACGATGTCAGTCCATGTAGCCTTCGTTTTCGGGCTCTCCCGTGGCCGCGATACTATCATTTGCGCTCACAAACTCGTCTACTATTGATTCGTCAACGGCTTCTGGAAATTCTGACAGCTCGCTCCAAGCTTCGGCAACACCGGCAACGGCTGCGTCACATTCACCAGAATTTACAGTCAACATTGAGCACGCGGAAGCCGGCACAGCTAAAGCAATTTCGGATGTACCACTCGTACATGGCCGTGCAACGTGTCGGGCGCCATGGGCACCAGGGCGAGAGTTTGGCCGCTTTAGCCCCAATTTCCCCCTTATTCTTCAAGATCGTCCTGAGAGTTCCTCGGAATCATTCACGCTGCGGGGACACATCCGACTTCTCACCGCGTTCGACCCGATTTACGATTTCAAGCTTCACGACAAAAGGCAAATTCTGCTGCTTCATCACGGCCACACTGCGGGGGAAGGCCCACAAGGCACACACACAATGGACAACATGATGGACAAGAAAAGCACCGAGACAACTCGCACTTTCGCCATTTTGCATGAAGAGGGCACAAGAGCCTCTGATTGGCTGTCTGAGCAAGCGCTGCGGGCGGGCCAGGATAATTTTTTGCAGGGGGGCGTCAACGGCTCATCCGAAGCAGCGCGGTCACGGTAGGGAGAGCGGTTAGATGGAGCCGAGCCATCGGGTTTCCCCACAACCGCGAGGGAAAGCCAACTTCTGGGGGCACTTTTCCGCCGCTCGACGTTCGATATATCGGGAGTCGCTGCTATTTTTGTTCGATGTAAACATAATTTTTGCTATATATACTCATTGTAACTATACCGTGCCCAGAAATAGTTTGATATATAGAATAATTCGATGTAAACGGGTTCGACTCTATGGGAGGCATTCAGTACAACCATATGCACCACGACCGTTACAGTGTCACAAGTGTTTCAACTGGGCCACGTGAAGGCTGCGTGTAGGAATCCTGCATAGTGCCAAAGATGTGGTGGTATTCATCAGGTAAAATCCTGTGCGGCTGAAACTTTGAAGTGTGCAAATTGCTCCAGAGCCCACGAAGTGACATGAAGCAGATTTTCTTCCCTTCTTCAAAACATGACTGATTGGCGTCGCCTGATGGGAGAATCTGAACTACACGAAAGATGGCGGCAGCGATACCTTTACCTTAAAGCCTGTACATGATCACAACGCTGCCCCTTCAAGCTTTTTTTAATCCTGGGAAATAAAACAAAGGGTGCAGGGTGTCGGGACTGGGGAATAAAGCGGGTCAGAAATGATTGTCCATCGCTGCGATGCCAGATACTGACACACACTCAGTGCAGTGTGTGCGGGGACATTGTCATAATGAAGGCACAACTCTCCACTCCACCACAGATCCAGCCACTTCCTTCGTATGTCCTCTCACAGACGCCCTAGAATCCCTGGGTAAAGAACTATTCATTAACTGTCTGGCCAGCTTGGACAAACTCACGATGGACAATCTGGACATCAGAAAAGGTAATCAGCATTGTTTTGACATTTGACTGAATTTGTCTTGCCTTTTTGGGTCACAGTGATCCGTGGGGATTCTACCGACTTGAAGCCTACTTGGTTTCTGGGCTGTAGCTGTGGTACCAACTCTCATCTACTGTTATCACTTTCAACAGAAAATCTGGGTCTGCAGTGATTTTACTTTCCAAGTCTTCAGTCACTGACAATTGTCTTTGCTTCTGTCACCCTGTGAGGCAGTCTGGGCACAAATTTCACTGCAATTAGCCTCATTTGCGATTCCTTAGTCATAACTCCTTGGGATGCACTCTAACTAATAATGCCTGTGTTCTCTGATAACTAATCGATAATCATTTGGTGATCTTGGTTTATCAGTTCATTAATCAAACCAACATTTTAGTCCATCTGATGGTTGAAGGGCAACCTGAACTTAGTTCATCTTCAATGCACATTCTGCCATCCTTGAATTTACCTGTCAAATACTTGAGTACGTCACAACGCTTGTTCATTGAAGACTTTTTGAAGCATACCATGAGTTTCCGTGAACGTTTTAGAGCGCAGCTCATAGGCACCTGTACCTGCGGCAAGCATCGGCGTCCCTCGTAACCGAGTGAACGAGCACAGTGAACGATGAAAGAGCCAACGCAGGGCACAGTGGGGAATGACGGCGATAGCGAAGAAAGCGCGAGGAGGAAAGCAGAGGAATAAGGTATGGTACAAGCATGAGAAGAAAAGCGTAATGCCACGCAAGGTAGGATCTGCGGTGTCAACCACTACAATATGGCGCCAGAGTAGCACGCCGTAGTCTGTTCACCGATGGCATGTGGTGAGCGAGTCTACTGATACCATATGTCGAAACAAAGCACTGCATGAGCAGAGGTGTGTCTGCAGTGGCTGCTGTGAATCACACCCACACGTCGCCAACGTGGTGCCTCTCATGGTCTCCCGATTAGCGAGAAATCGCACCACACTTCGCTCCATTTGCAACGTGCCGTATGACACAGATTGTCTGCACCAGCCAATACGTCACTTAATGAAAATACATATGGAGCTGACGTAATAGTTCTGTGGAAACCTGCAAGGTGGAGAGAGCAATTAATAAAGAGAAAAAGACAGACATCTACCCAATTAATTTGCCACCCTTTATTAACGTATTGAGCTGCACTCAAATTTCACATTAGGGAGTGTCATAATCATCAGTGACTTCCTTCCTAAAAGAAAACAAAATCTGATGCCAACACACTGCTCCTTATGATTGCACATGACTGTTTCACAAGCGTTTCGTGTTTAACCACTTCAAAACAAAGCGATGTGAAAAACAGCTTGCTTCTATGACGGCTTCTGTCAAGGCACTGATAGAGCTTGCTACACATAGAGGCGGAACATGAAAGTACGCCCTCAAGAGACGTCAAAACAAAAGTTCGCGTACTTTGGGTCGCCCCTTGTATGAAGCTAGAGCCTTACAGCAGTACAATGGCAAGTTCATGAAATGCTGTTAAGCAGGGTAATAGTGAAGAACAGTACAGCAGGACATGAAGCAATGAAACCTGCAACTGAGCATGTGCAGCAATTCACTGCAGTCACGGTTACGCGATAGAGCATGTACTAAAAGCCACACGCTCTCTCATATTTCGTTCTGGCATGATAGCACACTAGGAGGCTTCAGAGAATGAAAGTTTGCTTTGTGACATAATCAGATGAGGAATTACAGAAAGGCTGGCATCAACAGGGAGCCTGTAGGATGACGCTAAATATCCATATTTACCCGATTGTAACATTACTTTTTTCATTATTTTCATTACTTGAACTTGTCCCTCGCGTTACATTCAAATAATGGCAAAATTCACAATTTAAAAACACATATCCTAAATTCCATGGTATTTAGCGTTATGGTGGCAGCCTGTACCTTTAGGTCTCGATCCAATTCATAGACAAGTTCACTGAAGTCAAAACTTGATTTTTGTTGGAATCGATGCCATTTCCACTGTATTTCTGACTCGTGTTATAGTTATAGTGCTGCAGTACCCTGTGGTTTCTCGCGCTTCGACTCCGCTTATTCGTTTCGTTATGCTGACTTAGTACATTCGATATGACGCCCGTTTCGAGAGACAAGCGATTTGGACGGCCACAGAGGAGGGAAACAGAGGAGGCAGCCCAGCGTCAACGATTCGCGGTGAATGATAGGACCAGCGGGAGGCCCTCTTTAAATGTGAGGCCAGTTGGAAGGGCTCTGGGGACCTAGTGGCCTGGTACTATCCCCGAATGAAATGCTTGTGCTGCCTCTTAAGAAGTACTTAATCTCAAACAAGCTCGAAGATGACATGATCTCGTGCGATCACTTACCCGGCGATAGTTTTGCTTTCGGGAGACTCTGCTTGTCCTGGCACTGAACCCCTCTAAGTATACCGCCGATAGTGCTCTTGGCACTGGTAACAAGCTTGGGACAGTGCAAAAAACAGTAGTCAGGGATGTTTTCAGTGCCAAGTTAGATAAAATTTTGTGAAACTGAAATTCTCCAACAGGGATTACCCAAGAATACCATCCAAGGAAAGCTGTCTCCACTTCAGACAAAGACAATAAGTTATGAGAACTTGTTTCCTAATCATGATTTCTTGAATAAAGGTATCATTTCTTCTATTCTTTTCCCGTTACATTCAATTTTTTTGTTGTCCCGCGTGACTGGAAAGTAGACCCTTGCATTACATTCAAGTAAATACAGTAAGACTTTATAATTGTTTCTCTTATTTTAAAAAGGCTCTGAAACACTTTTTCAACTAATGATAGAATGACCTCACTATTAGAGGACGTTGTTTCACAAATACCATGGCACATAAATTTTTAGAATCCTTCAAGCATAAGTGAAGAATCACATCAATACCTGCCTCTCTTTTTGTCTCCACTAGCGCACTGGTAGCTACACAGGAAAGAAGCCAAGGGAAAGAAAGAAAGAAGGAAAGAGAGAAAGAAAGGAAAAAGCAAGGAAGCCTCCTTAGCGTATGCTAAAGGGACTGTCAATTTTTTAAATTCAATATTAGCAATTATATATTACTGGGAATGTTCCCGCAATCTCAATATCAGCAAATTGTTGGGTTAAGCTGCTTGCGACACTGCACCATCAAGAGAGCAAGCAATTATTTGCTGGTTTTGACACTTGTTTCGACAATTGCCGGCTGCATGCAATGCAATAATATTTGGCTCACATGTTCGCAGCAGCCTGTTGTACAGATTGGCAATGCTTTCTTACTATGCTCAAAAAGTGTTTCAGGGGCCCTTTAAGGCTTCAGTATAAGTTCCACAACCTGTACAGAAATTTATTGTAATTAGCACTGCATGTCTCATCAAATGCTCTTAACACATCTTCCAGTGTAATTCACCTGTTTGTATGCACAGCAGACCACTGCAAAAAAATATGTCCCGCCTTCCCTCCCCCAGCTAATTATTGACTGATTAGTATTGATAATTAATGAAGTACTTTCTGCACAAAGCAATGTAATAAGGAAGTAATAGGCTTAATGCAGCCGCTGTTTACTTGCAATGCAGGAAAAGGTAACACAGTGAAAATGAAAATACTTGCCTTAAATATCTCTGCTGTCTCTGCTTTACCAACTAGTTCTGTCAGAGTTGAAACCATTCTGTAAAGAAATTATTCGAAGCATGTGAAACTCGAACTGAAATACTGGAACCCATTGACTGCATACCAAGCAACACCAATGAAGCTACAGCATCTTTATCAGGTGTAAAATGCACACAAAAGCAGACGCACCAGTATCTGACCAAACTTCTCTCAAACTCTACAATTTTCACCTTGACATCTTGCTCGTTTCTCCCAGAGCAAGGATCAAACCAGACAGTCTCTCAGCTGAAAAGTGGCACAACACAGATAAGCAGTATAGCAGCTTGAGCTTGTTAGTTTTCCATCCTGTTGTTAACGGCGCAAAATGTAGACGGGACACAAGACGAGAAGACGACACCACAAGCGCTGATTTTCAACGTTTATTTAAATAAATATAAACATTGTTGAAAGTAGGCGCATGTAGTGTCATCTTCTCGTCTTGTGTCCCATCTATGTTTTGCATTGTTAACACTAGGACAGATAAGCAGGCAAACTATCCTAGAGTGCAAATGTTGCAGCTGATACTGTAACATCATTTAACTGCTGATAAATAACTTTTAGAAACAAGGCTACAGAGTCTACGGGATCAGCCTACTCTGTGCCACCAACGCTGCAGATTTATCATTGCAGAAGAGATGGCAATAACCAACCAATGTTTCACTTTCACATTCTTCTTCTGGCTTACTAAGCTGTCACTCACTATACAATTCGATATTCCAGAAATGTAATCTAATAATCTACTTTTAATTAATGGTTACCTGACGTATACCTCTAAAGGCTAAACGAAACTAACTTTTAGATCATACAAAACGAGTAACTTCAGATAGTGTAGATATAAAGCAGCTCATTCTCAAAATTTTACATTTGGAGTACAATAGAGTGTTTGCAAAAATAGACAATACTCATACCGCAATTGACCCAAAATTCAAAAACACTGGCTTCAACTCTTCCTAGTAAAGATGCAGAACACAGAATGTTAAGTACCAGCGCAGCAGGTAGGCACAACCTCCAAGATCAAGTGCTGCCTGCAGCATGCTGGACATCTACGAGGCTGTAGTCTGGTATTGCCTTCGCATTTTCTAACAACCAGGTGCCTGTATCATCAGCTTCGGTGCTATTCAAAAGTTGCTAATAAGAAAATTAGATAATTACCAGCCCTGCAGCTTTGCAAAGATTGCTGCAACAGCACACACTACAGTCAAAACCCATGATAACAAAATCCCGCAACGAAACTCTCACAACAACAAAATATTTTCCTATCCTCAGCAAATGCCCATAGGATTCAATGCACTTCGTACTTCATGACAACGAAATGTCGCTGTACTACAATCCCAAATATACGAAATTTGCTGCAATGTAACCCTGCATATTACCTACTCACACAAGGCTAGCAGGCCCCAAAATGTGCTCAAATGCAATTGCTTTGCCCTAAAATTGCATAAAATGCCACCACATTACACTGACATGGTCGCTGCCATTTTTGTTTACAAAAACAACCAAGCGCCAGAAGTGATCACGTGCACTGGAAACATGTCATGGCCGCCATATTGTTTGTTGATCGCCTGTTTGAAGTGACACGTATGTTGCTACTGGCATGTGACAACGGTTTTTGCACACCTAGTGCAGTGCGTAATGTGCGCCTCGCTGAGAAAAATGCAGCAAGAACAAAGAAATCCGTGTCCCACCAATGTGGAATTGTTTATGGCGCTTGAGATGGCGGTCCCAGCATGGAGTGCCGCCCATCGAGCCGTGATTGAGTCCAGGAGTACACATCCCTTGCTTCAAGAACAATAGTTTTGGTGCCATCCGACAGGCATCACATGCGGATTCAGCGCCAGACGTAGATTTGCATGAAAGGGTTATAATCTCAATCAACTGCCATTGGGTATACGAGCTACGATCACTTTCCCGCTCGACACCAGACGCGTCGGCGCTTAGGAGTGTGCGCTTAAGAAACGCTACTGCATGCGTGGAGTGCCGTTGCTCTGTGTCCGGTGCCAAGTTATGGAAAATTTAACACAAGTGATCGTACATCCGGAACCAATTGGCCGAGAATACTGCCCCACGGCAATTGCTGATCGACACATGCGGTACACTTCTTACTTTTGGCAGTGCGGTTCTAAATCCTCGAACAAACTTGCCAAAGTACCCTAACGAAATTTTGACAGTAAAGTTTTGTTCTGCAAAGCATTACCTATCTGTGGTGTCTCATTTCGCAACAACGAAATTCTCGGAAAAGCGAATTTTCTCCCTTTCCCTGCCGATTTCTTTATTGCGAGATTCAACATTACTCATTTGTAGCTAGGGGTGCGCGAATATTGAATATCACCAAGTCGAACAGTAAATGTTCGAATAATTCGATTTGCAAATTGAATATCTACTACTAAATTTCTTGAATATTCAATATATTCAGTGCAGAGACCCGCACAGTGCCATATGTCATGTGTGCCATGGAGCTCCCCATGCTTGATACCACCCAAGTGAACATTTCACATCCTTTTCGCCACAAAAGGACTGCTGAACGCGCCGCGGACTTGGACATGACGAGCGCTCCCTGACGTCTGCGGGATGCAGAGACCGCACAGAAATCACCCGAACATCACGATTTGCAGAACAGCACCGCATAGGCCAGAGCCGCCTCTTTCAGTACACAGTTCATCCTAGTCAAGAGTATCGATTGAAATAATGCAACCCCCAGACAGAGGAAATAACATAATAAGCAGTGCATATTGCATAAACAGTTTGCAGTGCAAAGATCGGGCGACTTAGCCGCTGATAGGCACACATATGGTGTTGGATACGTGGCGACAAACCAAAAACTGTAAAGACTGCAGCAATACACAGGCCTGCTATTAAACTAAGAACCGTATTGGTATTAAATACAACAGAGAGTCGCTAATTCATTAGTTTCATAGGAAAATGAGCACTTGATTCTGCTGAACAGAAATTCTATTGATAAAAAATATACTTTCCAGACCTTCACAGAATATGACTGAGCTGTAATCAGTGCTGGCATACTAATTTGGCGTTCCCTTTAATAAGAGTACGTAATACTTATGTCTCGATTTCTATGTATTTTATTAAGATAGCTTGCTAGAGTCTTGTTATGCAATACTAGGAGTAGTGGCTAGCCAGGCTTATTGGTACGATAACATTATTTTGCAAGCAGCGCGAATAACGGGACACAGAAAGAGGCACATGACACAGGCACTGACTTCCAACAAGTAGGTTTAATTCGTGAGCGCAGAATGTATAGGCAGGGAAGTAACAGTAAAAACATAAATGGCATGGAAACATGAAAAGAATGACTTCAGATTACATGTGGGCTGAGATCGGTTAAATTTGAAGATACACGATTTCCTTCTCCAATACCTGGATGGATGGTGAACTTATGCATGAAAGACCACGTTGGGTGATGGCAAATGCTTTGATAATTTCATGCGTGCGCTGGTCAGCGTGCTTTTGAATGACAGTGACTTTTCTATAATACAGGATACATTTACATGACCTGCAATGCAGAGCAAGGTTGCTGCTGTAATTCTGTCTTATGTTGTTGGCATGCTCCCAGAGGCGATCATTGAGGCAGCGTCCCCTTTGTCCTAAGTAGGAGCGCCCGCACTTCAAGGGTATTTCATACACGACACCTGTGATGCAGCTGGTGAAGGGCTCCTGATGCTTCTTGTTTTTGTGGGGGTTGTCTTGGTTGACCCTTCTGCATAAGGTGTTCAGCTTTCCCGGGGCTGAAGAAACAACCGAAACACCCGCCCTTCCCGCGGCCTTTTTCAATCTGTGCGATACCCTGTGCACATAGGGAATGACAGCTGTCTTCGAATTATTTATCTTGGTTTCCCATATCTTCTTTCTTTAGTGCATTTCTGCTAACATGTCTTCTGCTAACTGTACCAGGAGGACGCTTGGAAAACCAGCCCTCAAAAGCTGCTGAACCTGGCCTTCATAGGCTATTTCAATCTCGTGTGCGCATGACCTTTGCAGTGCATTACGGAAGGCGGTGATTCCCCTTTTCACTAACCTTGAGTGAGCCGATGAAAACGGAAAGAGGCTTTTTTGCTGAGCGGGATGCATACCTCCAGCATACATGTTCTTTCTTGAACAGGAGAAAGTCCAGAAAGCGCAAGGTGTTTGCCGTGCATCAGTTCACCATCCTTCGAGTTATTAGATAAGGAAATTGCGTGTCTGCAAATTTAACCGATCTCCGCACACGCATAATCTCAAATCATTCTTTTCGTGTTTCCATGCCATTTATATTTTTGCTGTTACTTCCCTGCCTATATATTCTGCACTTGTGCAATAAACCTACTTGTTGGAAGTCAGTGCCTGTGTCATGTGCCTCTTTCTGTGTCCCGTTATTCATGCTGCTTGCAAACAAATACTAGACTTCCGAGCATGCACAGCAGTGTAATTTCATGCCCAAAATTTGTAAGCACTAAATTTTGTGAAACATTTTCTGATATTCAATACAGTAAAAGCTCATTAATTCACAGCTCATTAATGCGAAATTTTGGATAATTCGAAGTGGCTGCCGCAGTCTGTCCAGCAGTGTATTGAAAGCAATATGCAACGCATCGCGCTAATTCATACTGAAATCCGTGCTGCCACCGATAATTTGAACTCCACATCATCCCATATGGGGAGAGTGCTAGTGCGCGGGAACACATTGCTGATGCTGGTGTCGCCACGCAGGTCGCACAGCGTTACTCTTTCCGTCTGCGGCCTTTTGTTTAGGCCCGAGCAGAGAGAGACGCGTTTACACCTTGCCAGGCATGGTAGACGCCTCTGTTGCAGGTCAGTTCTCTCCCTCTCTCAAGACCTTCAAGATAAAAACACAGATGCGATGCTACATTTATTTTTTATATTTTTTCCCTTGCTTTTTTCATGTTACGCCTCAGAGGCTATGCTCTTTCTCTACGAGGTGTTCTGCTGAGGAGCGGCACTAGGTAATGTCTAAAACATGGTGGCTGTGTCGTTTATCAGCGCTCGCAGTTCCAAAAAGCATAGCCTTTGAGATTCAGGGCTGTTACTCAAAAGGAAAGTATCACTGGGATACACGTTTAGACACCACCTATTCGTATAGTGGAATTCAGCCGCGTGCAGCCGGCGCAACTGCGAGAGTACAACAGAGACCAATGTCGCAGCACCTTGTGGTGCGTTTCGCAAGTGTATTTTAGAGTGCAGCTCTTGTTCCTGCGGCTAGCGTTGGCGGCGCAAAGGGACGTTTATAGTCCAACATTTTCGGCCAGCGCCTCCTTTATTCTTTTAGTGCCTGAGCGAACACTCAGAGCTGCCGCATGGCAGCGCTGTGTGAGTAGAATACAGGAAGCTGGCACTGACTGGCAGCACACAGTACGAAGCTGAGGAATTCGTGTTTGCATCCGTGTTTGATTGCATTCGTGTTTTCTCAGGCTTCTGCAGGTACGTATCCATCACATGCAGTCTGTCTGGCCATGCTGCCGGTGCAAAACTTGCATTCATATTTGGTAGTACAAATGCAACTACACATTCAATGTTACTGATAGGCACGGCGTAGTTAAACATTTTGCAAGAAAGCCCCTTTCGCAAAAGTATGCGAAACTGTGAGAGTGACATAAGCTTCAATGACATGTGGAACTTTGCCTCCGCAATAAATGCTTTTATTTCCACCGTTGAAATGGTCCAATCAATGTAAGCCATGACTCGCAACACGCTGACCCTGAAAACATTAATTTCTCTATTTGCACAGTGATATCTGCATGCAGGTTGTGCAGAGCCTCCCATTTCATAATTGACAGCACTGACAGCAGGGCGCATTTTTCACCCACATCCCATTGGCTCAAGTTAAGAGTCAGACATAGAAGTTCTGCGGAAACCCGCAAGGTGGAGAGAAGTAATTAATAAAGGGAAAAATCAGACATTCAAACGAGTGGGTGGATGTCTGATTTTCCCTTTATTAATTTACTAAGCTAAGAGTCAACACTGCGACTTTAAACTTGAATAACAGCGTCCGTTTGCACACATCAGCCAGTGTTGCAGGAAGTGTAGGCAGAACTCGCCGTTTTTGTTTGTTTTTGTACCATCAAGATTTAACTGCTTTCAGCTCTTAAATGATAGAATCACCCGGTACAGCTCCTCATTTTCTGGCGCCAACCGTGGCTTCTTTTCGGTGGCAACAAATGTAGTTCTCAAAAACCTTACGAAGAGAATGTGGGATCAAATACCGCTTTGGAAGCAGTCTGACGACATTATGTGCTATTTAGTGCATGCACTCCCAGAGTGCTACGCGAGTGGACGGTAGCATGTGCCGGAGCTCTCTCAGCGCTCACGCTTTCTGCTTAGCTGCTGCCAAACACTTGTTGCAAAAATCAACTCTCGGACAAGCAAACATAACGGTGACAGAACAATTTCCCATGCATTGGATTTCAACTCGCATGCCCTCTCATATCAGCGCAGCAGACCGCGTGCAAGCGCATCGAACAGCAACAGCTGCAAATGGCACGTGCCTCTAAAATGGGCTGGTTGCCCACAGCAACAAGTGCTTCAAGGTTCCCGCTAACAAAAGTTTTGATTGTACTTGAAACAACACAAATACAGTCTAAAACTCAACCACACAACAGCTGCAAGTACAACCATGGTCCGCATTTGCATGAGCAATGGCACGACGGTAGTCCTACTCTGGCTATGGCGCGTGGCGGCGAAAAGCCGTACTAGGGCCGATGGCCAGTTCCCTTTGTTCTCCTCTCCTTTTCCCAGGCACATTATTTCGGTATGCGTGGATTGCGACCAGTCATACTACACCATAGGCTGCCCCAGCCAAAATGTCATCCGCTCTATACTACGACATGTGCGCACACGCTGTCGGCTGCTCTTTTTGAAGCATGCGCAGAATGATCCCCAACCCGTGCGCCACAGTGAACGGTTGTCTGCGCCCTTCACCGATGCAGCATGGGCACCCTTTTTCTCCCCACCGTGCATTGTGGGTCGGCGCAACGAATTCACACATGGAACAAGAGCCATGTCAACATCAGGCACGTCGAACTATAGATGTTCTTGCCAATGTGACGTAGCCGGTGCGCTCACGCTACGTCATCAGACTATATACACACCTAACCCAAGCAATTTTTTTTCTCCGACTTTTATTTGTTCAAATATTGTATAATTTCAATTTTCGTAGCGTACCTGCGGAATTCAAATTAACGAGCTTTTACTGTATTCAATTTGATACACGGTGCTTTTTATTTTTTTTTATTTCGGTTAAATATTTTATTTGAAATCTACTATTCAGACATATGCTTGCCACTACCGTGCTTACGTGCATAATGACCACACTTTTTTGTCAAATAGATTGACGCAAATTCAGGGAAGCAATCATTACGGGGATAAAATTTTTCACAAGAAAAGAATTTTTTTTCATCCGACATTTGCCGAGGAATGACAACAGGTCAACAAACAGGCGGCTGCCGCTATAACAGTGCAGGAGACGAAAACAGTATGGCGGCCAGCGGAGCAAGCCAAACGCAATTAATTTTTCTTTTCGTGAGTACATTACGTGCATTGAAACAGTTTCTTCCATATTAGTAATGAATAATATCATTAATATGGGCAAGTTTGTGGCAATAACGTAGCCATGTCCATTTTGAGTTGGGCGCGCTTAGCTGCTACTGACATAGAAACACTTGGTGGGCAAGCTAGGAAAACTGCTAATACGGCACGTTTCCGGTAATGGTGGGCGAATATTTTAGCTGTGTTACAAGCATCGGTGCATGAATAGGGTACATTCCTAATGTATCAGTGTAAATGTGGCTACTATCTTTGCCGCTCGCAATTTGTTGTGTCCCACAAGTGCAGACGAGAGGAAACAAAAGATGCCTTTTTTGTTGTTGTTGTTGTTGTTGTCGTTGACCACAACCATTACAAAGCCTACAAATAATAAAGCCAAGGCAAGCTTGGTTGTAGATTTTTTTTTTTTATGGAAGTGCGGAAAGTGGTGAAAGGAATGAAATGGGGCATCTGCTTAAGAATCTGTTCGGTGCATGCAGACCACTTGGTATGTCTTGATGAGTCGTTCGCACAGCATTCGACGAATGGTAAGTGCGATCATCATTAGCTAGACTTGGCACACGACACATCACTGTGGCAAGTTCGGAGTGCGACCATTACGTGGGAAAGAAAAAAATCTAATTTTGACGACAAAATTCAGGGGTGTGACAACTATGCAAGTAAACACGGTAAAATGTTCATATGGGTGGCTCATCAGTGATCGTTTCATAGATAACGCATGCGGGTTAGACTTACGGCTGTTGAAGGGACGTGAAGTTTTTAGCCACATATCCAACACAATCTGCTTGCCTATCGGTGGCTAATCAGCTCTATCTTTGCACATGCTTTGCACTTTACGAATTAAGTGCTGCTTTTGTCACCATTCCCTCTGTCTATGTCTCGTTGTCATTTCAATCGGTCTTGTCAATCTGGCCGAGCCTTGAACCGACAGAGGCGGCTCCGGCTAACACGGTGCCACTCTGCAAAGTATGGCGTTTGGGTGCTGTATGTGATCCTTGCACCAGGCCTACGTCGGAGAATGCTCGCAGTGACCAAGCACGCTACTGCTTCACCCAGGGCGACCTGTCTGCAATGTGCTTAGCACTCCTGTTGGGTCGAAAACGATGTGAAATGCTCACTTGGGCAGCATCAAGCACGAGGGGCTCCACGGCGTACACGTCACTGCATGGGTCTCTACACTGAATAAATTGAATATTATAGAAATCAAATAGTAGATATTCAATTTACAAATCGAATTATTCAAATGCTCACTATTCTATTCAGTGATATTTGAGCATTTGCATACCTATAATTAACAGCCCTTAAAGTGCACTTTAGAAGAGGACATTGGGACCTGGTGGTCAATGGAAACAGCACAAATGTCAGAACTGCATGCACATGCCGATTTCGTGTTGCGACTCGATGCCTGTGCACCCAGTTAGGGGGGCTGGTTCTTAATCTTCGAGTGAGTGGCACTGCTTCTATCAGAATCTTCTTTCAGAATCAAAAACTTAGAAATGGCACAAATCCGTAGCCTGCATCGGAACTGTGGGAACGCGAAGCTTTCGAGGCATTTGTGCGGACGTTGTTTCCCGATGCAGATGCCCGATGTTCGCTGCATAGCGCCAGGCATCTCTGGTGGGCTCATCTCTCTAACACATGAATTAATGTACAGCGTAGACTTCTGCTGATTTGACTCCAATTAATTCGATTCCGACCGAAGGTCTCTGCCGGTGCCCATGCATTTCTATGGGAGCACACTTTCGTTATTTAAATCCTAAAACTGGCAGTTGCTGGATAATTCAAAATTGACCAATCAGAATGCACACGCCTGACCCCTATGGTGACCCTAACACGACCGCTTTAGTAACAGAAAGTCTCGGCGGAACTTAGGAGATAGTGAACACACGTCAAAGCTCCTGTCGAAAATGCCTATTTTCAATCTTCCTTAAGAAGGTTTTCAAGCAATAACGGTCCCTCAAAATGTCCAATTACAGGATTTACCCAATTATAACACATTTTCTATTTCTGTTCACAGAGAACTGGGCCAATAACTGCCTGCGTGGTGCAATCAGATACAAAACCAAAACCATGTTTGCGACATTTGTATGCGTTACAGCACAATACGGCTGTATGGTGGCAAAGCTCACTTCTAAATTTATGGCAGAACTAGTTTCAAGATGACTGCTGACAGTAATGCGAATGGAAATCGCGCAATGCAGCAAGAGACCATATTACTGAAGTCACATTTATTCAGCATGTGTGGTGGTATTTCTGAGACTTTCGTTCCTTCAGCTACATGCGACATACTTCCATATTGTCCCACATCGCTATGGCACTTGCGTGCTAAGGTCACCCATAAGCATGGAGACATGACAACAACTGTGTGGCACCGATGCAGTTACGATGCAATGACGGAGAAGGAATGACATCAATCGAACGACAAAGGCATGTAAAGACAGTGGCATGACGACAATGAAATACCGTAAAAACCCGTGTATAATACGAGGTTTTTTTCCTATTATTAGCGTCCCAAATTTTCGCCTCGTACTAGTATGTGCAGATCCGAACGAAAATTTCAGTCAGAAATTTGGGCTGGAAGTTTTGGTTTCGTTATTGCTGTGTGGCAATGGCTTGGCTTCGTTATTGCTGCATGACTACAGCATCGTTTCTTTATTGTTGAGTGCGCACCTTGGCAACACAAGTGCAAACCACACTTCGCGAAGTGCATCTTTCTTATTCCGTATTGAAAGACCAATACAGTAAAACCTTGTTAAACCGTACCCGCTTAAACAGTAGTTTCGGTTTAAAAGTAGTAAAGTCAATTCCCCGACTCAGCGGCCATTGAACATAATGTATTTTGTATCCACATAAACCGTACCAGCTTAATGCATACGCATCGGTAAAAACGTAGCATTTCCACTTTTCATCGCGCAAACACGGCGGTGCGTTGTCTCCATCGGGCAGCCCAGCAGAACAACAAGCCTCAGAGATCGGTTCAACGGCCTCCAAGCGCCGTGTGCATTTGCATGTGAAGCCGCATCAACATCAACATCATTTCGACGCCGTGCCAGAGAGCGTTGTGGCGTCGTTACAGTATTCTAGGCACTGTAGCCTGTGCTGTAGCGTCGTGCAAGCGAGGACTCGCATCATGCCGAAGCTCGGATAAAAAAGATGCCGGGTGCTCAGCATAGAAGAAAAATTAGACATCGTCCGTGCTATCGAACGTGACAGGAAGAAGTCGGCGCTGGCCCGCGACATGGCTCTGCTGTTGACTACAGTGTGTGGCATTTGGAATGCGAAGTTGCTCGGCAGCACTGCTGCGACCGCGAAGAGATGTCGGCTACGAGGTTCGACTTTTCGCCATCGTTGCCTCTGTTGTTGCCGAAGTGCCGACTAGTGACAGTGATGAGGACGACACGGAAAGCGACAGCACGGGCGATTCAGGCCCAACAGTGGCATAAGCTGCGTGCTACGTCAGCCTCATGAATGCAATTGTTGCAACGAGAACAGGGGCGCAATAACGTAACTATTCCAAACCAAAAGTTTTCCGAACTCCGGCACCCGGCAATGAAGAAGGTGCCCCGGGACTTATGCAGCACTACTGCGCGCGTGCACAGAGAATACGTAACACCAACGAGAAATCTGCCGTGCGAGTGTTTGCCGAGAGGAGCGGGCTGGCTGAGAAGCTGGCACACAGCTTCAGTAAGTTTGAGGCCGCTATCGTCGTGCTAGGCCGCCGCGGCATCAAACGAAAATAACACTTATGTCGCACGAAGTGAATAAATACTGCATGTTTTTTCCCTTTCATCGCACTCTCTCTGAGTTCCGTTTTCGCCAGGTAAGTGGGCGATCTCATGCTATTTCAGTTAATCAGTACTACTGTTTAGTATGTACTTTTTCCGAGCTCTGGCAGACTACGGTTTAACGAGGTTTCACTGTATGTCCGGACCACGAAAACCATACTCGGCTGCTTTCAAGTGCAAAGTTATTTTAGCCGCACAGGACATCAGCAACAGCGCGACCGGAAGGCAGTTTGGCGTCAACGTCGTCGACAGACGAAAGCCCTTTTTGCGTGCAGCGGAACGCGAAGAAGCTTTCGCAGCCTGAAGAGTGGGGCATTCCCGGAAATCGAACTCGCACTTGCCGGAGTTCGTGTGCGAGCCATGCATCTAGCTGTGAGTGTGGAGCTTATGTAGGCAAAAGCTAAGGAGCTTGCAAGAGAAAAAGGCCTACCGAGCTCCGCCTTCAAAGCGAGCAAGCACTAGATTTATCGCAACATGTGCCGTGCTGGATTTTCCTTACTCCGCCGAACTTCAATTTCGCAAAAGCTGCCCGAATAATTAGAAGAGCTGCCTGTGGCTTTCCAGCGTCATATTATTTCGCTGCACAAGTCCAAGAACTTCCAGCTAGGGCAAATCGGCAATGCTGACCAAACGCCGGTTTATCTGAACATGCCATCGCCCCTCACCGTGCTGAAAAGGGCTCTAAACAAGTTTATGTCCGGTCCCTGGCATGTTGTCGTGCACGGCAGACGGACGCAAGCTCCCGCCCTATGTCGTCTTCAAGCGGAAGACAGTGCCTAAAGGTGAGGAGCTGCCAAAAAATGCGGTCATGAGATGCTATGAGAAAGGCTGTATGAACGAGAATCTTGTGCTTGACTGGATAAAGTCCGTTTTGTGTAGGTGGCCTGGCGCACTGTTGTCGTTCCCGTCCATCCTCATGCTGGACGCATTTCGTTGCCATTTGGGCGACTCAGTGAAGAAGCTGCTGCGAGAATCCGGCACTGAACTCGTCGTTATCCCAGGTGGGATGACATCTCAGCTGAAGGCTTTAGATATTTGCATTAACAAGCCATTCAAGGACGCAGTCAAGTGGTGTTACGCAGATGCGCTCAGGTGAGCCTGCAGTGACGCCGACCGGGCAGCTGAAACGGGCTTCGCCAGCCACGCTATACAAGTGGATTGTGGACGCATGGGCCAGCATACCAGAGGACCTTGTACGTCGCGAATTCAAGAAGTGCTGCATCTCGAACGTGCTTGATGGCACAGAGGATGAGTACCTCTGGGAAAATATGTCCGACTAGGAACTATCTGAAGAGAGAGAGCGCAGCTGAGGAAGACAGTGATTGAAGTGCGGAGTGCAATTTATATACATGTTTTCTTTGAGTTTTCCTAACTCGTATTATACGCGGATAAAACTTTCTTTTCCATTTCGTGTCACAAAAATTTCACCTTGTACTATTTGTGGCTTCGTCATATGCGGGTTTTTACGGTAGATGTTGATTCTTAAATTATGACGATGGTATGATGACGATATGATAAGGGATGCATGATAGCACCTGTGTGACGACGATGCAGTGACAACACAGCATGACAGCGGCAGCATAATCCCAATTGAATAATGATAGCATGATAACGATAGAATGACGAACAAGGAATGATGTCAATGGATCAACAAAGTGATGACGATGGTGAAACAACTTCATGATGACAATGGCATGACAGTGACAGCATGACGAGAGTCCGATGTCAAAGTTACAATGATGTCTATGGAACGATCGCAATGGCATCCTGACAACAATATGACAACGAATGCATGGCAACGACTGTATGACGACAATAGCATTACAACGGCATGAGGACGATGCGATGAGTGTATGGTTACAATGGTGTGACTATGACTGTATCACAAAACCTGTATGGTGACAATGGCGTGACAATGATAGCACGCCAAGAGACGGATGACAATGCTGAAGTGACGATGATGGCATGATATAATCAAAATCAAATGGTGACAGCATGGCTACAAAACAATGATGAAGAAAGATTGACATTGACGGAATGATGAAGGCGGTAGGACAACAACGATACAGTAAAATCTCGTTAATTCAACCCTCGTTAGGAAAATCAGATAATTCGGACTCGTCCTTTGATCCTGTCCCGAGTATGCAGTGTCTAATGAAATGAAACTCTCATTAATTAGGACCTATTTGGCCGCACATCAGTTAATTCAGACAACTCTCTGAGCTTGGCGAGCAATGGAGCCCCGCAAATGTGTGACGCAAAAGAGCAGAAATGGCATTAGCGCATCGCTAGTCCACATCGCCATAGTCATCAGTGGAAATTGCACATGAATGAGAGCAACGCCAGAATGCTTCGTGCCTATTTGTACCTTTAAAGCCTTTTTTCTTGTGTTCAATGCCACGCACAGTACCATGTTGGCCACATGTCTTCATGACTGCGTAGCTGCCACACATGATCACATCGATAGCGGCCACAGTTTCGTCTACGGCGGCTGCAGCAAACAGTAGTTTTGCTTTGACTCGGTGCGTACTTCGGCCACGTGCCTTTATGACAGCATAGTCACCATCCACGATCGTGTCGATAGTGGTCGCGGTTTTGTCCGCAATCGAAACAAATGGTAGCTTCGCTTTGACTTAATGCGTGCGTCGGCCATGCACCTTCAGCACTGCAAGGTCACGTCAAGAGTGGCCGCAGCTTTGTTTGCAGCGGTTGTAGCAAGGAGTAGCTTAGTTTTGACAAGGTTTCGAGGATAAAGAGCACCAGCTACATCGTGATGGACAGCAGCCAGCTCACTGATGTGCACGTGGTAGTAAAATGCCTGTCTCAGATGAAGACATGCACCGTGGCCGTAATGTGACGGAAGTCGCGAGGCCTTCGCCACTGCGAGCGCTAATCAGCCACGAGTTGATGAGAAATTCAGCTTCCACACTGCCTTTGTGCAAAATAGAAACATGAGTGGCCCATTCATACAGTAAATAAAAGCGTGTTGACATAGTAAGCATTTCTTTGTCGTTTTCTTGATATCCTAGATAATTCGACATTCGGTTAAATCGAACACTTCTTTCAGACTCGTGAAAGCCGAATTAATGAGGTTTTACTGTATGACTACAATGGCAAAACAACGTGAGGATGACGACGACCGTATGATGGCGATGGCGTGACGACTGAAGCATGACGAGAATCAGATGACTAAGCTGGAATGAAGATGATGCAACGACCACGACTAACTACATCACCACCCCGAACACATACATAGTAGCCAAAGTTAGACAACTAGGGCCACTGTGTCAGAATAGAAGGCTTGATGACGAGCATATGACGAGGCAGATCACGAAGCTGGAATGACATCGATTGAATGATGACAGCATCACTATGGCGGTGTGACAACGTATGCATGACAACAATGGCACGATGAGTGTAGGATCACAAAGCTGCATTGACGACGATGCAACGAACACGACAGCATCACGACCACGAGGCCATACCTAGTGGCTAAAGCTATTAGACAACTTGGACCACTCGGTTGGACTAGATAGGCGTAAAAAAATGCAATTTTTTTTTTGGGGGGGGGGGGGGGGGGGGGTAGGTTAAAGCAATGTCAACAGCTCTTAATGCAAACTAGGCTCCCTTGCAGTGTCATTAAAAAGGTGCACAAACTGGGTGACAAAATAGCTCAAATTGCTACAAGAACATCAGAAACAGCTCTTAATGGCTACCAGCAGTTATAAGACGTCTCGGCACTGGTACGTGATGGGAGACGACATGCACTATGTTCCATGACAATGGCCCATTTCCATTCTTAATATACTTCACTGTATAAGACTGTCGCATAGCGACGAAGTTGATTTAAAGGAACTGACCATTATGCAACGCATATTAGGCCTTTGCCCAATGCACACTCTTTAACGCATCTCTTGAACTCAACCAAACTTAGTTGAGCCTACACTACCTACACACAAATGGCCTAAATGTAAATTTCACTTTGGCTAGGTACCTAGCGCATAAAGGCAATTACCATGCGGCCACGCAGCATGACAAATTTTTTTTTTCATGCTAGGGCTGGGGCAGTTTTGGGGGAGGTTTATGGCTGTGTCCTTAAATCGAAAGAATTGGTCGGAATCCAGAAGCATCGTGGACGAATTCGCAGGTATGGGAGAGAGGCACAAGCTTTAATGATATGTCGGAGATCAGGAGGTACGAGTATTTAGGTTGGCAGGTATGAGTGTCTAAAGAAAGCTTTGTTTTGAAGCTTTTGGGTTTTGCAAGTATATTGTGATGCATCCACTTGTATTTAAGATGTAAAATTTTGCACACAGGCTGGTTTATATCTACACTAGACATTTTATGTGGTGAAACCTTTTTATACTTGACCTTGTATCTATGACATGATTCACGCTACCCTCAAGCAAATACTGATGCAGTGCTCACGTTGGATAACTTGTGCAAAACTCTGTGTACACAGAAAAGCCACTGCTGTTGGCCACAAAGCACCGAGCGATGGACACCGGGTCAAAGCCACACTTTTCGAGCTGCTCCAGGAACCCACTGCAGGAAATAGAAGAGAAATTCTCAAATGTTTTACCTGCTGGCCTAGTACAGTTGCCAACTGTATAATTCGACAGCGAAAATTCAAAAAGAAATTTTTAATGCATAAGCATTCTTTGGCAAGTACTCCAGCAAAATCCATCAGTAACACGAAAAGCGTAACACCTTTCTTTATCTGCAAAATAAATGCACAGCAAAGTGAAGACATTTAATCATTATAATAGTATAAATAAAGAGGATTAATTTAGAATCAATAAGAAAGGAATGGAAAATGAAAAAAATAATAACAGAGGAAAAATGCTGTTCTCGTTATGCCCCCTTGAAAGCTTACTTTCTCATATTACTGGTCTCCGTGGAAGGAAGCCCACTTAGGGATTTCAGAGTATAAAAGAAATCACAGAATAGCTGATTGGTAGATGTGACTATGGTGTAATAGTAGATGATTGGTAGCCTTAAAAGAAAGAGAAAAATGTGACATCACCCCACTCATGTCTTAACATGAAAACGAAATAAAACAAAATAAATAAGAAGGAAATACTGTGTACTCGAACCAGCACAGAAGAGAAAGAATGAAGATGACGGAGATGAAATGCAGGTAGTTTGATTCACACACACACACAAAAAATGTACAGCACGCAGCAATAAAAGAAGATTGTAATCATGTGATCATATGGAACGTAATTGTGTTTAGAAAGTTATGATATCGTCTAAGTGACAGACATGATAAGCAAAAAAAATGCTACAGAAATCCTCAGAACTATCTAATAATGTGTTAGCATTTTTTGGCACCAAAAAAGTAATGGGTAGACATGCATAAGCTAGGAAGAGTAAGTAAGCACAAGCGAAGTAACAGGAGCCAAGGAATGCTTATGCATTAGTAGAGAATTCTCAGAATTTCTATAGCATTTATTCCAATCGACTGATTTGACAGGCCAAAATCACAATCTGATTATGAGGCCTCTGTAGTGAAGGACTCCAAATTAATTTTCACCACCTGGCATTTTTTAACTTGCACCTAACCATAAGTATATGAGCCTTTTTGCATTTCATTGGTAATTTGGACATGTCAATTATTTGAATAGCTTTGCAGTGCCACGAATTGTCTCATAGATTACAAAAATTTTGGATGTATTTCAGCATGCCATTCGACAATTGGGACTCTGCCTGCATGACCGCTTCGCCACCAAGTCAAGCTGAAAGAGCAATTTTCTTGTTTTGATATATCACAGGCACCACCTTAAAAAGTAACAAAGCCCAGTCAATCCAGTAGTCATCAACCGTGCCAAAACCACGGAATAGGCCAAGCTAAGCCATTAACTTGTTAAGGCTAATAACGGCTACATTCGCAGTTTGTCATTTGCATTCCACATGTCCACAGTTTGTTCTTTTGCATGTGAAATAGTAACACGGTTCTGAGTGACATATGTTACTGCTATGACAAATTTTTGTCGCTCAGAACTAGCTTCACATGGTGCCTACTCAACCTATCATGTCTGTGCCAGGAGGGGAGTAATTAAGTGAATAATGACTGTTGCGAAGAAACTCATGGTCATTTGGCTATGAAAGCAGTCAACCACTGTTTGACAAAGGATGGAGATTTGATATGTACACTGACCATACTTTCATTTGTCTGTTAGTGAAATAAAGTCCCTTAATTTATGCCAAATCCAATATTTAAGACTCCCGATCATTCAGACTTTTGAGCGGCCTCTTCAGAGTGCGAATTATTGGTAGCAAACTGTACCACATGCCAAGTGCTCCCTGGTGGTGAACAGTGACACTCAACTCTCGAAGACTTTATTCCCCAAAAATGCTTCCAAGAACTTTTGCCAGCATGAGATCTGTGAGGTTGTCGATTCACTTTTGTCAGTGCAAAATGACAATACTAGTAATAACTAAACATTGTGTGACCTCACTAAATCTCCATGGAAAGACAATGCAGCGGAAAGCACTGCACGTACACAGAGTGCGAACAAGCAATGCCTGAGGTGAGGCGCATGAGACAGCACTGCGTCCACTCTCGCCTATGTCCTTGTCTGTTTGCACCGTACGCATACTTGCAATGAGGACCACAAAGTGATGTATAGCATGAAGACAGTGAAGAGATGGAGACCAACGGCATAGTTACCCATGCCATGAATGAGACTTGTCGCTCAGGCTGGGACTTGGAGCAGTCTGCAAATGTCACTGCAACCTCTCATCAAGTAATTTGCCTTAGAAATGGCAAAGGTGTGGGGTGCCTTTGAAACAACCATTCTGAAGCTGTGGTTTCACTTTATGATGTCAACAATGAATTACTATTTAAGGGACACCTAAGGAGATACACTAAACCAGTCTAGTATCCTTTCAAAACTGTATTAATGTTGAATTCGTGGTAATAGGTTGATTATTAGATAAACAAATGAAGACCAAAATCCCATTCTTCTATTTTTTGCTACAAAACCCCACAGTCGGCAAATCAGTGGTGTCACGGATTTCAAAGTATTTTTTTGGTGTTTGGGCCATTGTGGCCGAGCGAAAGCTCTCTAACTTTCATCTTTAGCTGCTTTAGAATGCCAATGTAGTCCATATTTACCAATAAAACATTAACTTGCTCCAAGCAGATGCCATCAAAATCCACGACATCGCAGCAAGCTAGTGCAGGAACCTCCATGCCAATGTCATCGGCAGCCTTTTATGGCTTACCAAACTTCTCCCAATAGGACTGGCTTCTTTTGATACTGTAGAAAGAAAATTTACTAGAACACTTATAATAAATTTTTCTTCCTATTGTCCTTTTAGACTGCCTGACAACAAGAAAAAATAGCAATGAAGTGCCTTGGCAATATAAAAAAAAATATTAAATAACCCAAATCAAGTTACAGAACCTCAGATTATAGATTGATTGGTGTGATTGACGTAAGGAGGGTGACCGGCCTTTCTGCTACCACATGCTGGTTGGTGTCATAGCACTTTTGTTTACGAACATAAAGGACATCTGCAACAGTTATGGTTGGCTGACCTGTTGAATGCACAGATGCTCTCGATGTTGCCAAAGAGACTCTTCAGCTCTTCTGGCTTTATCTTGCTGTCAGTCAGCTGTGACAATGGTGTCAGATAGCCCTGAAATGAAACGACCTTGCTTGAACTCTCTGTACTACAAGCAAGTGCTGCCCCGTGGCAAATAGTTAAAATACACATCACCGAGAACCAGTGACAAACCAGTCTCTCTTAAGATCGTGTCAAGTGCTCTGTTTGGTGAAACATTTTCTGTTGGTGTCATTTCGCATTTCGCGGGCCACTGTTAGCCATTGTGGCGGTAGAGCAGTAAAGATTTCCTGCGGTATAGGTGCAATTCAAGGTCGTCCCGTGCATCTAATGCCAGAAAAATGTTTTATAAAGTGCTCATAAAAAAGCCAAATATCAAAATCACTACACAAAGAAAGGTCACTTGTATAATCACCTTTGCAAAAAGCAAAATGAATAACTTGAAAAATCCAGTTGGCCTGACATTGTCTTACGCTAGCACTGAAAAAACAGGATTCTGAAGACCAATGTTAAGCCTCTGAGAATGTTGACTCCTGTTCAAACATGCAGAAGTAGTGTGAACAAGAAGACGTGTTTCCACAAGGCTGCACTGACCTCTACAATGGCTTCAATGTCACGCACATATGTCCTCTCAGTGTCCACAACTTCTAGTAGAACGCGATCCAAGTAGCTTGGCTGGTCAGGGCCACAGCCTACATTGCCTCCTGCGATGCGCCAACCACACATCAAGACAGGCACTTGCATCATTTCATATCCACAGAATTTTATCTTTCTACTAGAAATTTCCATATCTACAAGGATGCCAAAATATATAAAGCGGTCCCATCAACAGTGACTGCACAGAGACGTCCTTATGTTGTTAAAATATAAAAGAATAACAACAAAAGTTTGTAGTAATTTACAGTCTGACATAAGGTCACAGAGGCAAGTATCAACACAGCGTTTGTGTGTTTATGTTAAGCCTCTGAACAACCATGTGTGTCATTTGACCAATGTAACTGTGCCTGTCTGTGTCCTAGTGTAGTGTACATAGCCAAGCCTCATTATATATAACAATATCGCGTGCAACCCAAAAATACCTAAAATTATACCTTCTTATATCCGATATTCATTGTAAGCCTGCCGGGTGTTGCAGCGAACACTTCCGATAAATTTTCTCAAATTGCCTGTGGGGCAGAGAGCACAACTCTAGTCCATGAGTTGGTCTACTCGAAGAGGTGGACAATACTTGCACAAAAAGTTGAAATGCATAATCAACTAATTAAAAAAGATTCACTAATTCAGTTTTTAACTAATAACCTTACGGCACATATTGCAAGTTACAAATTCCAGCAGGTGAGACTACAAGGCATATCCACTTGAAAATAATTATGCGGGTGACACCATTTACGAGACATGTGCCGGCAAACATGCACTGCAGTTCCACCAACTTTCTTACCAAAACGTCACTTTATGCATTGCAGCACACAACTGGAACACCAATGCATTTCTCTGCAAAGTTCGGAAATTAATAGCTTGGAACTGGTGTTATTCTGAGAATTCATTCCAAGTGATATTCCTTGCGAACTCCCCGGCTAGAATTTGTAAATTGCAATATGTGCTATAAGATAATTAATCAGAAAAATAGTTAGTGAATCTTTGCTAATTAGACAATTATGCATTTCATTTTTCTGTGCAGGTAATGTCCACCTCTTCTGAGTAGACCAGCTCATGGACTGGAATTGTGATAAACAGGCAATTTTTAAATATTTTGGTGACTTAAACACCCTGTATATTCACTACTACATGCTGATGTCTGTGAGAAAGCCTTATATTTCCTTCATTATATCGAAGTTAAACTGTATACTGAAGTGCCTTCCAGAATAAAGAACTATAGGTATAAACAAGCACTGATTGCTATGATCTTCCTTACATTAATTTCCTCTCATGCTTTTCTTTATGAGTGAGTCGCCCAACAGCTCGCTTTGCTAAGAATGATGCTTGTACTATGTGAAGATCATAGTGAACGGTTTGTCTCTCAATGTGTTTGCATCACACAACGGTAGCTACTACCACAGTGCAACACACCAAGGGGATGGCTAAGCAGGCTTCTGTGCATGGCCACAGCACTGCTGTCGGCGAACGCAGTCCGACAGAGTGCTCGGTTCCCACGAAGTGCTGCAGGAACATCATCTTCCAGGCTCTCGACGCTTGCCAGGTAAGACTTCTTTACACCACCCAGTCCTGGAAGGTACAGAACCATTAAAAAAGAAGCCCTAAAAAACACTTTTCTAACTAATTATAGAATGGCCTCATTTACTGCATGAAGCACCGTAAAAAATAACGAAGGGTTAGGGAAAGAAAGACAAATACAAGCAAATAGAATGGCCTCACTATCAAAGGATGTCATCTTGCAAATCCCCCACGCCAAAAAGTTTTCAAATCCTTCGAATATAGGCGTAATTATACCCAGTTGTTGCACCAATGAGCGGCTTTTTCTCTTTCGTCTCCGCTAAAATGCTGGAAGCTAGACAGGCAAGGCGGCAAGGCTCTGCCCAAAGGTTGAGCGTCTCACTGGCAAGAGGGCTTGTCGTAGCATGTATGCTATGCAGCACACCGCTGCTATACCGGAGGTCATGCAGCTATGTGCAACTGTTGTGCGTAGACCGGCAGTGCAAAGACGAAATGCTTTTCCTGTGTTTTTGAGATTGCAGACCTACATATTCTTCATTCACTCAGTTTAAAATTAACAATAACAGCATAGCAGTATTACTGAGAAGGTTCTCGCATTCACGAAATCTGCCAATAGCTGTTGGTGGGCTTCGCCCCTTGCAATGACGACATTGCGAAGACGAAAGCAAGGAATATTTCACTGTTTTCGACACAAGCTTGCTAGTTCCCTGCTGCACGCAATGCAATAATATTTGGCTCACTTATTCAGAGGAGCCTCTTCTACAGATAGGCAACGTTTTATTACTATGTTCAAAAAGTGCTTCGGGGCCCTTTTAATAACAGGTCTAGAAAATACTTGCATCATTAAATGGTTTATCTTTTTCCGGAGACTGTTTTTCACCAGCTAACTGTTATAAAGTTACCACTTGGCGCAAGATACACCTTCATGTACAGTAACTTTTTTTAATGTTATCACAGATTTTATAGAGGAAGCATCTTGTCTAAACAGATTGTGTGCGCAACACGAATATAGCGTACATTCTGGAACGTTGCAAGCACCAGTGATTACGCTGGAATGTACTATGAATTGTGTATAAATAGCTGATGCACTTAACTCGCACATCAGATTTTGACAACTGACTGTGCCCGCAGCTATTGTTGTACTTTGAGTATTGTTTGTTTTGGCGGGAACAATGCTGCCCAGTAAAGAGTTAGTTTCATGACTCGCAGTTCGGCCCCTGTCTGCTTCTTCACCATCACTACAATGTGACAATATCATGACATCCCGATTCATTTCTCAGGTGCTTTTGTCTGCAAAATACAAATTTTACACAGTACACCAAAAGGTTGTCCATCTCATGAAAAAGAAAAAGTGAAATTTGGCAGATACATTTGGAAGACTATTGTCAAAGCCAAGCAAGAATTTCCTGCTAACTTCTGCTTAGATGCGGATGACATTTACTGGTCAGCTCTGCTGGCTAAAGCTATGCTATTAGGTGTTTGTGGGTGCTGTGATGTATAGACATGGTGCACTAGGCAGCTGGTCCACTCCCTTCAGTTATACAATCATATGTGTTGTGGCTAGTGCCTCATTTGCTGCAAAAAACCCTTTCTTTTGGTAACATCTTGATGAGGGCTAGTTGGTTCACGTATCGTATCGCGTCTGACACGTGTGCTATGCGTGTCATGTGTGCTACACGTGTGCTATGCTAAGCTAAGGGGGCGTAGTCCCACTTCTCTGTATATCGTCGCATGACCATCTGAGGGGCGTTACCCCATTTTACTGTATAAAATACCTGCTCAATAAATCCCGGGCACTCGTGCTCTGGCAACCACAAGCATGGGACCATGCTGATACAGTTCATATTTATTTTATTTCATGATCCTGCATTCATGTGCCCATGCTAGAGCATAGCGTGTAGTGTCCAACAGTCCAACATTCTCTTTCACTAGCCAGAAGAAGTTGCACACGGCCAGTACACCATGCAGCATCTGGAGTGCGTATAATTGCTGTCGGAATAAAAGATGGCAGATGGCGAGGGTTGGAGCAACAGGCGTTCACATTATGTTCAAACTGTCAGATGTGTCTCTTGTGGGATTCTCTCACCCGTGCTCTTGGGACAAAGGAACGACAAACACTGTAGAGCAAACAATCACAAGGGCATTTATTGCACCTTTCATAGATCAATGCCTGCTAGCCGAGTTGCTACCCACAAAACATGCCGATGGGGACGCGACAAATCTAGAAGTCTGACTCACCGCGACCGGATAACGAGCGAATATGTTCGCCCCATGCTGGATCCCAACGCCTGGTCGTTCGTGCGTACGGTTACACGAACGGTGGCGCGCTCGAAGGCGGCCACGCGAGACGGTCTCACAGAAGCATGGATCGGCGCACGCGCGGGACGTCCGCCGCGTTCGCCGGCCCGCCGCCCAAGAGAGCAAGCGCCTTGTCTTTCGGCGCCCAAGTAACCCCGCCTGTCGGCGACGTTAGCAGCGCAACACTCGCGCCATCTCTCGTACTGCGCCTCAACCACTCCGACCGCCGCGGGCGCCAGGCCACACGGCGAAGCCGGATTACAGGAGACGCGCTATGCGGAGATGTGGGGATGCGCTATGCGCTATGTGGGGATGCGAGAGTGGCGCATCCCCACATCCCCCCAACCTTAAATCACTACATATTCCGGCGAAACATGTCACACGGTCTAACATCAACGCGTGCTTCGCGAACAAGGTAGTACATGCAACAGTGGCCGCGCTGAGGTAATGTCCACATGCTGTCCATAGCATGCGAGCTGACATTGTCCCTGGGTACACCGCCGGCGTCCGCTGGTCACAGCAGCAGCTTTGAAGATTCGACGGCATGATTCCAGGCCAGGACTCCGGAAACGGCGACGCAGTAGTCAGAACGAGCAAGCGTCGCTCGCGCCGACACGCCCTGCTGGCAAGAGCCGCAGTAGCTGTCGGTGACCACCGGCTCTTTTGTCCGCCGCCGAGGGTTGCAAGCTGGATACAGGCGGCCGCCGAAGTCGCTGCGCCGAACTCGCCCCAGCATCACCATTGCCCGGTGGCTCGATCGTAGTCCGGGCCGGTGGCTCGATCGTAGTCCGGGGCAGCAGCGCAGGCGGTGTGCAGGTGACGGCAAACCAGGGGTGACTCCAATCACGCTGCGTACACTCAACACACTTGGCAAACACTAAAGTAGTGCAAGGGAGAGGAATTCTGCATGCGCATCGCCCACATGGTACAATGTTCGTCTCGGCTAGCAAAAGATTGGGCAGTTACTCAGATGCTAAGTTCACGTGAACGAAGCTCGCTTCCTTGAGTCGAACGAGTAATTTCAATTCGTGCGAGGCTAAATAGAATGAGGGAAGCAAACTGCAACGCCTCAACACCACGGTCCACCAGGTTGTGTCCCTCCACGTGCGACAGGCAGCTTCGTAAAACCTTAGGCCTAAAGCGTCGCTACCCTGACAACAACCGGCATCCAAAAACAACACCCAAAATGAGCGCAACACAGGCAGCCGCGAGGAGATGTCAGCTCTGTGAGGTGGTCCTACTCCGCTCGGTGCACACAGCATCCGAGTTGACAGCGCCCACCGTCCCAGACGGTGTCGGAGCGCCCGGTGCCAGGCCGCAATACCAGTCAGCCCGTAGTGGCACCCGTGGCCCGCGGCCACCCGGCTCCCAGAGCCACAACTTCATTAAAGTCAAAGAGATAGAAGAAGCTATTTACATGAGGAATTCGGACCACCCACGAGGCTTCTGTACTCACTCGCTTCAGGCTTGCAAATGCTCCGCGGGCACTAAGCCTCGCTCTCCCAGGATGCAGACCGTGGCTATCGTACAGACGAATGTCATTAAAAAACACTTGCGAAAAGGCTTAGCATGTTGACATGTTCAAACACAGTTCAACCACCGTCGCCTCGCTCAAGAAAGCACGCCGTCAACACTAGCGATCAAAATCCACGCAAGCCCTACGCTTCGTTTCAAACAAAGGTCTCGTCCTATGCCCCAAGAGGTCCACGTTGGGCAGCCAGATGTGGGGATCTCCTCCCCCCGTGCTCTTTGGTCAAAGGAACGACAACACAGTAGTGCAAACAATCACAAGGGCATTTATTGCAGCTTTCATAGATCAATGACTGCTAGCCGAGTTGCTATCCACAAAACATGCCGATGGGCGCGCGACAAATCTAGAAGTCCGACTCACCGCGACCGGATAGCGAGCGAATATGTTCGCCCCATGCTGGATCCCAACGCCTGGTCGTTCGCGCGTACGGTCAATCGAACAGTGGCGCGCTCGAAGGCGGCCACGTGAGACGGTCTCGCAGAAGCATGGCTCGGCGCACGCGCGGCACGTCCGAGCTGCTTGCCATCCCGCCGCCTAAGAGAGCAAGCGCCTTGTCTTTCGGCGCCCAAGTAACCCCGCCTGTCGGCGACGTTAGCAGTGCAACACTCGCGCCATCTCTCGTACTGCGCCTCAACCACTCCGACCGCTGCGGGCGCCAGGCCACGCGGCGAAGCTGGATTACAGGAGACGCGCTATGCCATATCAGGGGACGCGCGAGAGTCGCGCATCCCCACACTCTATAAAACATATTTGGGCATATGTGTAATACCCTGAACACAGAATGAAGCCTAGAGAAAGAACACAATGGTTGTGGCAGTATAAGCAATTGCAACCTGCACTCCTGCAACTTAAGGGGACGCGGCTTTCGCGTCGCAAAAAATTGCCAGAAAATGTATTTTTTGAAAATCACATTATTCGTTTTATCTGCCAAGGTGGCAAAAAATCTCGCAGAAATCAAGAAAGAACCGCGTTTTTCAAGCCAGAAAGAAAGCGTTTTTCGTCTTTTTCTGTGTGTCTTCATTGTGTCCGTGTCAGTGCGCTGCTTCACCAGCAAGGTATGATGATTACTCACCAACTATCCCAACTTTCCACTTTACTGAGCTTTCTGATCAACTGCTACAACTGCGATGAAGCTCGGCACATAGAGGTATCAGTCTTTGAAACGAGGATGTCGTCCTGTACAATGCCAGCAATGTACAGTGAAACCTCGTTATAACGAACAGTTAAAAAGTCGGAAATTAGTTCGCTATATCCATAATTCTTAATATAAAATTTCGTAAAAAATACATGCAAGAGGAGCAAAATTCAATCAGAGAAGGCACAGCAACTCGAATGATGCCTACTTGGGTCACGTTCATTTATTTACGCACAAAGAACTGCGTTATCGCGGCCTACTTCTTGGTGTTGATCGCATTCCGTATCACGCCCTGTTCCATAGTTTGCAAACACTCAACAAGGGCAAACCCACTGCCCTCAATAGCACTGCAGTGGCGGCGCAGTAAATCCAACGCAGCAAGTGCTTCTTGTGAAGTCGGAATGTTCTCATCGCCTACAGGGTCAGCCTGAGCTTCGTCTGCGGGATGTTCAGAGACGACGGCCACGCCACTGCTAACACTAAAACTCAAAAGCAACATTCGATCACGCCGCTGCCGCCTCTGCTGAAGTGGCGCTGTCAGCGGTTGTGAGACGCGCACGATTTCTTTGGCTGTCAACTCTCGATGACGACATGGCATCTGTGGCGCTGTCAGCGCCTGCGAGGTAGTCCTGAACGTTTGCTGCGCCGCACAACACACTTGTAGTGCAACGAAGCCTGCCGCCTGCTATTAAAGTGAGGTAGGGCTTGGCGTCGCGAAGTTCGTTATATCCGTTTTATGCCAAACCGCGTTCGCTATAGGAAAAATACATGTGTTTGACAAAAATATTTCGGAAGAGTTCGATATATTCAATAATTCGTTATATCCGTGTTCGTTATATCGAGGTTTGACCGTACACTGTTTGGCTAGTTGATGCATAACTGTCAAGGTGCAACCGGTAAGAAGAAATAAGAACTGGGCAGAAAGAGCACTAAAAAAAATAGCTACAACTGATCAACCTTCTAGTACCATAATGGTATTGATGCTTTGGCTGCACAGTTATGATAGATGCAATGGTGCAAAAAAACTAGGACATAAAGACACACAAAGCATTGTGTGCATCTTTATGTCCTTGGTTTATTTTTGCCCCATGAAATCTATTACAGCTACTACAGTCCAACACCTCTACAGCAATATGACCTGTATAACAAAAGATTGATTATGTCCTGGCCAAATTCTTATATTTTATAAGTTTTGTTAACACCTCTACAATGAATTTGCGTGTACAACGAAGCAATTTAGGCATCCCCGATGACTGGTTAGTTGCTTTACAACGAATGCCATGTCGCAATGCCTCCACTGCCATCCGTAAACGTCACCAAGGTACGATGTGCGCTAGCGCTAATGGCAGCGCTAGCGATGCACTTGACTAGGGTGCCAATATCCAAAGTGGTCCTTGCAGCACTGCTCTAGAAGTCGCTCAACTCGTACACTATGTGTAACGCATCTACTGGTATATCGTACAGCTGAGAAATATGCTGCAGTTGATGATGACGTCATGATGTAATAACTGACGACCGACAATGTCTTTAAAGCCATCTAACGCAGAAAGCACACAAATGTCAACGAAGGCAACAGTGAGAAAATCCTGCAAACTAAGAATGTTTGACAGCGAGGGAAGCGATAGCGGCATTCCACAATCTGCAGCTTTATTTTGCTTCGCTATAGATCATACTGGAAATCTCGGTCCAACAACGTTGACTGCAGTGGGTGGAACATACTGTCAGACGAAGTGTGCAAAGTATTTCATTCGTTAAACATGCTAAGCCTGCTCTATTGTGATAGCTACGCAGTGAAATTTTTACAACGAAGTGACCTGTATAACGAAGGATTTAGGAGGTCCCAAGCACTTCTTTATAAAGGCCGGGTGACTGTACTACGACAGCCAAACCTGGATAGCATAATAAATGCACAGATAACAAGCTATTGAATTCTGGCAAATCTAACATTTGGTTGCCAATGTCTTAATTCACTGAGTGTTTTACTGTTATAACGAAACCAAAAATGCTTGATTTGAGACATGGGTTATAGCGAAGCGAATATTTATTTGCTCTGCAGCTCAATGCCTGTATTCTGGTAGCATAAATGTCAAATACTCAGCAAGAACAACTTGAAACAGAACATTCTAGACAACTGTGCACATTTGGCCAATGGCCTCACTTAACTGGCTTGCAAACGAATGTTCCGATCCTCTGTGTTACCACCAACCACTTAATTGCATATTAATATTTAAAATGTATCATTGTTAATGTGCCATGTATTGGCACAGCAAGCTGCTGATGAGCCCATTAGAAGCATCACCGGTCCTTCACATAGACCCAATCACAATTTATTTGTCACTGATATCAGCGTATGTGCTCACGTGGTTTACAATGGCAACACTGTGGCCATCACCTTTGGGTACTAGCATGTCGAGAAGCTGCATAAACACGAAACGTGACAGCACAACAGACATATCTTGCATCAGGCTTTAGATTGATAACAGTAATAATACGGTGAAAAATGGCTACTGTTAGAAAGCGAAATGGGTGTATGTGTGCTGATATAGGGCACCGACGTCATCATGGTCGCCATGCTTTGGGTACTAGCACAGTGAGAAGCAGTGTCCGTGATGTCGCATACAAGCTACCTACATTAAATACTGCAAATAACAAAGGTATTGTTGTATCAGAAGTGACTTTGCTATAACAAGGTTCAACTGTAAATAGTGCTTTCCCAGTCCATTTGTTCATCATCACAACTTGAGAGCCATAACAGTCATCAGTATGCTGTACACATATAATTCAATTGACAGAACTGACTTCATTATAAGCACGCACCAGGAGGCAAGAGTGATGATGATGAGGAAGAGGATGAAGAACAGTCTGAGCTAGAACTGAGAGGCCGACGAGCTGCGGGTGGTGGGCGAGTCGGCGGTGGACAGGAGGACCCATCAGAGTGCAGCTCAGATGCCAGGCTGTCGTACATAGCAAGGAGGGAGCCGCTAATATCAAGCGATGGGCCTGCCACAGAGAGGAAAAGGAGATAAAGCTGCATCACCCACCAACAGCAAGCGCTATGTGAATCAGAAAACTTTGTAACAGTTGAGATGGGCTAGTTGATTCAGAGATGAATTATGGAACAGATGTGTGCGATACAAGGAGCGCCCTCTGTCATTGCAAAATCAATATCTTCTCTTCGCAAGGTGAAAATTTGGGCATGTTCATACACCATTCTTGCAGACCAGTGCACAAAAATACAGGGACAAATAAAAGAAGGATGCAGATAAAGAGTTGTCTATCCTTTCTTTATCCCCGCATTCTTGTGCACAGGTCTGCGAGAATAAAGTATTTAGACAATCTTGTGCTGGTTGCTATTTACAACAACCAGTGCATGAACCACACTTTCTGAAAGCTCACTACTGCCAATGAATGTTACGCATGTTGAGTTCCAGAAAGAAATGTGCTAAACAAAAGTTTCTAAATATGTGACATTGCCTGAACGACAAGTTATTGCCACAGCACTGTAGAAGACACACCCTAAAATTATGTTTTCGGGGCATTGGCGCAAATTCGCACATTTAACCCTTTAATGCCTTTAAGTACACTTCTCATATGCTTTATGTGCGAAACAAGATCGTTGGAATTATTATTTGTCCCTTGGTGGAGACACCTGGTTCAGGCACAATGATGGCAAGTGAAGAACAATTTTCAAACCCTTTTTTTTCCTTGCTCTCTGAGCCACAGAAAGGTATCCCAATTGTTGTGCAGTTTCAGGGCTAATATAAAAAACAAAACGTTTTTTTTTTTGTGCACCTATTGTGCTGTGAGAAGAATACTTTTTATCAGAGTACTTCCACAAATGTTATGTGAAACAATATGAAATTTTTACAGCAAGCATTTGAGACCATTTCTTTGGAAAAACCATATAAGCAAACCCTTGCAGCATGCAAAAAAAATTAACCGATTAAATGGTCAACTCTGTTCCCTGTGTAAAAGACTTACTGAGTAACAATGCACAATGAGTGTTCTAAGCATTCAGCATTGTATGTATGACAGGCTTTACCAGCTGAACCTCACTGAACTCTATTTTCTGAGGAATACAGTGGCACATTTGCAAAAATATTATAATCTCCCAGTTTAAATATCTTGGTTTGCAGTTTTTCTTCAGAATTGTCATTTGGCCTACAGACACCTCATAATGAGTGGACTTTACCACATTAACGTCAACAAGCCTTTCAGTACCTTTTTTTAGATTTCTTTCTGTTCTTATTCAATGAAGACAAGCCAACACAGTAACAGCCATTACCATCCTTTGCCAGGGCGATTATCTCTTTTCCTCTCACCCACTATCTATTTAGGTTAACTTTGTCGTCTTTCCCTATTTGTTGACTCACTTTTCGCTGTGGGCCACTTTTATCTTCAAGTGTGCGTGCCAGTATTTACACTTTAATACCGCTTGTGTGCTAGTATTGTAAAGCTACAAAATACTGCAGACAAGAGAGATATTGGGCTGAAAGAGACCTCGCAGTGGTTCTCTATCCAGAGCAGGACACTGTGCAATCACACTGCCTGTTGTTCACAACGAGTTCGATTGTTCTGGAGATAACACTTACTATACGAAGATCATAAGAGGCCCACAAATGGAACAAGGCCTTACTAGGTAGGCGTTATATACTCACTGGTTGTTTCGTATGAACAATGAAACCAGGAAAATTCAAGCTTCTCACAGCATTACAAACTTACACCCAAACTTGGACACTCATTTGCTGAAGAAAGTCCAGGCTTACAGGCCCAAACTTTAACTAACATAGCGCTACACCTTCTCCAGGAATTCGTTTCACTACTTTCTGCATCTCTCAGAGGCTAGGTTGTGTAAACAGCAACACCGTTACTGAGTTTGAGCAGAGTTAGAGTGCAGACAAAAGTAGCGCTCACAAAATTGTACTGTCTGGAAGTGTAGTTGTACTCAACATTTATTTATTTCTGTACAGTACATCACCTAGTACAAGTGACTTCTACGTTAACCGAAGTACACGAGAGCAAATCTGCCACAACTTTCATACTGCATAGTAACATGTGCCGAGATATACGCAAACGCTTACAACGGGACAATGACATATACTGGTGACTACTGCTTTTATGGTCCGGACGTACTAAGTGATAAGTCTATTGCTTCATCCTAAGGCAACATGCCGAAACGATTATAAGATCGACTAAACTGTCGACAGCTGACGGAATCGCACAGTTCTGTCGTTTCGGATGAGCCGATCCAATATCGTAGTTCCGCTCTCCCGTATCACTCGCTTTCCTTTTTTTTCTCTTTGGGGGGCAACGAAAGGTTTCGAGAACGCAGATGTCAAGGCCGCGAGCGCTACTCGCTTCCAGAAGCCACCCGGCGCCAGCAAGGCGCGCCTCGTGTGAAGCGCTCGCAAGGACCTTCTTGAGGAAAAATGAAAGCGTCTACGACTCACTCGCGTACAAAATTCAAGGCACTGTCGGGCTTCGCTCTCCTCAACCTTTCTGTGCGGCCGTGAGTGCTTTTGGGGACCAAGCTTTTGCGTGTTTTTCTGAAAGGTGCATACTTTCGTAGCCGAAACGGCGCTAAGTTCAATGACGTTGATCATAAAGCACATACTTACCGAAAAATTCTTCCCACTGCACGGATTCGTCCGAGTCCGAACGGGCGTCGCCTCGGCCCATGCTCCAATAAAACGGGGTCCTTCTTTCAACTGTGTCGAGCTCACTGAGTCAATCGGGGAGAGTCTTCGACGGCGAGCTTCGACCAGCGATCGGCCCCATTCCCCACCGTTCGCGACCGCCGGTGTAGAATGGTGTGGGAACAACGTCTCCTCTGCAAACCCCTTCACTCAACGGGTCCACAAAGGCCCCGCGTGCACGCACACACACACGCACTAGGGGTTTGGCCGATGCGAAAACAAAAACTTCACAGCGCTGTCTGTCTCGCGAGCGCTCGGGCCGCGCCTCATCACATGCAGCACTTTCGTCCCACCGCAAACAGCAACAAGGCGCTCCTTTCTTGCGCAAGGCGCCCAGTGCATAAGTGCGAAACAAAAACAAGAAAGAAGTGAAGAACAAAACTTAGGGGCACGCACACCACGGCCGCCGCAGTCACAGCTGTGCCATGTGCGGGACGCGAGAGCGTAGCCAGCAACGCGGGAGTGATCGAAAAGCGCGCACGAGGCTCAAAAGCCACGAAAACGTTCATTCCGCACGCACGGACAGCGTCGACGCCTGGCCAGCGGCCTTGTCGAAAAAGTTTCCTACCGTCGGAGTCTGCGCCGACCACACATCGACACAGCCATGCACACGAGCGCCCCGACAGGCCCCGAGGCGAAGGCCACCTAAAGCTTCCACTTTCCGCCGCCAGAACGACAAGACGACAATGTAATGTAACGGTGACGAGACACGAACAAAAGCGAAGCGAGGACGTGATGCATTATGCATGTATGTACGTAACACTTAAGTATAAACCCCATGCAAGCGATCTTGCACGCGACAGCGACAAGCGACGCGATGGAGATGGCTGTCGCGTTCGCTCGTCGCCTACAAGTTGCACCCCATGCGAGCGATGACTTCGAGCGACGTCTCCCCAGTGTTGCCGGTATGAGGGCAGCAATATAGGCGCCGAAACTAGCGTGACGCGTGCTTTATTAACTTAAGTTGATGTATTTTACTGTAAAAAGCAGCATAAAAAATTTCTGAAAGTCTTCCACTAGGTTTTTATCCTTGCACCTATAAAAATTCGATCGTTTGCTCGTTCCGTGCGACAATCGGAAGTACTAGAGTCATGTACATCCAGTTCCGGCTTTGCGCTATTGGCTAGTCGCTCATAGCACTTCCGGGCGACGAGCGACGAATTCTAGATTTGCAAAACCGAGCGATCGCGCGACAAGACCGAGCGATCTGTTCAAGCGACGGCCCGATCCGTCGCGCGAACCCGTCGCTCGTCGCTGTCGCGCACAAAATCGCGCCAATGGGGTTTAGCCTTTACACGAGTTATGCCTGCTGTAATCTGAAATACTTATTGTTTATCAATGAATTAAGGCTGTATGCTGAGTTTTTTTTTAAATGTTCCACTAGCACATCGAAAGTGGGTTTAACCGCTCTTTCTGCGCATGCGTGAGAAGCAGTGGTTGCGAACATGGAGAAAGGAAAAAGCGTAGAGTTTCTCTAGACGTTTCTCTTATAGTGAGAAACTCTATGGAAAAAGACAGAGTTTCTCCATAGAGTTTCTCACTATAACACCTAGAGGGTAATCTGGCGCCACCGTCTATGGGAGTTTCTTAAGGGGGCACCGTGCCGTCATGGGAATGACGGTATATGTGTCTGCGAGGCTCGTGTTGGCTGGTGTTCTAAGAGGCTTCGTCTAAAACGTGGATATGGCTACGCAAATAACGCGTTCTCACAATGGACAAGAACGGCACCGAGAGCGGCGCTGCTGCGCCGGCGTTGAGAGCGCCGCATGCGAAGCAAAATTCTATTAGCGGGTGGTACCCCTCTCCCATCTCTCGTTCGCGCCGCCTTGATTGCCTCCTGCACTGCGCGTGTTTGGGCACGTTTCGCGCCGCGCGCGGTGTGTGCCTACGTGTTTGCGCGTAAAGGGCGGTGTACAGTCTGTTTCACATTTAGGGGAAAACTCGGAGCGCATTGTATCGCGATGCGGCGAGCGCTTGAGTCAGGCGGCGGCAGCAGCTCGCGCAGGTGCTCGAGGGGCGGGATCTTGAACGGCGTCGTCTGCTACGGCGGCACGCGCTGGCCGCATTGTCGGTAAACGTTCTACTATCAGTTGCAGGGCGCCGATCTCATCGTTACGGCGTGAAATGAGCCGGTATTCTTTACTATGCGTTGTGCGACGCCAACTGATACGCCTCGAAGGTAAGTTCATCGCTGCAGGGCAGTCATAGACGACGTACTGATTCCATACATTCTTGACGACCCGTTTCTGGAAGGAAACTATATATTCTAACGCGATAGGTCGCCGATCCACACTGCTCTTGTGGTGCAACAACTGCTAGAAGAGCGCACAGTCACTCTCTTGGAGTGGCCGCCTCAATCCCCGGGCGCCAACATCATTTAACATGTCTGGGGCTCATTGAAAGTATCGCTGGCGCACAATCCCCTCTATCAGTCGCCCGAGGATAGGCTTCGATCCACCATCGTCAGCGACTGAGACGTGCTGCGAATGAACACATCCCTGATCAAGTCATTCTGCTCTTCACTGCCGTCCAGGATGAGCGCTGCCATCGCTGCCGCTGGGGACATGACGAGATACTAACTGAAGTTCCGAGCGTGACGTGTCCAATTCCCCGCCGGCGGGCAGAGTCTGTCTGGTGTAGCGAATGATTGTCGAGAAAAATCATTTCCAGCTCATTGTCTGAACCTAAAACATTCATTTAATCGTATCCGTTTGTTTCATCGTGTTCGACTCCCATAGTTATGATTCTTGAGTGCTTTGTTTTCCTTTCGAGACAAACAAAGACTGAACACGTTGCGCGCACATCTTGGTGCGTCTTGTCGCTGCTTATTACGGTAGCACATACAGTGAAGAAATATACGTGCACTGCCCCTGACAGTAGCACGCTTCCCGACAAATGCGGCCAGCGCGCGCCGCCGTAGCAGACGACGCAGATCACGACACCGCCCCTCGAGCGTCTGCGCCTGCTCGAGCTGCTGCCACCGCACGACTCTATTGCTTGCCGCATCGCGATGCAATACGTTCCGAGTTTTTCCCTAAGTGTGAAACAGACTGTACACGCTTCTATTTGCCTTTAAGAAGATCGGTACGCTTGACGATTATTTTTATGGCTGCAATGCGTCGAAAGGGCAGCGTCTGCTTAACCATGTAAGTGACGCTGAGCAGGTGATTGGAAACGACATCGTATGTACCGCCGGAAAAATCGTCAGCACATACATACGGCACATACGAGCTAAAGTCATTTTTGCAGTTTCTCACAATATGTTTGCTACAAATCCGTGTTGTCTCTGATGGCGACAACGGTCTTCCATCGACACTGTGCGGAAATAAACAAAATATATCGATTACTTAAATGATATTGCGCGACAAAAAACGACATGGACGTGAGAGACGACACACCAAGCGCATGTCGTCGACACACCAAGCGCTTGGTGTGTCGTCTCTCACGTCCGTGTCGTTTTTTGTCGCGCAGTATCATTTAAGTAATGGATTACCAACTTGCCCGGAATGCAGCTCTCAAAAATATATCGCTGCATGGCACAAGTACGACATGCGCACACCACTTTAACTAGTGCGTCCCCTACAATATGGAATAGAAGCAGCAATGTAGACAGCTTGGCCATTTTTTAACAGTGCTCAAGAGACGGAAGTTGAAAGTATTAGTAATCATTCCTGCTTCAGCAATGCCGGCGCGACCAAGACGCGGGCGTGTATCGTCCAGCAACTCGATCGATCGGTGCAGTGGTGAAGCGGGAATGAACTCCGGTCATGTTCAATGCATCGTGCACATATTCAATTTCTCGGCACGCGTGAACTTCGGCCACTGCTAGCGCATACAACAGAAGTGGTTTCCATTCTTGGGCAGCGCACACATAAACGAAACACGAGAAAGAAGACAGGACAAGCGCTCGTCGAACAACTTAAAGATTTTATATGAATAAAAGGATTATGTACCGAGTAATTATTAAATTCATGTGGGTTACATATAAAAACCGTCATACACTCAGGAGTGATCAATGAACGAGCTCGCTTCATTTGCCAGTTGTTTACTTCGCTCGGCGCACCGCAGTAATCCATGTGTGTCGTCTGCTTATTTCGTACCATTTTCTTGTGAATCGGCAGAATTTCACTGGTGGCATCAACCCTTTCGTGTTTACATTGCTGTCGTGACAGTTAACAACACAATAATAATTTCCGGTCATCCGAAGAGGCGCCGTCGCAAACAAGACACGTTTCGCGCGCAGCGCGAACTGAACGCGGGCGCGACCGCGAAGGGAAGCGGCGGCGGAAACCTACACCCGTTGGAGATGAAATCGATCCGCCAGGGGAGAAACGAGCGCTGGCGTCTAGGATGAAACTTGGCGTGCGGTCGTCTATAAAATGTTCATAAAATGTTTCCATTCACGCATATTACATCTTTACTCACCCACGATTAATGACCAAGCGAAGAAAAGCAAGAACAGACGACCAACTGTTTCAAAGCGAGCGCGAACCTTGTCGTCTGTCGTCCAACTTTAGCGGCCCGCTGATACTTTTTACGTAACATGCAGTCGTACACACAATAACAAGTTCTCATAGTTAAACAAAACATGTTTTCGCGTAATAATAAAGCTAAAACAGCTTTTCACGTGCTGTTCTAGTAGAAAATGAATCATTGTGACAGACGGAACGGTACTTGCCAAGCGCGTCTTCAAGGTGTCCTGTCTCTACAAGAACGATGCCAATCCGAATCCACAACATACCGGCATTCCCATGCATACCACAGCGCAGCAGCGCCAGATTTCCCTCTAGGTAATGTAGTGAGAAACTCTATAACTCTATGGAAAAAGATAGGAGAGAGGCATGGAGGGAGGAAAAAACTGAGCAGGGCATGGATCAAGGGTTCTGGCGTGAAGCCGGAAGTTGGCGTTGCTCCACCATCATGTCGGGCCAGAGTTGAGTTGAGTTGAGTTGTTGTAGGCTACTGGTGGGATTAGCCTTGCAGTTGCTGCCGGCAATTGCTCCACCGTAGCGACACTTAAAATAAGTACATCGCATAATCAGACACACACCACACAAAATACAAATGGTCACTCCTCAGTTCACCATGTGGAGGCCAAATCTGTGTCCTGTAGGTAATTTAAAAGAAGGCGAGAGACCTCCTTCCTACACAGCCGGTTCCCGCGCGGAAAAACAATGTCTTGAAAAGAGCTGTGAGGAACTCCTGTCTTCTTGAGGGAGCCGAATAACACCTTCCTTTCCGCGTTATACACAGTACAGCACATTAGGTAATGTTCTATGTCACCGCACACACCACACGTTGAACATAATGGTGATAACGCCAGGCCAGTCTTATACATCCACGCAAGGGTTCGAGCAGAGCCCGTGCGAATGCGGAGCAGTAAGGTGGCTTGGTTTCTTTGGAGGCCCTTGATCACACATGGCTTGTGAGGTGAGCTCCACAAAGAACTGAGGTGGCACAACACTGCTTCTCTGAAGAGTCTGTTGTCGTCTTGAGGCACTCTTCTCAATGGATTCCTAGACAGCGCTCTATGGGCGAGGCTGTCCGCCATCTCGTTGCCTAAAGAAACTACGGTTTTGTACGCCTCAACCTGTTGTTATTCTTACAGATTCAAAATCTGCCCTTCAAAGGTTAGAGCACGGGTTCCCTACTGATGCCTTATGTCTTAGCTCCCTACGCTCGGTGCACAATCTCCATATCAAAGGCTTCTCCATACGTTTCCAATGGGTGCCCTCGCACACAGGTATCATGTCGGGCCAGTTCTCCTCTCTTGTTTACATTTCTCAAGAAACCACGCCGCGCTGCGCGCAACCGGGCTGCAACGAGACGTTCATTTGAGGGATCGCCAGCCGTTCGTGCGCAGGCGCGCAAGGGAGAATCTGGGGGCTTTCGCTTTTTGAATATATGACTCTACCTAGGCACTTCGGAGAAGGTTTCCTAGCCCGTGTTGTAGGTGTTTGTCCCTAGGCGTGCCAGCATTGCGTAGTGGGGTCGAGTTTGTTTACGCTCGGACGCTGGCTGCCGGCGCTGTAAAATAGGTGAAGCAGCGGGCACTGACGCACGATTTGGCGACCGCTGTGTCGGACAGACTGTCTCGCACCTGCAGCACTCGTGGTAAGTTAGTCGTTGCGGATCATAGCTTTCTCGCGCCTTACGGCGATGTACCTTGTAAATAACATCTCAGATATTTCTGTGGGAGCGTAGCGACCGTAGTAGAGCCTGGGCCGCGCGGTAGTGCTGAACTTAGCGCCACAAGTTGGCGGCTGGACGTAATTATATTTATTCAATCGTGTTTTTTTACTAATCGTAACAACGTGTCATTATTTCGCATTATTGGCGGCGCCGCCAGGACACCAAAGCGGCAACGGGGACATCAAAGCTAGAACCCGGACTGGTACGTGGGTTGGGGCCGCGAAGGCCGATTCGTGCCAGGGGGTGTTCGCATAAAAAAAGTGGGTGTCCGCGACAGCCGATCTTATATACCTCTGGCACGCGCAGGCCTCGGTGGCCCTGCTTCCAGCTTTGATCACCTTGGGTGCCCTGGAGATTCTGCGCCGCCTGCTTTATAACCGCGGTTGCTCTCCTGATGAGGCCTCCGTTTGCCGGTTACACATTGTGGTATAGTGTCTCCCCCTGCGAGAGCTCCGTGTTATCATACATTTATGTTTCGTAGTAGTCAAGCTAGATGGCGCACCCCCCTTCTGTCATGTGACGAGCTTGGACCAATCAGGAGGTGTCATCTGGCGGGTGAAGTCCTTTTTAGTAATAAACGGCCGCGAGCCGGCTCAGTTTTCGTTCCGGTTTTCATCAGGAGCGGTTAGCTCCGTGTCATCCTTCTCTGCGTCGGCGCTCACCGCGCGTTCGCTGGTCGGGGGCCCCCGCTTGCCTGCCGCTGCCGACACAACACACATATGTGCCCTCTTGGAGCAGCGCTTGTAAAAAAACCCAATCTATCGTCGCTACGAAAAAATTGGGAGTGGCTTAGCTCGGCCATATGCGAGGATATACGTAGCGAATTAAAGCTAAGGCATAGCATCGTTAGCCTTGGTTAATCTTGATTGCAAGTCCAGGTTAGTCTGATTGTCTAGCTATGTTGCAGCGTTTAGCCAGTCGTTCGGCGCGCTGGTTGTCTGTTTCCTAGGCGATTCGTTTCCTCTTCATCTCGTTCCGATGTCGATTCCAGGCCTCCTCCTGCTTATCAGAATTGTCGCCGTCCATACTGCCGCCTCAACTGTGGTTGCGGCGCACGCGAGCTCCCCTTTTCAATACTCCGACATGTTATCAGGCATGCGACGCAGCTGACGAAGCGAGCGGAGGCGAGCGCAACGACGAGGAACGTGGTGTGACGTCATACCAAGCGGCGGAAAGGCGCGGCGCTGCGCTGCGGCGGAACACCTGTGGCTCGGTGCTACTAGTGGCGCATGCGCATTAGTGACTAGGGAGCGAGAGAGAGAGAGAGAAATATCCGCGTTGTGACGTCATATGCCTCCTCGGAGCACCCCCACGGCGAAATCGCAAGTTCGCGGCCAGTAAAGTAAAAAGCGACCCGCGACTTATACAACACCAGTCAGAACATTGCCCATTTAGACACAGGGATCACCAAATGGGGCGTCCGCGCCCACTGCCTCACCGCGCGGGCAGACAGCGGCTGAGCGTAAACAAACTCGACCGCAACCCGCAATGCCGGCATGTGTAGGGACAAACGAATACAACGCACGCTAAGAAACCTCCTCCAAAGTGCCTAGGCAGAGTCATATATTCAAGGAGCAAAAGCCCCCAGGTTTTCTCTCTTGCGCCCGCTCTTACTCGCGCCTGCGTACAAAGAGCTGGCGATCCCTCAAATGAACGTCTCGTTGTACTGTGGCGAGGAAAGCATATGTCGCCTTGGAAAAAGACAAGTCCGCTTGTCGAAACGTTGGCTCCCGCTTTCACCTTCTCGTTGTGCTCATCGCCTTGGTCTATTGAAATTTTCTTTCTTCTTTTCTGACACAAGTCGAAGCCAACATTCTATCCTATTACAATGTATTGTTTGTTTTGTCTATCCTGAACCAGTGCCTGTGCCTGCCACTGCTGCCCTCAGACTGGGTTTTAAGGCCCGTCAAGTGGCTGTGAGCAACTTTTTCCTTAAATCCCCCATAAATTGTATTGTAAGGAACCGCTATATTCCAGCCGTGCTCCTGATAATACTACGAGGATCGAGCTGTGCTGCTGGTGTTGATTATACAAATGAAGATGTACAATGAATGATGATATGTGGAGATGATAAAGTTGAAAGTCAGAAACTGTGCCGAGAAAGGAGCTGGTGGGGGTACAGGGGTCGAAAGGAACGATACATCAAGAACGAAACTTGGTGAACCGCCACAGACGAGGAAAAAAGGTGAAATGCCGGTGGTGTATACGTTGCGTAGCCGTGTTATAGGCGAATGTCACGAATGGCAGGATTGCATCCCAGTTCGTGTAATCGGGGCGGATGTACATCGCAATCATGTTGGAGAGGGTACGACAAGAACGCTCCGTCAAGCCGTTGGTCTGCAGACGGTAAGTGGAAGTCGTCCTGTGAATTGTGTTTGAGGCGCGCAGAACTTCGGTAAGGATAGAAGAGAGGAACACTCTGCTGCGGTCGCTGAGGAGAACGCGCGGAGCGCCATGGCGTATGAAAATGTTGTGTAGAAAGAAGTCGGCGACTTAAAGGGACACTAGAGGTTAATGTTAAGTCAACGTGGACTCCTGAAATACCATCCCAGAAACCTCGAAACGCTTGTTTCGTGCGAAGAAGAGACTTATTTTAAGAGAAAATGCGTTCTGAAGCGTCCGCGTACCTCTAGCGCAGTTCAAATCACCCGACCTCCGATCGAAGAGTGTTGACGTCATGGTATCATAGTGACGTTGCGCCGTCGGTGAGTAAAACGGCTCCCGCAGACGGCGCTACGGCTTTTCTGCACAAAACACAAACGCGCGGCCAGAAACAGAGCCAAGACAGAGCCGACAGCAGCGCGAAAGCGGAACTACGGTGGCTAGCGGAAGGGAAAATGCGCGACGATAAGCTGGTTCTTTATTTTATGACGCCAACTTCGACGCTCGTTGCAATGGATGACCCTGACAACGACACATTGGCCTCTCTTGTTTACATTTCTTGCGAAACCACGCCGCGCTGCGCGCAACCGGGTTGCTCAGACGCGCGCGCTCCGCAGCAATACTAAACAATCGCGATGTCTCATTGCATTACCGTTGCCGAAGTCGTGTTGAAAGAAGTTCATAATGAACTTCGCAAATTTGGCAGTGAGGTCGAATCGGCCGCTTTCACCGACTTTTACTAAAATAAACATGCCTTATAAGGCTTGCCAACTGAACTGTTCTCATCAACCGCAGGTACCGGCCGCTGCTCAGTTCTTGCGTGTTTTTAAAAGGAGGTCACCTTTATATCGCTGCCTTCTACTTGCTTTTCTCAGCTTGTCCTTCCTGAGGCTCTCAGACGGACTTGCGAGCCAGACGTCTGGCAATACGCAAAAAAATGTACGCATTCTCACTGCATTGCAAGAACGTACTGGAGACACGTACGACACACCGACCAATTTGCGATCAATTTGGAGTTTATGAGCACAAACACATTCTCGCTTGAGGAATCGTCGTGCTTTATTGAACAAAATTCGGGTGGCCGCGCATCACTACGATCAGCGCGCCGGCGAGGAGGCAGAATGTCATTTCTGACTCTGCGACTGCGGCCTGAGGTGCCTTCTTACCGCGGTAAGTGAAGCTTCACGGAACCAAAGTTTTGCGATAGCCGGCGCACGGTGCAGAACAGTACGCGCGTAGAACCGGCCTACGTGCGACCATGGAACAGCCGTTTGATGTGTTCGCAGGCGTACGTTCTGTGGAGCTCACACTTGCAGCGCATCTGCTAGCGTTCACTTCCCTGCGCTTCTCGCGCGCACATATAATAGCGTCCTCGATCACCCGCACCGGTGCGCACCGGGGCGCCTTGGTGCGCACTTTCATCCTCGATCAACCGCACCGGTGCGCACCGACCATCCTCGATCACCGGAAGCGCACCGTGCTGGAGCGGTTTTCTGTTGCCCCGTCTCGCACCGAGAAAATCGGCGGTGCGCCGGGGTGCAATCCCAGCAAGCAATGCGGGACGCGCGCGCGCACTGCCGACTGCAGAGCGCGGACGCTCTGGCCCGATAGCTGCGGTTGCAACGGAGTTCAAGGAGTTAGCTAATGGAGATGTCGGCAATGAGAAAGGAGGCGCTGCTAGTTGCCGCAATCGATGAGCTTTTTGCAAGTTCGTTTGACAGCGAAGACGACATGCTGATCGACCTCGTCCAAAAACAATGTGGTGAAGAGCGGCCGAAAGTGGACAGGTTCGTTGAACGGGTCGTCAGGAACGGGTCGTCAGGATTAATGATAAAATGTATTGGTGTTTGCTTGCAACCAGGTATGTCGGAGCACGCAGTTTGTCAAGGTTCGAGCGCTGGCCGCAGATGCTCAGCACCTGCAAACAACAAAATGTGCGCGTGCGCGTTTTCGCGCACGTCTTGCGCGCCAGGGGCAAAGTAGCGCTGCATGCAAGCACCCTGCAATGGGTGCAGTTTTGTCCTCGATGTTGACCCTCCGCAGTGCGCCACCACGGCGGTGCAAGGCGCACCATTCTGGTTTCGGGGCAACCCCGGGGCAAGGTGATCGAGGACGCTATAAGATACGCCTGCGGTAGGGAGGATTCGTTCCTTAAGTCAAAGCAGCCGCTTCTTCCCCATCTTCCAGGATGAAGCATCGGCTGGTAGGCGCACGGTGCTGAGGGCAGCAAAATGCACATATTCTGTGTGATGCTTTATCAGCACGTGTATTGAGGTACACCTGTGCAGGTGTGCATGAACCTCGAACGCGCTCTGTTTAAAAGACACTGTGCTGTCGCGAGTACTGCGAGGAACAAGCAACAGTCAAGCAAGGTGTGTTTTAATATGCACAAAAGCAACTTGTTACTGAACACGAACCATGAATTCATAACGTACGTTATACGTGCCGCAAATACGTTCATGCGTTCATTGTGCAGATTCTGAAACGCATCGGTTTCGGCCTGCTATGGCACGTTAGCATGATTCCGCCAAAGAGGGCAAAATTTCCCGCGGATATTCCTTCGTCCGCTGCAATTGCCATCACGAGGTACATTGCGTACAGCGTTGCATGCGCGTTCATTTCACGAACTTTAGTTCGTCCTGTCCCAGTTGGCCACAGCAACATCCGGGAGAGCACGGCCCAGATAACACACCGCAACAAAACACGGAGACCAACGCAAACCTGCCCGCACGGCGCCTTTGCCACGGTACGAAACCTACGGAGCAACACGCGTGAACGCGCATAACCATAACAAAGCCGCCATCACGGAGGAAGGAAACTAAGGAGAGGCCCTACCCCCTCCGCGCGCTAGGAGAAAAGTGTGGCGGAAATGACGTAGTAGGTTCTCATTTTTTTGCTGCTTTTTTATTTTTTTTTGTTCTATGGCCACGCCTTTTGGGCCACAATGGCGGCGTTGTTATGGTTTTGAGCGCTCACACGTGTTGCTCTGGTAGGTTTCGGGCCGTGGCAAAGGCGCTGAGTGGGCGGGTTTGCGTTAGTCACCGTGTCTTGTTGCGCTGTGTTACCTGCACCGTGCTCTGCCAGACGTTGCGCGAGCGCGCGCGACACCACGCGCAGCGCGGCGTGGTTTCGCGAAAGATGTAAACAAGAGAGGGGGGTGGCCCAAAAGGCGGAGCATCGCCATGAGCAACGCCAAATTCCGGCTTCACTTTTGCTTCACAAAGAGTGACGTCAGGGCCTCTCCTTAGTTTCCTTCCTCCGTGGCCGCCATTGTGGCCAGAAAGGCGTGGCCGCTACAGCAAATAAATAAAAAACAAACCTGCAAAACAAAGGAGAACCTACTACGTCATTTCCTCCACACTTTTCTCCTAGCGCGCGGCGGGGGTAGGGCCTCTCCTCAGTTTCCATCACGGTTTCCTTCCTCCATGACGTATACAAACTTTTAGAGAAGGGAAACTGTACCTTCCACAGATCAACGGAAATATTAGTAGCGGTGGCGTTGCGAACTAAAGTATGCGACCTAGAGATGGCGCTGGCACTATTATCACCATTGTTTCGTAGTGAGCGATATGGCCGCGACGGTAGCGGCTGGTGGGGTTCGTTGTGTTGTCCGCTCGCCGGTTTTGGGTGTTTTGCTACCGCTTTCGCAGCGGTGTTCGTGTGTATGATACTCTAAAATGACTATGGATACCTTTATTATATCGCCAAATGACCGAGAGGCCTCAGCTGGCAAAAAAGAAAAAAAAAAGCACGTCAGACAATAAGCTTACATTTATTGTCAATCGTGAATGAAGCAGTACATGACCACAATTTTCGTACAGGTCAGGTGGAGCTAATGCTGTCAGTTACCGAGTTTACAACATACAGAAACACAGACAGTAATCTATTTAACGGAATTGAAAGCTGAATTCGAGCGAAGTTTTCTCATCGCGTTTGGCGTGCCGCTAAAGCAAGGACAACGATATTGTGTTCGCCTACACTAATACTTGTGTTGCATACAGTGCTGTTTGGCGTGTTCCATACTATATGTATGTTGTCTGCCTTCGACAATTTCAGCTAGATTAAAAAAAGAAACATAAGAAGTGCTCAACAAACATGTACTGTCACTAAGGTAAGCTCGAGTTGCAATGTCGCATTGTTTTCATAACACATTGGCGATAGGCGCGAAGTCTAGAGGAAAAAAAAAAACGTTATGCTAAATTTTAGATCACATATTGTGTGTTCTTGATATTTCTACTGCACATTTAGTGTTCAGCTGCAGCAGTAAAGGCTTTGTCACAAGTGAAGCACTCGTAGATAGGCGAGCAATGTTATGGAGACGACAGCGCTTACAATGACCTCTGCCAATATTGTGTGTAAACAAGGACACTAAATAAACATATAAGTATGCCCAATTAATGCTCACGGATCCTTGTAAAATGCAATTTTCGGTTTCATGTTGAAAAGAACATCTCGGTTTGCATGTTCAAACAATGCAAAAGGGTTACAAGGAGATGGACACGTCAATTGAGTAACAGAGGTGAGCAAGGGAAGCCTAAGCCTGTAGCCAACGTTTCAAAAATCAAACGTACTTGTGAGTGCGGTGACGAAGATAAGTTCCCACGCTGAGGCTTCCCTTGCTCGTCCACTGTTGATTGGCTGAATGTTAAGCCAAAATCTTGCACAAACACACTGTTCTCGGGTATGTCATCTGCTGTTTGAAGAGAAAGAAAAATCGATTTTATTGGTTCATCATGTTCGAGAAGTGTGGAGTAGGCCAGTTGTGTGAAGTTGCCTGTTCTAGCCATTTCTTACGGTGCAGGGCTAGCCTAGTTACTGATTTTTGCAAATGAAAAACGCAATATCCAGATCTAATTATAACCCTATCACTTACCATCTTAACAATGCTCCCTTAGATTTCATCATGTCCTATAAATATATTGGTGTACACATTACAAATAAATTAAATTGGACCAATATAGAGTATGTCATTAACAATGCAATTCACCTGCTCGGGTACTTACAGTGCAACTTTTCCAAAGCGCTGTCTACTTTAAAACTACACCTTTACAAGATGCTAATACGCTCAAAACTTCAATATGCATCTGCAATATGGGATCCCAGTCGCGCTAGTCTTACTACTTCACTTGAACTAGTACAAAATCACTCTGCTCGTATCATTCTTTCTAAATATAACTGTACCGCGAGTATAACCTTAATGAAGCTAACCAGCACTTATTCCCCTAGCTAGTCGTCATGTTTCGCTATTTCATAAAATTTTCCGTCATACCACACTTCACGACGACTTCATACCATGGCCTCAAGTACACTTAAAACTGCATCGATCATCGCAGTAACGCAGGGATTTATTCTTGCTACACGAAGTATTTCTTTGAATCTTTCATCGCCCGTACATCTCAGGAATGGAACCACCTTCTCTCAAGTATCTAGCCATCACCGACAACAAACTTTTTTTGCAATACATTAGCTATCATTGTATATAGGAGAAATATTTTATACCAAAACTCACTGTTCTTGTTTGTTTGTTTTACTCTACTGCTTTGTAACCATTCCCCTCTTTAATGGCATACGGCCCTGAGCGTACCTTAAATCAAAAACAGAATAATAAAGTGAAGAGTGACTGCCAGAGTTTCGGTGAACATGAAGCATCATTTCTTCAAAATTGCACTGAGCGGTTTTGAAGGCTTTAAAATTCTTTGCAGTCTCATGTAACAAATCAAAGCATTGAAGGAGCATGTGATACTTGGTAATGCCCGTCAATCTGATTTTCAAATAGCAAATGACGGACTTTGTGCATTACCAAGTAGGGGCTTGCCACATGACGAAAAAAGAAACAAGTTGGGACTCAACTTGTTACTTCTCTGATTGTCATAAAATGCCCTTAAAATCAAGCAAGCTTGTATGTCATATTTTAGCATCGCCGCTCGGTACGATACAAAACTGTAGACTTGCTTTCCTGATAGGGCTCACAGCCCTCTATCTGGTAAGCTTGCGAACATGTCATGGTGAGGCATGTAGTTCAAGAGGACCTGTTGTTATTATGGTGTCCGTTGATCTTCTTATGGCTTGGCGTGGGTAGCTTGCAAACCAATAATCTCTCTTTTGTCCTTCTTCCTGAAAAGAGAAATCATGAAGCCATGACAAACATGCAAGCAAGGAATGGGGAAACAAAAGTTTGTCCAATAAATGAACAAATCACAGTTCTAGTTGAAGTGTTCAGAAACATACCTTGCGAGGATTCTGCCTCTGTGGTGACACATTCACTGGTGACTTGTACGTCCAGAGACAATAGAGTCCAAAGTGGTGATCAAATATGAGCAGCATCTTGGAGGCTGGAGGCAAAAGAAAGCCTCAGTTACTATGGTGGAAGCGTGGGTGAGTTTGTGATTCATATATGACAAAGAACAGTGCACAAAACGCTCCATGACAGAAAACACACACAACCCTGGTTTGAGTGTGCATTTCTTTCAATGGTGTCCTTGTGCAGGCTGTGCTTTGTGAAGCCTCAATTAAATTTTTTGCCAGTTACTAGTCAATAAACACAGTAATTTTATTATGTATCAAATGATATTCATCCAACTGTATCGCCGGAAGTACACTTGCACTAATTTGCTGCGAATTTATCGCAGTGTATCAGTCATGCAGACACAGCCAAAACTATTTATTTTTTATACTGTACTCCGTATTAGGAATTTTAGCAACGGGGCAAAATAACAAGAGCCTTGTTTAAATTACCTTTGAAGAGCAATAACTTACGATTACGAGCAATTACGATTTTCCATTTTGAAAAAAAAAATGACTACAGCTATCTGTTTTACCCGCCTTGCACCCGAAGAAATTGAAAGTTGAAAATGCGAAGCAGTGTTTTTTAACTCACCGGTGCACACACCCAGAAGATGCAAGGTTAATCCGCTTTCTTGGGTAGTTTCCAGACAGACTGTGCTCGGTTCCAGCGACGAGTTTTCACGCTAGCTAGCACATTTTTTTCAAGCAACCCGTCATTACGTGGCAGACCACTGACGACGGAAGCCGTGTATGTACCCATTACGCCAGTGAAACGCCGCAGCTGACCAAATTCACCGTCTTTAAACACGATCGTCTGTTAGCGGCTATCGAATGTCGGATGCATAAACTGGCTGAGATATTATTGTTGGCTAATTAAGACGAACCTGCGTGATGCTGCACAAAGGAAACGACCACCCCCCGTTCGCAAATATAACCGCCGTAGAATTTGAATCGATAAACGGCACGAGCTGCAATCGATACCAGTGGGCTGCTGCTTATCACACGTCAGTGAGGTCTCAAAACCTTTATTCAAGTAACAAAGCACAGGCTTTAATAACGTAAGCTTAATAAAAGAATTGTTTGTTTATTTTGCAGAAAGTTACACGTTAACTATGTTTGACTGTTATTATGCGTGCATTTATAGATCAAATGGATGGATGGATGAATATTATGAGCGTCCCCTTTGGAACGAGGCGGTGGGTTGCGCCACCAAGCTCTTGCTACTATACTGCCTAATATCCTACCTAGGTTAAACAATGAAAAAAGGAAAAAAAGAATACTCTGAACTACCACGCCCAAATTTTCTGATCCCCTATTGCGAACTGTGCTTTTGTACGTCTCCGTCTTTTGTCGTTTCCCTACTTTTCTTCACCAATCCTCCAGTCGCCTCTTACTAATGTCTATTGCGGACATGTTTGCTTTACCACTGCTCCCTCTGAACCCAAGGGCTTCAAGGAGGCCAGTGGTGCCTAAATCGACCGCTGGGTAGACGTCTTCACATTCTAATAAAACATGCTCCGTAGTTTCCCTAGCTTTACCGCAGCAAGCACATGCTTCTTCTTCCTTCTTATATCTCGCTTTATAGGTGCGTGTTCTTAGGCATCCCGATCTCGCTTCGAAAAGTAATGAGCTTCCCTTTGAGTTATCATAAATGATTTTTTTTCTGCCACCCATGAGATTAATTCAGCCTGTCAGGATTGGGGGCTCAATCCCATCGCTCGTGATCCGTTGTCAAGATTGGAGTGCGGCATGAATTCGAAGGTAGCTGGCCCATGCCGTCGTCCAACTTATCCACGCTGAGGACGTTGATGAAGGGAAGGACTGCTTCTCATCGAGAACGAGGAATATGGGTTTATTCACAGTATTTATATCAGTCTAACATGACTGTTTGAGAAAGTACATCAGTCTAACATGACTGCTTGAGAGAGAGTGTCCTGAGCAGCCGCACAACAGCGGTTTTTAAACACTCGGTCCTCTCCCGATACAAGGTGATGCGAACGTTCGTTTAGTCATCGCAAACTAGCCGCCTCTCCACAGGACGGTTTACACACACACACACACATGCACACACACACGTGTCCCCGGTCCGAAACCGACACCACACGAATTTCGTAGAACTCGGAGCCGTTCCCTGTAGCGCGTTGTCTTGCGTCTTGGTCGGTGCGCGGGAAGGAGCCTTCCTCGGCGTTCCCGCGTCAACTCCCCCACCCGTAGCAGATCAGTTCCACGTTGCCGTGTTGCGCACAAAGCCTGCTTCGTTGAACTCCTTCAGCCACAACGCATCCTAGCTGAAGCGACGGAGAGTGGAGGATGCGCCTATTGTTACCGACACAAAGTCGACTTAGCCACGCCGTGGCTAGAGGTTGGCGGCGGCATTTCAAGATGAGGTTGCCACCGCTGGCGTAACAGGCTGGCAAACTTGCACTGCAGCTGGCCGTTCTTAACAAGCCTCTTTGACTTTCCGCTTGACCTTCTTTGTTGCTGTGTTGTCCACCCTACAGGCCGCATACTTGCTGGTAAGCTTCCTAGTTCTTTTCCTCCACTGTGAATCAATGTTTTTTCCTGTACAGATAACTGAACACTCTCCCAGCCCATTAACTTTCTTCCATATTCCTCAGGCGTTCTTCATACTCAATTTTACTGCGAGCTTCCCTCACTTAAAAACTAGTCCAGCCCATATCACCCTGCACAGCTTCATTTGTAGTCTTCCCGTGAGCGCCCAATGCGAGGCGACCCACTGACCTTTGGTTCCTGTCGAGTCCTGATTGTACCCTTGATTTATAGCAAACAACCGCATTTCCAAAAGTGAGTCCTGGAACCATTACACCTTTCCACATACCTCGGAGGACCTCATACCTATTGTATCCCCATAGCGCTCTGTGCTTCATTATGGCTGCATTTCTCTTCCCCTTTACTGTTATGGCTTTTCCTGTGTTTACCTCGGAGGACCTCATACCTATTGTATCCCCATAGCGCTCTGTGCTTCATTATGGCTGCATTTATCTTCCCCTTTACTGTTATGGCTTTTCCTGTGTTTCCATATATCCATTGCCTTCGTTTATCCATATACCAAGGTATTTATATTCTGTTACCCGAGGTATTCCTTGGCCCTGTATCTCCACTGTCTGTTCACTGTTTTCGTTGAATACCATAACACCTGATTTTCTAACACTAAATTTCAAACCTAAATTGTTGCCTTCCTGTCCACAGATATCAGCCAGACGTTGCAAATCACTCTGCTCGTTAGCTAGCAACACAATGTCGTCCGCATAAAATAAACCTGGGAGTTGCTGCTCTATTACTGTACCCGCCTGTTTGTATGAGAGATTAAACCCGATATTACTTCCTTCTAGCGCCCTCTCCATCCTCACCATGTACATCATAAACAGCAGCGGGGATAAAGGGCACCCCTGCCTCAGTCCCTTGTTGATATGAACTTTCTCCTCGCTCCTCATCCTTTCCCGTTCAACGCAAACGGTAGTTTCCAGGTAAATCTCTCTCAAAAGCTGTAGACAATCGTTACCTAAGCCTTCCCCTTCCAGAATATCCCACAACGTGTTGCGGTCTACGTTGTCGTAGGCACCTGTAATGTCTAAAAAGGCCACATACAACGGTCTGCTTCCTGCTTTTGATATTTCAATACACTGAGTAAGAACAAACAAGTTATCATCCAAACGCCTACCTATTCTGAAGCCATTCTGAAGCTCTCCCAAAATGCCATTATTCTCTGCCCATGCTTGAAGCTTTAATTTGATTGCCTGCATTGCTAGCCTGTATATTACCGATGTAATGGTCAACGGTCTATATGAGTGAATTCTGTCTTTCTCCCCTTACCTTTATAAATTAAATTCATTCTACTTTGTCGCCAACTGTCTGGTATTCGTCTATCTTTTAAAGTTTTTTCCACTGCTTTCACCAGAGCTTCCTTACTTTTTGGTCCCAGTTCATTTATCAGCCTAACGGGAACCTCGTCTAGCCCTGTGGCTGTGCGCTTAGGAATTTTCTCTTCCGCTTTCTTCCAGTCTAAATTTGTCAGCACCAGCTACTTTTCCACTTGGGTCACTTTCATGCTCTTTTCTTCATCAAGTACAACCTCGTCATTTCCTTGGAAAGATTCGGCTGTTGCTTTTCGCATGTAATTTGTTGCCGCTTCTCCTTCCAGTCTGTTTTCATCTTCGTCTAGGATATATTGTATTGTTGTTGACTTCCTGCCTAATAATTTTATGTGGTTACAAAATATTCTAGGTGCGGCCGTCTTTTTCTCACGTATTTCTGACAACCAACGTTCACTTTCACCTTTTAATTTTGCTTGCACCAGGATTTGAACCACAGACTTTTTCTCCCGGTATATTTCCCATTTACTGGTTACTTCATCCTGTGGCAACTGCGCCTTCTTTGCCTGCCTGTGCTCTCGAGATGCTTTCTGTCGTTCGGCGATCGCTTCTCGTATCTCCTTGTTCCACCAGCTTTTCGGTTTCTTTTTTCCTTTCCAATGAACATCTTGTTTCTCTTTCCGTATTTCTGTCTTTATTACACTTAGAAGCTCACCATATTCCCACTCTTTACTTGGCCATTCGCGAAGTTCTTCCTCAACTCTAGTGACTATATTTGCTATTTGTTCAGCGTTCAAATTTGGACTGGCCATATTGCTTTCCTTGCTCTCTTTCCCAACTACATACCCCATATTCAAAATGATGCGTTTATGGTGACTCCCTATGCTGCTCAACCCTTCTTCATCGATGACCATTTCTCTCAACTTATCATAAATTCCTTCTGTCATCAGACAGTAATCAATGGTCGATTGCCGGTTTCCCACTTCCCACGTGATCTGTCCTTCACACTTAGGCCCTGTATTCACTATCACGAGGTTATGTTGTTCACAAAGGTCCAGCATTGACTTCCCGTTATTGTCGGTATAGCCATCTAAATCCTGTATGTGGACATTCATGTCACCTAATAGGACAATTTCAGCACCACTCCCGAAACCCTTAATATCAGCGCTTATGCATTCCACTAATTCATTATTCTTCTCTGTGCAATTTATTCCGGTCCACAAATACGTAACGCCCAGCCAAGTTTCTTTCCCACTCATTGTACCTGATAACCAAAGATGCTCTTGACTATAGTGTACTAGAATAATGTTCTAGTACACTATACTCTTGACATTGTGAATTTACTCTTTTCCATTTGCCTCCCTGATGGATGAGCGTTCCGACTCCCCCTCCCTTTCCTACCGACTTAGTTCTGTTGCACCCTTCCGAAACATAATTCTCAATAACTGGCGGCTCTTCTGAGTCTCTAAGGTGCGTTTCTGTAACCGCATACACCCCTATTTGTTCTCTATGTAACTGCTCCTCAATCTCTGCCCACTTTTATTCTGCCGCCCTGCATGTTTATGTAGCCTATTGCATGGCGAGCTCTTGTTCTTGCTTTCGTCCTTTTTCTGTTATCGACGGCGATGCTCTTCTGATGTTCCCCTAGGGGACCTTCTTCATTACTACCTACTGTGACCTCCTGAGCGCCCGCGGGCCCCCTAAACAAGCAACAGCGTGACCACCAAGTCGCCAGCCCACTTCTCGTGCTAGCCTGTAATTGAAGTGGATCCCGTCTCGTTTAAAACCACCACAACTTCTCACTTCCCTGTTTACTTCGACAACCTCGAAGCCTTTCTCTCGGCTAATTTTCCATATTGCCTCATTAGCAGCCACTACGGCTCTATGTCATGACTACATGACAGTCACGCACTACATGACTGTCACGCACAGGCACCTCCGGCACCGTGCACACCACGATCTGCACCTGAGGGGATAGCTCACGCAAGTCGTCCACCCACTTCACCAAGCGCTGGGCTAGTCCTGGCCCTTTCCTTTTTGGGACGTCATTTAGCCCACCTGCTACTATGACGAGGTTGCGCACGTGGGCATTTTCCGCGAGCTTTTCTTCTGCTCGCTCCATGAAAGAACCCGGTGTGCGCCCTGGTGAAGGCAACTGGTCAATAAACCCACACATGTTACCTGAAGGCATCAAGTTGCCGATTGCTATCAATGTTGCCGGATTCACCCAAAAAGATCACGTTTTCGTGACGCCTGCGACAAAAAGGACGTCCCACGTCCACCGCCAAGGTCTGTGAGTGGTGGCGCTGGCTAACACTCCCAGGGTTCTACTAGTACACATAAATACCCAAGAAAGTGGATGGGGAAACAGCGCCGCGGTAGCTCAATTGGTAGAGCATCGCATGCGAAATGTGAAGGTTGTGGGTTCGGTTCCCACCTGCGGCAAGTTGTTTTTTCATCCACTTTAATTTCTATTAAGATATCGTTTCTTTATGTCATTTATTAAGCACAAGTAATTTGTTCTTGGTGCCAGTGTTTGTTGGCTTTTATGATATGTACAACGTATGATGACATGTGGAGATGATGAAGTTGAAAGTCAGGCATGTGTTGCGCTCACACCATGTTTGTGGAAATAAAGGCAATTTAATTTTTAAAAAGTTGAAAAAAAAGGTCGGAGAAACTGTTTGCAGCACTGTGAATGTGCCACTCGGTCTGTACCCTCGGCCGCCATCTTGTAGGCGTTCGAAAAGCCGACGTTCGGTTTCGCCTCACGCGATTATCCAGGCCGCGCCGATATCGCGACCTAGGTCAATGTAGGCCAATCGCGTGAGACGAAACCGAACTTGGGTTTTTCGAACGCGTACGAGGTAGCCGCCCAATGAACGTTTTTGATGCCAACTTGGGTCACTAAGTATGTGCAACTCGGAATGTGCCGCTCTGTCTGTAGAATGACGAAAAAGATCGCTTAAAGTGTTCGATATGCTGAGCGGAATTGAATGCACGTCACGAGGGTTCCTAAAGGACAGCAACCCGACGCATCAGCAGGCCGCGCACAAATGCACTGAGCATGTGCCGCTCTTCAATAAACCCGTCGCCAACTTGGATAACTGAGTATTGTTGTACCATACCACGCGCCTACCATCGAGGCGACGGGAGCTGCCATACTACGTGCACATCATCGAGGCCACGGGAGCTCCCACTTCACCGCGACAAATCAAGCATTCGACGAGGGGGGACTTCAAGAAGCACCCAGCCATCTCCGCAACGAATCAAGAATCGACGCGAGTGTCGTCAGCACCTGCCCCGACTGGCTCCTGCCGACGAGGAGGCGCCAAAGGGGACACAAAGGGACACTAAAGGCAAATACTAAGTGAAGCTAAAGTGATAGATTAACTCTAGAGAATCTCTAAGGAGTCAATATTATCGTGAACAGAGCCTTAATAATCGAGAAATCGAGGTAAATGCAGGACATGATTAGACTGCCCCGGGACATTCAAGCACTTGGCCGATGACGAAAGCACTCCTTAGTTAAATTCTGTCACAAGTACTCAACTACTCATTGCAAAAAAAGAACATCCTCGTATCGTATTACAGAATGAAATAAAATACTACTTGTCCAGTTCCATTTCATGTTTAGAAAAAGAACTCATTGAAATTTCCGTTGACAATGACGCGAGTGGTCGAAAGGTTTCGTTTTCGCTCGACTCTGCGCCACCCACGCTTTCGCGTTTCAGTACTTTCCTGATCGCGTAGTGCTGCGCTGGTTTGCTGGCTTGCGAAACTCGCACAAACTGCAAGTAGCAGAGAATTCAACTTGGTGGTGGGATGTGGTGTCGCGGGATACCCGAAAGGTCTACGCCACTTGACCAACAAGCAGCTGCAACGGTGAGTCCGCCACTCTGTCTTGGCTCGGTGCCGCCGTCTGTCGGGTGCCGTGTTACCCACCGATGGAAGCAAAGGACGGTGATGGCGTATGCAACGTCACCACTCCCCCGGTTGTGTGGCGGGAGATTTGAATTTCGAAAAAGGTATTCGGACCCTTCAGATACAATTTTCTCGTAAACTAAGTCTTTTTTTGGCGTGAAACAAGCGTTGCGAAGTTTCTAAGAGAGAGAGGGAGAGAAAGCAAGGACAGGAAAGGCAGGGAGGTCAACCAGAAGAGCACCCGGTTTGCTACCCTACACTGGGGGTGGGGGAAAGTTGAATAGAAAGAGGAAAAAAGGAAGAGAATACACTGAATGCGTGTGGGAGGGACACTATACAGAGGGACACTATAAACGTTCTATTAAGCAGGCGCTCGAATCGCTTCTCATGCCAGTGACGGGTGTGGCCACGGTCCGAGTATCTTCGACTCAGTGAACGGTCTCGAGTCCAGTCGGTGCAAAGTCGGTCGCAGAGAGAGGCGTTGTACATCGTAGCGAGGGCAGCTACACAATAGGTGCTCGATGGTTTCCTCGCACCCACAGGAGTCGCATATCGGGCTCTCGGCCATTCCCGAACGATAGGAGCATGCGTTCGTGAACGCCACTCCCAGCCACAGACGGCATAGCAAGGTTGTTTCACCGGGGAAAGTTTCTGAAATGGTATTTAAACAGTCCACGTCGACTTAGTATTTACCTTTAGTGTCCCTTTAAGGGAGAACCGGCGCATTCTGAAGAGAGAGAGTCGCTTCCAGCCGCCCAGTCGGTCTGTTGCGCTCTTACAGCTACATGTACGCTATCATCCACCATCTGAAAATATTGTATGAAGTTTTTCGTTTCTTCTTCGTCTGTGTTGAAAGAGTCCGTCTCTCGTCCTCCACCCCGAAGTCACAACAGTGGATGGCAAGCTGTGGGATTCGAAGCCAGATAACGCCCGCTACACCGCTCAACGGCAGCCACGAGGTCGACCGGCGTCAGCTACTTTGGAGGAGTGAGTGTCCGACGTTTGCGTTTCGCATCGCGTAAATGCTAAGGACAATTGCTCAAGTAATCTGAAAGGATGTGCTTTTGTCTTAGTTCGCTTCAGGCTTTGCATAGATTTCCGGCTTCGGAAGCAAAGCTAATTTAGAGGCGAAACCGGCGGCGAGCCGTCAGATCGCGATGGAGAAGCTCAGGATACAGGACCTTCTTGATGTTTGTCAGGAGATGGGCATTTCGGTTGCCGCGGCAAAGCGAAGGAAAGCCATTCTGGACGTTATGAGGGCAGAGGAGGTAACTGAGGAGGAAGTCGAAGAGGTTTGGGGAGAAATTCTTGAGAGTAGAAGCGAGAAAAAGATGGTCGAAGAGGAGCAGAAAAGGCGCGAGGACGCAGAGGAGAGAAAAAGGCGCGAAGAGCGAGATCATGCTCTTAAAATGAGAGAACTGGAAATAGAGCAAATTCGAATAAGTTCGGCGCGTTCAAGTCCCCTTTTTGGTGGACACGATACGCCTGAACTGAGAATACAGGACCTGATGCTACCGTACAGGATAGGCGGTGATATCGCACTTTTTCTCATGAATTTCGAACGTACGTGTGAAAAGATAGGGCTGGACAAAAGCCTTTGGTCTCAAAAACTTCTTTCAGTTGTCCCAAGAGAGGCCGCGGAAGTTCACGCACGCTTGTCTAATGAAGAACGAGAACTATGGAAAGGTAAAAGCCGCGCTTCTTCGCAAATACCACCTCTCTGCCGAAGCATTTCAACAGCGGTTTAGACAGGCAAGAAGGGGCAGCGAGTCGCACACTGAGTTCGCATAGGAGTTAAAGTCTAACTTAAAAGAGTGGCTCAAAAGTGCCGAAGTGTATGGCAACCACGACAGGTGCTTGAATGCATAGCACTGGAGCAGTTTTACCGAGTGCTTACAGAAGAAGTTAGACTTTGGCTGCAGGACAGGCTCCCAGAGGTAGAACTAGAGAAGGCAGTGCAGCTCGCGGAGGAATATTACACGTGCCGAAACTTCCAAGAAATACATATTCAGGAAGATATAGGCTAGGAAAAAATGGACTATTCTGTAAAGCGGTTTTTCCCTCGCAACCCAATTCTGCCGAATAAGAAATCATCTACGAGTGACGAGTTCCGCAAAGGATTATCGACTAAGGCTGAGCAGAGACAGCCCAGTCGGCTGGGGCCGCTAAAGCTAAGGCGGACGTAGAGCGCGCGTTCGAGGCCGGGAGACCAATTATCTGCTTCCGTTGCAACAAGGAAGGCCCTATTTCCTCAAATTGCAAGGAGCAAATCGCGTTCGCCAGCATTAGCCAGTCAGACGAAAATCTGAGGCTGCTCGAGCCATATATGCAGGATGTCATGGTAAACGGGAAAATGTGCAGGGCACTCCGCGATTCCGCCGCCACCATGAATGTTACTCATCCGTCCTGTGTTTCTCCCGGGGTCGAGAGCAGAGCGCGTGCTTGTCATTTAGTGGCCGGGGTAACCCTCGAGGGCGCTTTTGGAAGGTTGCAAACGGAGTCCAAGTTTACCCGAACACTTTTCATATCTTTTTTCGAACAAATCGGAGCAGCTTTTAGAAAAGGAGTGCCGGTCGTTCTCTACCAGTCTCGCTTGCATGGCATTAACGCGATCGCGGTCACGCGCCCTCTCAAAGAAACGTGAAAGATCATCTTCAAAGGAGGAAACTGACAATGTAACCTGCTCACAGCGGCAGTCTAGGCCGGGAGATACGGCTGATGAAAAGCAGAGGACTCAGAATTGTGACGGATCAATTACCGGATCAGTGACAGTGGGTGAGGAGCCTTTCCAGACTCGGGAAAACGGGGCGCCTAGGGCTGAAGTGAAAGGTTCACTGCTTAGTCCCGCATCATTTTGCTGGGAGCAGCTTAGTAGGGTTGAACGAGAAGCGCTTATCGCGGCACAGAAAAGTGACCCTTCACTAACTGTGGTGCAGAATAATGCGAATGAAGGAGTGGCCCGAAGGAATATGTCGTTGTACACTAGGTCAGGTCTCAAGTACCGAAAATATCAGGATTACAAGGGTCGGACATACAACCAACTACTCGTGCCAGAAATGTACCGACCACAGCTTTTAGAGTTAGCGCATGGGAATGCTTGGGCGGGTCACCTCGGTATCAAGAAGACAAAGCTAGGCTAGCGCAAGATTTCTATTGGCCAGGATGCTGGAAAGAGGTTCAAACACTTGTTCGGTCATGCGACGCATGTCATCATCATCATCATAATCATCAGCCTGGTTACGCCCACTGCAGGGCAAAGGCCTCTCCCATACTTCTCCAACTACCCCGGTCATGTACTAATTGTGGCCATGTTGTCCCTGCAAACTTCTTAATCTCATCCGCCCACCTAACTTTCTGCCGCCCACTGCTACGCTTCCCTTCCTTTGGAATCCAGTCCGTAACCCTTAATGACCATCGGTTATCTTCCCTCCTCATTACATGTCCCGGCCATTCCCATTTCATTTTCTCGATTTCAACTAAGATGTCATTAACTCGCGTTTGTTCCCTCACCCAATCTGCTCTTTTCTTATCCCTTAACGTTACACCCATCATTCTTCTTTCCATAGCTCGTTGCATCTTCCTCAGTTTAAGTAGAACCCTTTTCGTAAGCCTCCAGGTTTCTGCCCCGTACGTGATCGAGTACTGGTAAGACACAGCTGTTACACACTTTTCTCTTGAGGGATAATGGCAATCTGCTGTGCATGATCTGAGAATGTCTGCCAAACGCACCCCAGCCCATTCTTATTCTGCTGATTATTTCAGTCTCATGATCCGGATCCGCGGTCACTACCTGCCCTAAGTAGATGTATTCCCTTATCACTTCCAGTGCCTCGCTAGCTGTCGTAAACTGCTGTTCTCTTCTGAGACTGTTAAACATTACTTTAGTTTTCTGCACATAAATTTTTAGACCTACCCTTCTGCTTTGCCTCTCCAGGTCAGTGAGCATGCATTGCAATTGGTCCCCTGAGTTACTAAGCAAGGCAATATCATCAGCGAATCGCAAGTTACTGAGGTATTCTCCACTAACTCTTATTCCCAATTCTTCCCAATCCAGGTCTCTGAATACCTCCTGATAACACGCTGTGAATAGCATTGGAGAGATCGTATCTCCCTGCCTGACGCCTTTCTTTATTGGGATTTTGTTGCTTCCTTTATGGAGGACTAGGGTGGCTGTGGAGCCGCTATAGTTATTTTTCAGTATTTTTACATAGGGCTCGTCTACACACTGATTCCGTAATGCCTCCATGACTGCTGAGGTTCCGACTGATTCAAATGCTTTCTCGTAATCAATGAAAGCTATATATAAGGGTTGGTTATATTCCGCACATTTCTCTATCACCTGATTGATAGTGATTGACGCATGTCAGCAAGTTGGTAAATCCAACGACAAGTGACAGAATTTTACTCGGAGCGAGACAGGGCAAAATATAAGCTTTCTTCGATCGCCTCAGCTGTCTCTTGCCTGCCCGAGTGACTGTTAGGAATTGCTTTGCAATCTGTTCTTTATCTGTTCATTCTCTTTGAATGGGTCTTCTTTGAGAGCACTATTTGTAGAGGTCTGTATCCCGGGCTCTTTATCGGGTGCGTGTTTAGTGTTTAGTACACTAACCGTAATGGTGTTGTTGAGAGCGCAGAGGGGGTTAGAGCGTTTGTTTTCGTGGAGTTTGGTGTGGCGTTATGGAGAGCAATGGGAGGCTGCTCACTTTCATCGAAGTGGTTGGCGTTGATTTTCGGTCACTCCATGAGCTTTCACAGATCCAAGCAAAGGAAAGACCAGCGAATGAAAGGGCGGCAAAGGCATTTCCTTAACCCCGTCAAGGACGTCACTCAATCAGCACATCGCATGCGTCGAGCCGCGTCGAACAGCTCGACTTCTGGATGTATTATCTGGCGGCGGGGGTGCTGTTGTGCCTACCATCGAGGCGACGGGAGCTGCTATAATACGTGCACCACGTGCTTGTCATCGAGGCTACGGGAGCTCCCACTTCTCCGCAACGAATCAAGAACTCGACTACGGGGACTTCAAGAAGCACCCAGCCATCTGCGCGACAAATCAAGAATCGACGCGAGTGACGTCAGCACCTGCACCGACTGGTTCCTGCCGACGAGGAGTCGCCAAAGGGGACTTAAAGGAGAACCGGCGCATTGTGAAGAGAGAGAGTCGCTTCCAGCCGCCCAGTCGGTCTGTTGCGCTCTTACACCTACATGTACGCTATCATCCACTATCTGTAAATATTGTATAAAGTTTTTCGTTTCTTCTTCGTCTGCAGAAACAGTCCGTCTTTCGTCCTCCACCCCGAAGTCGCAACAGTGTGTGCCAGCGAGTGCGCGACCAGCGAGGGAACAAACAGTTCTCAGCATTCGCAGGAGCCACCCGCGCGCCACGCCTCTCGGAGGCCACGCGTGGACTTCTCGACTGTGCCACGAGATGGCGCAGCGCGACCAGAAAGAAGCGTGAGAGCCCGGTTGCCATGTGGCGCGTTTCTCGGCGTTCACACGCACCGGTGCGCCACGCCTCTCGGAGGCCACGCGCAGGTTTCGCGGCGTCGACGCTATATGGCGTAGGTTGTTCTTAGGGAAGCGCGAGTCACGCTGCAGTACACACCACCTCGTACGTAACTCGTTTCGATGGTGGCAATACGTTGTGTGGCTACATTGATTCATACTGACATACTATACCGTCGCCAGTCATCGTGAGGTGGGTTCTACCGCAATTTGCTTTTCTTTAGTCATGTACCAACTTCTTACTCAGCAGCAAACACTCCTATTCTCCAGGTGACCAGACAATGCTCAAGGTTGTGGAGGTGGGGGTGCGAGGAAAGAGCAGGGGATCGATAAGCTCCTGCCCCGGCTACTCGGGCGTCTGTGTGCCTGAGTTGTCAGTGACAACTACACTCATGGCGTTGCTTTGGAGATAGCGTGCTGCATCAGTGGGTACATCGCTAGTACGACAGAAAGCTGAGCTAGTTGGTAACGATTCATTGTGCAAAAAAGAGGTGAGGCGTGCAGGCCTCCTGTCTGCACGCTCACCTCATTTTTGCATAATACATCGCTAGTGCCGTTTCCAAACACCGGCATCATGGCTTGAGCGAGAGAACGTCTGCGGCCCTGGTGTCGGGCAATGCGTACGTGTTTAGGAATCGGGGCTAGTCGGATAGCGTCACGTGCGTGGGTAGGGCTCGTGGGCGGAATGGGGAACGCAGCCGAGTCGTGAGAGGGCGGAGAGAGAGATAGAGATTCTTGTTTGGGAAGGAAAAACATGGGGTAAAGTGCAGCGCAGTAACTGTCTCACCTCAACCGCGCTGCACAGGGGGGAAGGGATAGAAAAGAGTGGCGGAAGACAGAGGGAAGGAGCAGCAGCGGTCGAACCTGTGTTGCGTTGGCTGGTTGGAGAGGCGCTGGATTGCGATAGGCTCAGTTTAACGAACTCTTCGATTTTGCGCACTTCCCAGCGGAGAAGTGTGCAGGTGGAGACGTGCAGCCCGTGCAAGTGCAGCGCAGAGAGTGGCGTCCGTCTTTGAGGTGTGTGACGTTATGGTAGGGGAGACGATAGGTTGCACGACCAACGACGAGAACTTGCACGAAGCGAAGGGTGTCCTTTTCAAAAGGGCTACGTAAATTTTAGGATCACGTGTGCAATGTGGGTAATTTGTTGACGGAACAGATGAATTGCCTGGGTGGCCTTGCCATTAGATTGGATGCGCAGACCTTGGGGTAGTTTGCTGGCTTTCGGGGTGTCGGTATGGTATCCCCATGCTGTATGCTGTGCGCATGGCACGACGACAATAACGTTGCTCGACTAAGGTACACCAACGACTTACATCTGACGACTGACGACGTTTTGGCTGAAGCTGACGCGTGTTCTAAGCATGTTTCAATTACTTTGATTTAGTATTGTCAAGCGCTTAAAAAATTTCATGGAGCTGAGTCTGGCAATACAATGTTTCCTTCCTGCATGAGTCTGCGTCAGTTGGTAACCGAACGTTCCCAGAACCAGTTAGCCAGACATATAAGCGGAAACGTCGACCGGAACCAACCTAAACAACTACATCAGTTACAAACGGCACTATTTGTAATGGAAAACGGTTCGAACTTGACCCAGCTGCAATAGCACAGACTTTTCAATGATCGATTGTGACGAGACATATCATGCCTTAGCTTGAATACTATAGTTTAAAACCTTCGTCTTGTGCGTACGCTGCGATTTGTCTTGCGGCAAACGTACATCGCTTCAAGGTGCTCAGTTAAAAAGTCGGAAATTCTACAGTCTTTTCTTTCGTGGTTATTGACCGATCGATTTATTCACTAAATACACACCATATATAAAAAAGAAGTATGACACTAAAGTCTCTTGTATCACGTATTATCTTTCTTTCTTGATATAGGCCGCTAAACAACAACACTAGATTCGTTTAAAATGCTGAAATAGAATCCACGCTCTCTTGTTTCGGTTCCTAGAGCTCCAAAGTGTCTTCCATAGAGTTTTATTTTATTTTGCAAGAAGCGGGTCACATTCCCGAGGTGTGACTCGGCATAATGACCCAGAAAGAAAAGAAAAAAAAAAGAAAATGTGGAAGAACGCGGAAAGTTTCCAGTATTCAGGAAGCAAAATTGACTGCCTTCTCGGCGCGGCGAATTCCAGGCATTCTAGCTCACAGACGTGTATAAATGTATAAGTCCGTACAGGACGCATTCATGTGTTTATCGCGTATACAGCAGTGGCGATTTGGCTTCGGCTTCGAACCGATTTTGTTTATAATCACCTGTGACAATGTTGTTTCGTCTTTTCAGGTGCATTTATTGAAAAGCCGCAAATTGCCCGCATGAAAATTCGGAAAGTCCAAGTAGCTAGTTGAAAAACTTACCAAACAATTTTTGTAGTTATGCACTTTAGAGCACAACTTGCGATAGATAAACTGAAGCCAAGAAGCAGTGAAGACAAGTTTTCATAGCATAGACTGTAAGTCTATCATTACGATATACATTGGCGTTGCAGAGAACAGTTTCCTAAAAGCGTACGTCAAATAATTCGGGATGACGTAAACTGTAGTGCGAACGCATTTTGTAGCTTTGGAGACGGATATCTCGAAAGTGCAGCTAGTCTTAGGACTTGTGCTAGGCAGATATGATGTCCCTGCGCTGGAAAGTGAATATGAATAAAGGTAATTATTAGTCTTTTAAATAGGCATATGAGCATTGTGATTTGTCGCGCAACGCATTCGCCTCTGCAGGTAACCCACCTGAACGGGAATAATTACACATGCACGCACACATACACACACACATGTGCAAGCACTATTCGTGCCGCGCGCGGTGCGAACGTATAGTCAGGAAAGCACCCTCACATCAGTTTAATTCTATTTTAAAAATGAGTTTTATTAAGGATCGTTCGTATCCCGTATCTCAGCGCCAGCAGACGATAACGGTAGAGTACAGCGCGGCACACAGGATGGTTCGCATGCCAGACGAAAACTGCGGAAGAAGAACAAGCATGGCGGGCCTCACGTCGGTCTCCCTTATCTGCGACGAGACGCTGCTTGACGGACGAGGTATGCGAGAGTCCACCGAGGAGGAATCGATAATCGGGGTGCGGTATCAGGGAAACCTAGCTGCTTCGCTTTTTCTTCGACTCTGGGAAACAAGTCTCCCAGACGACTCGCACACACAGCTCAGCGAGTGTAGGGCACGGCGAGCGGGCGAGTAGACGAGCAGAGAGAAAGCCGTCGGCATCGTCTGCTTCATCTTCCTGACGGGCGTTTCTCGCACACCGCGCCAGGTCGGACGCCATCGCCTTGCGCGCAGTTTTATCGCTCGTTTTGGGGCAGAGTGGTCCAGTTGAAACGGACGCAAGACAGGAGGAACGAAAAGAAGACAGCCGGAGAATTGAGGCATTTTGTGAGTGAGCACACAAATGGAGAACAGAGGCCGAAACCTGTCGTTGCCTCTTCCACTACTCAGGCTTAAACGTGAGCACAACCAATTGGCACAACGCGTGTTATTGATATCGGCAATGACTCAAGAGAGATAGTAAGAGGACAAACATACTTGCGTTTTGTTGCATCGAGCAACCTTGAATATTAGGGAGGACGCGAAAAATGTATGCCGTACTGTATTTTTCCTATCTGTGTATATTCTTGCATGAAACCATAATTAGACACTGCGCTAAGAATCCAAACATAACTACCAGTATAATGTATAATTTATACGAAACAAGAGAGGCAATCCTGAAGTCACGCATGACTGTTGTGTTTTCTTTACGTTTTGTTCATTATCCATGGCTGTACTACGCCGCAATAGTTACGTATATGCTAACTCAGAAGATAAATCAAAATGAAATTAGTACTAACAAAGGTCATCTGGAAAGCTCCGCTTACTATTTCACTTCTTCCGTCCACTGAAAGCAGCATTTCGATTGTTACGAGGCCAGTCGAGCAGCTTACGACGTGGGACGATAGTTACTGCATGCACAAAACGTGTCGCTTATGAAATAAAGATGGCTATGTCGTAGCATGGCGTGTACTATGATAAAGAAATGAAAAAACACATTCTAAACAAAAAGATTTATTCACTTGGAAACTAAGCAGCCCTTATTAACTTGGTCGCTTTGACGGTGACAGGTCCGCTTGTCGAAGCTCGGACTTTCTTCCTGGCCGCTTCAAGTTTCCTGTGACGGCTTGCACGGACTGTGTTTGTATTGTTTGGCAAACTCTAACATGTATTTGAGGTGAACACGCTCTGCTAGGCTGGAGGAACCTTCTGACGTGGCACGTGTTGAGATTGAGACGTCAACTCGCTGCCAATGTAACGGCGTTTCTTTTTCCCCTCGAACGGAGCCAAAATGTACACGCTAGAACGGTTGCGCGGTCGAAAACACGAGCTGCTGTTGAATCCGCTCGCATACTGAGCAACACCGGTGCCAGGGCCTGCGCAGCGGCTTGCACGTCCAGCTCTGTGGTCGAGGCACATCTGGCGTGCCAGTTCTGAACGCTGAAGTTGCTGCCTCACAATTTGTTCAAGGTGGAACAACTTTTTTTTTTTTCAAAATCTGAAAACTGCGGTATCACCTCATATAATATGTTGTAAACCCGCACCACCATACGCCATCACCGCGTCTCTCCTTTTACTCTCTTTCCCTATATAACGTCGGGCAGCTACGCTCTTCTGGATGACGCCCCTGCCCTTTCTTTCCTCCTCCCTCTTCACACCATATGCAGCACCAATATACTCGTATAGGGATCTTAAGGAGGCAAAGTGAAGAAAATATTGAGGCTTGAAACAATCTGATATTTATAATGCATTTGGAGTATTGATTTTATGAGGCTATAGCCACTCCAATTTGTGCTTTCTTTGCACTTGCTTTCGTTTACTTGTTCGTATTTTATACCATCGACTGAATTCGTTTCTTTTGCTGTTGTTTTGTATTTATAGCAGTTTATTGCTGCCTGCCGTGCACTACCAGCCAAGTAAGATGTGGCTTTGGCGGGCCTGATTCTTGTACTTTTTTCTTTGGATGCGCGCCATAAATTATTATCACTGGGGTGCAGAATATTATCGCTTTTTGAAGAAGCAGAGTGCGCTGCTCATACAAGAAGAAGAAGGAAGATTCAGAGGCTCGATGCTCGTGTTGTTTTGTGCCATTGTCGGTTCGCTTACTGCGACTGTGTCTGCTCTATACAAAGGGTGCTGATCCGAAACGGCGCATTATATTTGGTGGCGGTTGCTGGTTCGCTGCAACCCTGGAACACCGCAGCCGCACCTTCCCTCCAGTTCCTCTCGTGGCCACGGACGAAGAGCGGCCGCTGGCTTCCCCGCCTCCGACACTGCGGTCTGCTCCCGTGCCCTGCTTTCTTCAGTGGAGCCGACGACCAGCACGTGGAGGGTATAGCTTGAATCACACGACCAGGTAAGCAAGCACAACAAATGGGACGACGCGCATAGGCTCAACAATGTCGTATTTTTACTTGACCGACGTCGCGAATCAGTGGTTCCGCAACGACGAGACTGACCTTACCACTGTTAAGAACGGCCAGCTGCAGTGCAAAGTTTTGCCAACCCGTTACGACTGTGGAAGCAACATCTCGGGAGCATCGCCGCCAACCTCTAGCCTCATCGCCGTTGTGACGGAATGAGTTCGGCGGGCCAACTATTGTTCCCAAACTCCCCAACGCGGACCTGATCTGCTACGGGTGCGCGAGTTGCCGCGGGAACGCCGTTTTGCGCTGCTTCCCACGCACCGACCAAGACGCAAGACAACGCGCTACTCGGAACGGCTCCGAGTTCTACGGGGCCCCTCTGACGTCGGCTCCGGACCTTCGCACCTGTGTGTATGCGTGTGCGCATGTGTGTGTGTAGACCGTCCTGCGGGGAGGCGGCTAGTTTGCGATGACTAAACGAACGTTCGCATCACCTTGTATCGGGAGAGGACCGAGTGTTTAAAAACCGCTGTTGCGCGGCGGCTCAGGTCCCTCTCTCTCAAGCAGTCATGTTAGACTGATGTACTTTCAAAAACAGTCATGTTAGACTGATATAAATACTGTAAATAAACCCATATTCCTCGTTCTAGATGAGAAGCAGTCCTTCCCTTCATCAACGTCCTCAGCGTGGATAAGTTGGACGACGGCATGGGCCAGCTACCTTCGAATTCATGCCCGACTCCAATCTTGACAACGGATCACGAGCGATGGGACCCCCAATCATAACACCACCTGGTTGACCTCAGAACGAAAATCGTGGAGCTACTCTCGGTTGTCTAGCTGTTCGTAAGTTGCGCGCCGAACAGCGCTTGCGCAGACGAGCTCAACAACGTGGCGAGAGCTACATTGAAGATGTGGTCGGCTTTTGCAAGCGTGTCATTTCATCAATGACAATGACACTGGCCGACAAGATGTCAATGACACTTCAGATGCTTGTCGCCAAGAGCGCGCAAACGGTAGCCGACGTCATTCAACTGTGTCAGAGCTATGACGAGCTGCGAAAGCAACGTGATTTCACTCGCAGCGCCTCCTTTACTTAATTAGATTAAGCGGTTTGTATGCGAGGAGGTTGCGCGCCAGCTGTCGCTTGCACCCTTGGTGCTGCCCCACCTATACGCTGCCGCCCTCTATACAGCGCGTCGTTTAATTAAAGAGCAACTTTCCGAGGTGCTACCCGCAGTCCCTGCGATACCGGTGAGTGCTTCGCTCACCTACGAGGGATCCCTGGTCACGCCTCGGCCTCCACTCACCTACGCCGAAGCCGTGGTCACACTTGAGCCTCTGCCCATCGCCAACTCTTACGTATGCCAACACGCACCTTTACTGGGTCGCCTCAACCTGTGGCTGCCCGTCCATTCCCACGACCGGAACCACGTTTTTCAAAACCCGTGGCGCACCTGTGACAACCGCCCCATATGCTTCTCGTGCGCCCACGTAGGGCGGTTTTGCCGCCGGCTTAGATTTCTCTCTTGTGACGACGTACTCCCAAGCAAGAGAGTTATAGCTCGGCGGGCCCAGCGTAGACGCCGATGCACATGTGCGGTACCGCATGCGCAGTGGCGTCTACGCTGGGCCTGCTGGCTCGCTGAGCTATAACTCTCTAATTATGCTTTGGCATCGACATGGCAAAATCCTTCGCCTGGTCCTTCTGCTGACTCTTCGACTCGCCGAAACTTCAACGCACCCCGGTCGCCTTCACCACGTCGCCGTTCCCTCTCACCAACGCTGCGACGCCCTCAGCCTGTTCCTTAAGAAAACTAGAAGCCGCAGTTCCGGGGGCAAGAACTGCGCTGCTTTCAAGCTTTTCAAGACCTCGTTTGTGCCCCTCTAATAATGTTGCCGTCTGCGTAGAAGGCATACCAGTTCTAGCCCTTGTCGACACGGGAGCAGCAGTGTCTGTAAAGACAAAAGCTTTGCCGTGAACTCCGAAAAGTAACGACGCCGCTTTCTGACTTTACATTGAGCACTGCGAGCTCGCAAGGAATCCGACCTTTCGCGCCATGAACAGCACGCGTCGTTACTGAAGATTTTTTGTGCACCGTGGAGTTTATTGTGCTGTCGAAATGGCCCCACATCATGCTGGCCTGCGACTGCACTCACCATGCCCTTGTATACATATGTCGTTCCTGATCAACCGCCTTCTTTTCAGGTTGAAGCAGTTGAAGATTCCGTTCTATCTTCTCGACCATCCTTTACCGGCGCCATTTCTCGATACGTCGACGGCCATCTTACGCGGCAACAACGTGGACAGCTCACCTCCTTGCTAGAACGCTTTCGCGCTAGCTACGATTACCTACAACCTTCTTTTGGGCCGTAATACAACTGTAGCTCACCACGTCGACACTGGTCTCCAAGCTCGTTTACGTCAGCACCCATATTCGTTCGCCAGCCCCTGAGCGCCGCATCATGGCACGAGTAGATGGCATGCTTCAGTGCGACGTCGTCCAGCCCTCGAATAGTCCAGGGGCCTCACCGGTTGTTCTTGTCGAAGATGTTGTATACAGAAGATGTTACACAGGAAGACGTCCCAGAGTTATAAACTGTGGCTTAAATGACGGCTCTATAAGGTTCTGTGCTGACTACCACCGACTGAACAAGATGACGCTCAAGGACCTCTATCCGCTGCCTCGTATAGATGACGCCTTCGACTGATTACAAGGAGCCGAAGTCTTTCCTTCGCTAGACCTGCGCTCCGGCTACTGGCAAGTCCCGATGGCTGAGGCCGACCGCCCTAAAACAGTCGTTGTTATGCACGATGGCTTATATGAATTCAATGTGATACCATTTGGGGTCTGCAACGCGCCTGCCACTTTTGAGCGCATGATCGGCAACGTCCTCCGCGGCCTCAAGTGGCAGACGTGCCTATGTTACCTGGACGATATTATGACTTTTTCACATGACTTCGGGACGCATCTCCAATGTCTAAAAGCTATCCTCACTTGCCGCAGTTCCGCTGGCCTACAACTAAATTTAAACAAGTGTTGCTTTAATTCTCGGAAGCTGCTTATTCTTGGTCATGTCGTCTCCCGAGATGGCGTCTTTCCCGATTCACTAAAGCTATGTGCCGTTTTCGGGTTTCTTAAGCAGAAGACAATAAAAGAAATTCGCAGCTTCCTTGGCCGTTTGTTCATATTTTCGTTCTTTCATCCGCAACTCTGCCTCCATCATAGTACCTTTGGCTGACTGTCATGAGTCACCGGCAAGGCCTGTATGACAATGTGAAAAAGACGAAGACGCCGGTCTTCTTCGTGATTTGGGAGAGGGAAAATACGCTCAGTTCTGCAGCCCATATGGGAACACGGCGCAGGTCGACAAAACGGAGAAGGGACACGCAGGCGAGAAGCACGTGAAGCGCGAAAGAAGAAAGAAAATTAAGAAAAACCATCAAGACAATCGGAAGTAGCGATCACGAGATTACGCTGCCGTGTCCCTCTATTAAGCCTATATTTACACAGGACTGGTCTGGCGCAATCGCGTCTGTGTCCCATGCTGCCAAAAAACAGAATCACTAGATCACTATTTTTTGGTATGTCGACGATACAAATTGTTAAGAAAAAGACATCTGGAACTTCCGCTTGCTAAATTAGGGTTAATGTTGTCATCAGAAATCATACTACCTTTCGGTGCGTCAGTTATAGGGGATGATGATGATGAAGCAACTTCTACTGGGCCCGAAATAAATCGGTGGTGCATGCAGGCACCAGATGGGGTGGTTCCCTAGTTACGGGACCCATATGTTTCCAGCAGCTCCTGGCCCCTGTCCGTCAGCGCGAGCTGAATCGGTAAGGCGGGGCTGGATAACAAGGTCTCCCATCGCTCAAGGAGTTGGGGATTGGGGGTGTTGGTGGGAAGGGGAGGAGGGGGGGTCTTGAGTTCTGTGCCCTCTGCCAAGACGTGCGGCAGGGTGCCCTTTTCTTTTCTGCAAAAAGGACAGAGCATATCGTATTCCGCAGGGTACATGCGGCTCATCAATACTGGATGCGCAAGCGATCCCGCCTGCGCTCGACGCAGGATCGTCTGTTGTTGCCTGGTGAGTTTGGGGTGCGGTTCTGGCAGTCTGCACCTTTCCTCTCGGTACATCCGGGTAACGTCCCGAAAGCTGGTAACCGGGTGCGGTAGCTCTTCCGGCTCGTGCTCGGCCCGGATTGACATTTCTCGGGCATGGTAGTCGGCGATGGTGTTGCCTGCTACCTGCGAGTAAGCCGGGACCCTCACGAGCTCTATGGCTCTTCCCGGAGGCTTGTGCTTGGCTAGAATGGCTCGGGTCGCGGAGGAGATTACCCCCCTGCGGAAGCTTCTGTAGGCTGTCTTAGAGTCGGTGACTACGGTGTCCACGCTCGGCTGTGTGGGTGCGAGGGCCACGGCCGCTTCTTCGGCAACTGCGGGGTCTGTTGTCTTCAGGGACGCGCTGACGATCAGCCTGTCTTTTGATGTAACCACCACCGCTGCACGGTCACTGTGTTTTCGGAGCGAGGCGTCCGCGTAGAGGACCCTGGGGTTCTCTTCCAGCTTCCGGGCTAGGGCTTTGGCTCGCGCGGTGCGCCTCTCGTCGTCCTTGCCCGGCGTTATGTTCCGGGGAAGGGGTTTTGTCTGAATGATCGTTTTCCAGTCTTCCGGAAGGGCCGTCTTGATGGGTACTGGCTCGATCTGCCATCATATCTTGCGTAGGACGGCTCGTCCGTGTTCCATGTGACTGAGCCGGATTATCTGATTAGAGAGGTGGGCTTCGATGAGCTCCTCCACTGTGTTGTGGGCGCCCATGTCTAACAGTTTTTGCGTGGACGAGTATATGGGCATGCCCAGTGCTTGTTTCGTTGCCTTACGAAGCATCGTGTTTAGGGTGTCCCTATTCGCCTTCGTCAGCTGGAGATACGGGGTGGAGTAGGTAACCCGCGACACGACGAACGCGCGTACCAGGCTCATGGCATCGTCCTCTTTAAGGCCTCAGTTTCTGTTGGATACCCTCCGAATCATACCAAGTATCTGTTCGGTTGTAGTCTTGATCTTTGTGATGGCGGCCTGTGCCTTTCCATCGCTCTGAAATAGTAGGCCGAGAATCATAATCTGCTGTGTTGGCTTGATGGTCGTTCCGGCGATCGTGATAATCACGTTCGGCGGCAGCTCCTTCTTGGATTTTCCCGGTTGGATCATGAGCAGCTCTGATTTCTGGGGAGCGCAGCTCAGTCCGCACGACTTTGCGTACTCGAGCACGGTCGTTGCCGCCCGCTGCAAGACTTCCTCCATCCAGGCAACGGATCCGGCTCGGGCCGTCCACACCGCAATATCGTCGGCGTAGAACGCGTGGTCCACGCCTTCGATTTGCTTGAGTAGATCGGGCAGGGGCAGCAGGGCCAGATTGAAGAGCAGGGGCGACAAGACCGATCCCTGAGGGATGCCCCTATCGCCGAGCTCGACAGGGTCCGACTTCTCCTCCCCTATCCTGATGGTCGCCGTTCGGTTTGACAGAAAATCTTTTATGTAGCCGAATGTCTTTCGGCCACACCGGGTTTTGTTTAGATTCTGCAACACGCTCGCGTGGGACACGTTGTCAAACGCTCCCTTCAGGTAGAGGGCGAGTATCCCGCGCGGCGCATGCCTCGTTGGCGGCTTGACGACCAGTTCGTGGAGTTGGATCATCACGTCTTGGGCGCTGAGATGTTGCCTGAACCCGCCGTGGTTGCTCAGTGGCTATGGTGTTAGGCTGCTGAGCACGAGGTCGCGGGATCGAATCCCGGCCACGGCGGCCGCATTTCGGTGGGGGCGAAATGCGAAAACACCCATGTACTTAGATTTAGGTGCACGTTAAAGAACCCCAGGTGGTCGAAATTTCCGGAGTCCTCCACTACGGCGTGCCTCATAATCAGAAAGTGGTTTTGGCACGTAAAACCCCATAATTTTTTTTAGATGTTGCCTGAAGCCGTACATCGTCTCTGGCATCTGATCCGTTTCTTCGAGGTGCTTCTGCAGCCGGCGAAGGACCATGCGCTCCATCACCTTGCCCACGCAGCATGTGAGGGAGATGGGCCGCATGTTGTCTATCGTGAGGGCCTTGCCGGGCTTTGGAATGAAGCGAACCTCGGCATCCTTCCATTCCTTCGGCAACTGCGAGCTCTCCCAGGCTTCGTTAATGTGCTCTAGGAGGCCGCGGGCCGCTGTATAGGGGACGTGTTTGATGCCGTGTGCGGTTACATACAATCAACAAAACAAATAACTTTTTGATTGTTTTCTTGTAATTTGTTTGTTTTTGTAGGCTTCCTTTTCTTTCTTTTCTGATCGAATTTGTAACACTCCAAAAGAATAGGTAATCGTTTCAGTGCGCAATTCTTGGCCAATCCCCCAGTGTGGGCATGAGCCATAACATGAAGCCATCATCATCATCATCATCATCATCATCATCATCATCATCAGGAGACGCAGGCGGAGATGAGCTGGCATTGCTGACGTAGTCGAGAAGCAAGACAGTGGCATCTCTGCAGCTGTGCTCTGTAGACGGGAGGCTGCAGCTTCGGGGACCACGGACGGGAGAGGGGACGTTCGTGAGTTGGCCAGTGACGACTCCAGCTCCTGAGCCTCTACTGCGTCGGCGTGGCTGTGTTCCGCGGCCCCGGTCCAACCCCACGCTGCCGCAAATGGTTGCCGTCCCGTGCAACGAAGGCAATCGCCTGGCCACTTCAGCGGCACAACGGCCGACTGGCCCAGACCGCGTCCTGTGTCACGCGGGTCTCTGCGGAAGACTACAACCTCGTTGCGCTCGTCGGAGGTCAACGCCCACGCTGCGTCGGAACCACGCAGGCTAACGTCCTTTACCACGCTGGTCCGGAGTCGGACACGAAGGCGACGGTCACAACGTTCGTTTGCTCGTGACGTCGAGTTAGTCGAGCGGAGGAACAACATGTCGTTGAGGACTTGTTTTTTTTTTAAATGTGTATAGCTAGTTTTTGGAGCCTCGTGTCTGTATGGTGTCAGGGTAGTTTGCTGTTTTTTTCTTTCGTTATTTTTTTTATTCGAGATGAATGTTCTTTAACATATTTGAATTGTGCCTCTGTCCATTTTTGGAGCGCTGAAATTCGTGACAATTGGCGAGCCTGCCAGGATCGATTTTTCCGGCCCCGTCACGAATTTTTTGTGATCCGGAAATGGATTGGGACAAGACTCTAGCCTTAGTGAAAGAGTTGGATTTGTCGAAGGATGAAACCCTGAAATTTATTGAGAGAGAGATCTTCCAAAAAGAACGCTAGGCCGAGCGTGCGGAAGCGCGGAAAGTGCATGCTAGGGAGAAGGAAATTTTAGAACTCGAGCTGAGTTTGTTTGTTCTTTCATATTTACTCCGTAACAATGTATACTTTCCTTGTACTCTTTTCTTTTTGCTAATTCCCTCTATCCTCCCCTGACGCACTACTCCTCCGGGAGCCTGTTGGGTAAATAAATAAATAAATAAATAAATACTGTGCCGCAACTAGAACTTAAGATTATCCTGTTTCCCCGCAACTGCTGTATAGTAGTGAGGTTTCCTTGCCTTCTAACGTTAACCCCCCTCTCTCATATGGGAACTGCCTCTTCACCTCCCTCTACTTCTCCCTACAGTTCTATCTCTGGCCTCGCACGTTAGTAGAAAGGGAAGCGCTGCAGTTTCTGCAATGCTTCTGAGGGGAGTCACGGATAATTACAGCTGTCAAGCGGCTAATGTGGCGACGGCCAGGAAGCCCCAGAGGGCATTGTGCACATTCGACGCGGTGGGGTGAAACGAGTTTCTCCCATCGCCTTTCCTCTCTTACTCGCGCCTGTCATCTACATACACGCTCTGAACCACCCCCCGACGCGGTGTGCGCGACAGCTGCAGCCCGCAGCAGCAGTGGGAAAGTCGAAGGAACTGGCAAAGAAAGCTTCGTTTTAATAAAAAAGGCGGTCTCAAAGAGGACGATCTCCTTAGAGCTTATCAGGCATTCTTTCCAAGTTATGTTATCTACATCGCGCCGTACCTTAATTGGGGTAAGGCGGAAAAGGTCAAACTCGACTCCCTAATCAGAACCGGCCTCAAGCGCGTGCTCGGCCTTGTGGGGATTTGGGTAATTTGACGCGCCATTGCGCATTCACCTGTTCTGCCGTCCCTACGCTTCACTCGCTCCGAACCAGTTGTCAGCGGTAGCGCTCCACTCGCGATGGTTCGTTTGGGGATTCCCGCGCAATTTCGACGTGAATGGGCGTGCTTTTCGGGGCTCCGTGGCGGCGACGAAATCAAAAGTTTTTGTGCATGCTTTGAGCTTGCTTCTGTTCTTTATTTGCTGATTTTTTTTGCCATTAAATAGTAATTGGGTGGCTTTCTTTTTCTTTCCTTTTTTTGTCTCTCGTATTTCGGGTGCGCGGGTGTGCTTCGTGTACATTTGGTTTTGCAGGATGGTTAGCGCGTCCTTTCGTGCCACGTGCTTCAGGGTAGGACGTTGAGTGTTTGTAGTCTTTAAATGGTAGCTTGGAAGTGGCAAGACAAATAGGTATTAGTGGTTTTACTGTGCGTGTTTTGGTAGGAAAGTGAGAGTGTGGCCGCGTGGTTGAGCGCGTGCGAGAGCGTGTCATACCTTCGGTCTCCGCGGCATCGATTGCTTTTGAAACAGTGGTGAGAGTTGCTTTGCGACATTTTGAGGATTTGGATCCTGTACGTATCGGTTTTTGCTAAAAGGCACGTGCTCTGCATTGATATAGTATTTGCATCAGTAGTAGCAGTATTATAGTATTTGCAAAAAGCCGTGCAACACAAGGCGAGAAAGACGGGAAAGCAGGCAGTGCGCAGGGGGTCCCTCAAGGCAGATGAGAAGACGGATGAGAATGGAGAGGGCATCGAATCAACCGGCACATAATGTGATGTCGATACTAGGCTGCAGAAAATGGATCCTTTCCAGGAAGAGTTTCTCAAATAGGTGCAAGAGCTCAAAAATGAGCTAGACAGGGAGCGTGATGCACGGAATGTAGTTGAAAAGACACTTGAAGCAGCCGAGGAAAAGCTGAACAAGGTCGCCATTGTGAACGAGAATGTGCGTGACAAAGGAACGCAGATCTCCGACGCGAGAGGCGAGAGAGTGTCGGCAAAGTACGTGGAATGCATGCAGCGTGATGAAGGGTTAGCTGGAAAGAGCGGCACCTACCTTGAGGCCACCACGCGGAAAAAGCAGGAACCCCGGGGAAAATGCCCCTTGTCGAGTCCCAATCACGCGGAAATGCGCAAAGGGAAGCAGGGAGAGATAGGAGAGAGTGAAAGGGTGATTATTGCCGGCGACTCAAACCTGGTTGGGTGCTCAACAGCAATTGTGGAAAGTGTGAAAGTGTGAAAGCCGATAGAAGAGTGGCGGTAGGGACATTTCCAGGGTGGACACTGGGTTCTGTCAAGGAGCGAGCAAAAGAAAAGCTCGCGGAAAATGCCCACGTGCGCAACCTTGTCATAGTAGCAGGTGGAATAAATGACATCCTAAACAGGAAAAGGACTGGACTAGCCTAGCGCTTGGCGAAGGGGGTGGACGATTTGCGCGAGCTATCCCCACAGGTGGAGATCGTGGTGTGCACGGTGCCGGAGGTGCCTGTACGTGACCGTCACGTACAAAGAGCCGTAGTGGCTGCTAATGAGGCAATATAGAAAATGAGCCGAGAGAAAGGCTTCGAGGTTGTCGAAGTAAACAGGGAAGTGAGAAGGTGTGGTGGTTTTAAACGAGACGGGATCCACTTCTATTACAGGCTGGCACGACAAGTGGGCTGGCGACTTGGTGGTCGCGCTGTTGCTTATTTAGGGGGCTCGCTGACGCTCAGGAGGTCAGAGTAGATAGTAACGAAGAAGGTCCCCTAGAGGAACCTCAGAAGAGCATCGCCGTCGATAACAGAAAAAAGGAGGAAAGCAAGAACGAAAGCTCGCCATGCAATAGGATACATGAACATGCAGGGCGGCAGAAGAAAGGATTAGTGGGCAGAGATTGAGGAGCAGTTAAATAGAGAACAAATAGGAGTGTATGCGGTTACAGAAACGCACCTTAGAGACCCAGAAGAGCCGCCAGTTATTGAGAATTATTTTTGGGAAGGGTGCAGCAGAACTAAGTCGGAAAGAAAGGGAGGGGGAGTCGGAATGCTCATCCATCAGGGAGGCAAATGGAAAGGAGTAAATTCAAGATGTCAGAGCATCTTTGGTTATCAAGTACAATGAGTGGGAAAAAGAACTTGGCTGGGCGTTACGTATTTGTGGACCGGAAATAATTGCACAGAGAAGAATAAAGAGTTAGTGGAATGCATAAGCGCTGATATTAAGGGTTTCGGGAATGGTGCTGAAATTGCCTTATTAGGTGACATGAATGCCCACATATAGGATTTAGATGGCTATATCGACAACAACGGGAAGTCAACGCTAGACCTTTGTGAGCAACATAGCCTCGTTATCGTGAACACAGGGCCTAAGTGTGAAGGGCAGATCACGTGGGAAGTGGGAAACCGGCAATCGACCATTGATTACTGTCTGATGACAGAAGGAAAACATGATAAGTTAAGAGAAATAGTTATTGATGAGGAAGGGAGTGACCATAAACGCATCATTTTGAAAATGGCCGGGATATCTAGTTGGGAAAGAAAGCAAGGAGCGCACAATGGTCAGTCCAAATTTGAAAGCTGAACAAATAGCAAATATAGTCACTAGAGTCGAGGAAGAACTTGGCTAATGGCCAATTAAAGAGTGGGAATATGGTGAGCTTCTAAGTGTAATAACGACAGAAATACGGAAAGAGAAACAACATGTTTGTTGGAAAGGAAGAAAGAAACTGGAAAGCTGGTGGAACAGGGAGGTACGAGAAGCGATCGCCGAACGACAGAAAGCATCTCGAGAGCACAGGCAGGCAAAGAAGGCGCAGTTGCCACACGATGAAGTAGCCAGTAAATCGGAAATATACCGGGAGAAATAGTCACTGGTTCAAATACTGGTGCAAGCCAAGATAAAAGGTGAAAGTGAGCGTTGGTTGTCAGAAATACGTGAGGAAAAGAAGGCCGAACCTAGAATATTCTGGAACCACATAAAACTACTGGGCAGAAAGTCAACAACAATACAAGAACATATCCTAGACGAAGATGAAAACAGACTGGGAGGAGAAGCGGCAATAAATTACATCCGAAAAATAACAGCCGGATCTTTCCAAGCCAATGACGAGGTTGTATTTGAAGAAAAAAAGAGCATGAAAGAGACCCAACTGAAAAAGGAGCTGGTACTGACAAATTTCAACTGGAAGAAAGCGGAAGAGAAAATTCCTAAGCGCACAGCCACGGGGCTAGACGAGGTTCCCGTTAGTCTGATTAATGAACTAGGACCAAAAAGTAAGGAAGCTCCGGGAACCTAAAGGTATCCTCACTGGTTCTCGTCTCAACTTATAACGGCTCTAAAGCATAAAGACCGCACGCACCGAAAATCTACAAGTCCTGTGCCTAATGAGTGGAGAGAAGAATTCCGCTTCTTTATTTTCAGACTGCCTGCTTACGCGGCTATAAGCCGGACTCGCCTTTTTGGAAAAGAACGCCTCCGACCGGTCGGCGGCAGCACATCCGCAAGCGCTCCAGAGCAAACGCTCAGATAGCGCCTGCTCGACTCTGGCGGAGTCCAAGCGGTCGCGGAACGTATTGCTGCTCATTTCTCATCCTTACGTAGAGCCGCAGGTTTCAACGATGGTGCCAGCCAGCGGCATATGATGGCCCATCTTGTGCTGTTCAAAAGCTCATCAGCGAAGGCCTTATGCGCTTGAAGCCTTCCCTATGCTGAGGCCCTGATGGCATACCGTCCGCAATTATAAAAGCGCAGTATATTTGCCCCAGTTTTGGCGTCTATGTTTAATAACTCTTAATTTGAATACTGCCACTTTCCCTCGCACATGGAAAACTGCTCGTTTTATTTCTGTATTTCAATCTGGCTGCAAAACCCATGTCTCGAATTATCGCGCGATTTCTCTTCCCTGTGCTACGCCTAAAATTTTTGAGCTTGCTCTTCACAACGTACTGTCCATTACCGCGAAGATCTTACTTATTCCGAATCAGCACGGATTTCTCACTGACCGCTCCACTATCACAAATTTCGCAAATTTCACGACACATATCTCCGCGCCGGTACTTCAAAGGGGGCAAGTTGACGCCATTTACTGCGACCTCAGCAAAGCTTTTGATGCAGTCAGCCACTCACTGCTTCTGATCAAGCTTACGCACTTTGAGTTCGACTCGTCAAACTTCAATATCTTGCGCAGTTTTCTTGATAGATAATGCTATGTTAACGTCAATGTCCAAATGTCTTCTTTTTACATGGCATCTAGCGACGTCCCTCAAAAATACCACTGCTGTGTACGGGTGGCTGGAGCTTTGTCAAGCTGCGAAAGTGTAGCTTCTTTCTCCAACCACCTTTTTTTCGCTCTACATAGCGCGAAAAATAAACTTCCTTGATTGATTGATTGGTTGAAAGATCAGTATGAGGACCACTACTTTTAAAATTCTTTAATAATGACGTTCCTTCCGCTATTCAGAATTCTTCGTTCCTTCTATATGCCTATGACATCAAGTTTCTTAAGGAAATTCATACTGTTGATGTTTGTCGCATCCTGCAGTCTGACCTGTTTCCTTTTTCTAAATGGCGCATAGATAATAACCTCACCTTGAATGCTGCTAATACGAAAGTCACACCCACACATTCACTTTCACACCCAAAACAGCGAACGTTTCTTTTTCTTTATCTGTAGATTCTTTACCATTGTGTAAAATCTGTGAGATCAATGATCTCGGTGTATTTCTTGACGCAACCTTACACTCCTTAGCTAAACCCAGACGCGTTGCAGTGCAGGGTATGCGCTCAATTGGCTCTGTTTGCAGACTATCGAGAGAATTCAATGCTCCTACACCGTTGCGAAAGTTGTGCACAAGTATCTGTCTTCCTCAACGCGAATACGCGTCCGTGGCCTGGAATGACATTTTCAGATCCAACAGTGACATTGTGCATCGGGTGCTGAAAAAGTTTCGAAGCATATATCATCCCCGCTTTGCTAACACGAACACTGGCCCTTGTTCTGGCACTGTTGGATTATTGTCATTGTGCTTACTTCGCTGCCGACGTAATCGCGCTGACCTCTTTTTTTTTCAAACTCCTTCGCGGAACCCCTATGGCAGTGATGGAGACATAGAGAATACTCTGCAGTCGGCAGCTACCCTCAACCAAACACATGCGCGAAGTATCGGACCCTCTTGCTCTCCGGAGAAGTCGGAGCTCCTCATATTCCGCCCCACAACCCGAAACTGCCCCACCACCCCTATAACCGTGACACTGGAAAACCGGTACATCCCTGAGGTACACACCCTCCGGGTACTGGGCCTCCACATCCAAAATAACAGGAAAAACACTCTCACCATCCACAAACTCAAGCGGACGGCAGTGTCGATATCCCACCTAATCCGCCGAGTTTGTGCACACCACCGGAGTATGAAGGAGCATGACCTGTGTCGTCTCATTCATGCCTTCGTCCTCAGCCGCTTCCTCTTCACGCTCCCCTACCTTAAACTCCAGGGCAGAGAAATCTCCACCCTGGATGCCATGATCCGAACAGCATTTAAGACAGCACCACACCTACCCCTAAATACCTCCACCGAAAAACTCCTTCAGCTAGGCCTACATAACACGATAGGTGAGCTTACTGAGGCCCACCGACAGACACAATACATACGTCTCGCGAGAACCACCACCGGCAGACACATCCTACACACCCTCGGTATCAGGATACCAGCCACGGATCCCACACAGCTCCAGGTCCCCCACCACATTCACCGTGACCTTCTTATTAAACTTCTCCCTAAAAACATGCACCCCACCTACCACGAACCCCGCCGCAGAGCTCGCGCACGGGCGCTCCACAAAGTCAATGGCACGGATCCGGATGCTGTGTGGGTGGATGCCGCATGCACAGGTGAGGAAGCGGTTGTTGCCATCACGAACCCCTCCCTACAACCGATTATCACCCTTCACATATCCCCAACTGCCACTTCGGAGGAGGCTGAAGAGGCCGCCATTGCCCTAGCTATTACGCGCACGGAGGCCCGGTATATATTATCGGACTCTAAAACTGCGATACTAAATTTTGCTCGCGGGAGAGTTCACGTCCCTGCATTTCGCATACTGAACTCCCTCGCTGCACACCCGCCCCGCCACATGGAGCTCATATGGGTACCTGCCCACTCTGGGAATCCTGGAAACGAGGCTGCCAACGCTTTAGCCCGAGGTTCTCTCAACCGGGCACCGGCGGCCTCCGATCCAGGGTTCTCACGGGAGCGCATGCATTCATTCAGTGAACTGACGCAAGCCTGCAAAGCCGAGCGTGGGCTCTACCCCCCCCCCCCCCCATCCCTCCCTCGACAATTATCACCAGACACTTTGGAGGCGGCTCCAAACACGCACCTTACCCTCCCCTTATATACGCTCACGCTGTCACCACGTCCACACCGACCCCTCCTGTACCCTCTGCCACCACCCCAAAGCCACTCTCGACCACATCCTTTTCCTATGCCCGGCGGATCCTCCCCCGCGGGGCCTGGAGCACCCTACTACTTGGGAGACCCTACTGCGCTCCGAGGACCCGGCCAAGCAAGCCATCGCCACAGGCCGGGCTGCCAGCGCCATGATCCTCCGGGACATGGACGTTTGAGTGCAGTGGGGTCGTGCGGGGGCCCAAGGACCTGCATGTCTGCAACTCCCCTGTGTGCAATAAAGTTATCGCCACCACCACCACCACCATTTTCGCGGTATTCTCACCTGCCCCAAACTCCTCAGTTGTATCATGTTCGTCAATTTGTGCAAGATCACCAGGGAACGTAGACCTTTCCTTATTCCTGTCTGTTATCCCCAAGTCAACCGTCCACAGTAGAGCCTTTACAACGCTTATTTTCATGATCTTGACATTTTCATACCTCGCTGTCATTGTTCTTTTCCGAGCTTGGCGTTGGTGTGCCACAGTTTCATATACTGTTCAACTGCCCTTGTCCTCCTTTTTCTTTTATATTCACCTTGCGCCTTGTTGTATGTACCCTTCCAAGATTGTTCTTTTTATTAATTGCTTTTGTTACTTACATACCTTGCCGTTCTTTTGTTATTTAATATGTTCGTTGTTGAATTTCCGAGGTTGGAAGCTTCCTCCCGAACGCCCTGTCGCTCGCTCTGCCAGGTCGGTGTCCGGAAACATCCAACGCTTTCCGGCCAGAGATGATGATGCGTGCTGAAGATTGCTTGGCGAGGGAACAAGTAACTTAGTTTATTTCGCATTTTTGCCGGCATTAGGTCAAGAAAAAGAGGTCAAGAGCACTTAGGCATCTCTACGCTAATGAATGCGAAAGCATTGCAATGACGACTCGTTTTAAGAAACGTAATGTATTGTTTTCACGTTGCCTCGTATCATTTCTCGCATCACGTGCATCGGCCTCGTTCGCGTACTTGCGTCGACGTCCAAAGGAGCCGGGCGCAGCTACGGGCTGAGAAGTCGGAGCGCACGACAGAACGGCGGGCAGTGAGCCAGCGCCGTCAGCGCCTTCGCAGTGGGAGGGGCAATATATGCATGGGAACGCTGACATGACGAGCGGCATCGGAGCCAGCTGCGGAAGGCGACGACGAAGCAGTGGCACGAGCGCCTCTCTGTGACCACGTGACCTCTTGTACCATCTCGGGCCACGCCGCCGGATTTTTCGCTTATTGAGGAATTTTATGTTTTGGCATTACACACAAATATGAAAAGAAACCTGAGACGACAGCAATACGTGCACCGGCTTCAATATGTCAGGAATTGCTTCCTCACACCCCCGCGCTGTGGCTTCTCATCCAGTTCTTTTCCCTCTTTCACTCGACGAGGGAACTTAATGTCCTTCTCTCGGCCAATTGGAATTGCAGCACAGTCCACAAAATTCCATCCATGGTGTCGCACCACCTTGCCGGACTCCGTCTCTGGTGTCCAACCTTCTACCCGCCCTCGATGTAATGAATAGGTAATTTCAAGTGAAACCAGGGTCGACGCTGTTCCGCTGAAATTGTCAGCCTTAGCTCTCTGTAGGCTTGACCGTCGCCACCGTTTCCAAAGAATGCGGCGGTTGTGGTCACTCTGAAGGGATGGTCTTTGCCTGCCTGCCAATAGCCTGCGCCGGCTCCGTCGTTGTTCTGGGGGGCGCTGGTACTTCGAGTGAAACATGCACACTAAACATTTTAACACCCTTAAGGGTGTAAATCAGTTTGTCGCCAGACGAACACCCTAAGGGTGCTGTTGTCTACACCCTACAGTTGGGGTGCAGTTATATCACCCTAGAGGAAGGGTGTCCAGCAAAATAAATTTAGGGTGTAGGGGTGCAAGTCCATATTAACACCCATCTATGTGGGTGTTGGAAGGGTGTACACCCTTTTATTGCTAGTGTGTATGGAAGGCAGGTTCGGCAGTACACGCCTTCAATTACTACTATGTACAGCGATCCACGCGTAACTCTCGCGTGTGCCAGAAAGTTCAAGTTCGGCTACCAAACACACCGTCGAACAGCCGGCCTTGAAGCTTCGATGGGCACACACGCACGTATACGTGTGGATCACATTACATATTAGTAATTCACGGTGTATATTGCAAAACCTGTCTTCGCTGCACATATACAACCTAGCAAATGCCACTTTTGAGCATGTATATCAACACCAACGGTTATCATGATTTCCAGATCCACATAAAATGCAACACAGACTGGTACGATATATGGCATTTTCAAGAAAAATGTAAATATATTTATTGCATGCTGCAATACAGAGTACAATATATACATAAATAACATGAAATATAAACATGCACAATCACCAAACACATCGGTAAGTACAAGAACATGTACATTTCCCACAAAGGTATCTAAAATATAAGTATTGATCAAATCTGTTATTAGAGAAGAAACTATGTATAGCAGCACTGAAAGAGCCTGAGTTGACCTCGCAGTGTTTTGGGCCACATAAAGGAATAAATTTTCAGTATAAGGCTCAATGAACGAAAATTCAAGTTTTGATGCCTTGAAAAAAGAAAGGGACATTGCAAAGGTGAATTAGGGGAGTAATTGAAATGCAGAGCAAATGCACAAGACACCTGTTACTTTGTACACTAATGTAATCGCAAAGTATTATGAAAAGTTTGGGAAGTCGATGTAGGCATAACTGGCCAACATTTTTCGGACTGAAACAATACTTTCCAAGCATAGACGTGCTTTAAGTGAGGTTTAAGCCAGCAGTATTATTGCTAATTTTCTCTTTCCAACAAGATTACTTGAGCACGAAAAATATGTAGAATTTTTTAGTGCCTACATAGTTTGTCCTCTTTTGTGAAACGAGAGTTCTCTGTGCTAAAAGTGCTGTGTAGGAGATTTTCTAACTACAATTCCAGTTTCTATAAATTTCTGTCTTGTAACCCGAAGGCACTGGTACATATACAATATGCAGTTTGAAAACAGGTTCTTTTCTTACCATAAATCAAGAGTGAGTATTCCACATTTACTATTGTGTGGGTGCAAGGTGCAGTAAAAGGCCTGATAAAAGCAAACCACTGTTGATTAAACAATTTTGCTGAACCCGAAAGGTGGACAGTGTTTTAAAATACATAGCAAATTTCTAAATTATTTGCACTTAGATGCAGTAATACAAGATTAGGGCTTGCTGTAGCATGTGAGTATACAAATTAGCAAATATGGCTTAATAAGTTAGCCATACTCTGGTTACTAAAAGAACACAGGCACAGGCAGTCATGTAAAAGTTCAAGTTAAATATCACACTGTTAACATTTGCCAGCAAATGGTCGTATCAAACATTATATATATACTGAAAAAGGTGCTTTCTTGGGATAGTTGGCAATTAATGCGAAAAAATTACGTACAGGGTGAATTACAAGGACTGCGAGAGACGACATAGACTGTGCTGACTTCCAATAGTATTTTATTGCGTTGCCACATTGTGTGTATGTATACAAGAGCGGGCATGCGCAGAAAATGAGTCACAAGGGGCGTCTAACAGCAAGTCATTGTACTAAGGACGTGGTCACGTGAAAAAAAAAAAAACATTACAATTTCTATCTTTTGAAATACAAGACTTCACTAGGGTTAGCGTGATAGAGGGGGCACTAACGCACACACTACCCAGTTTTCTGGTGAAATTTGCTTCTTTAGTTTCCCGGATGACCTGTTAGCTGTGTCTCACTAGAACTCCCGTATATTCTAAGAGGGGCTCGCAGTCACAGTCCCGGGGCAATGGATGCCCAAGTGGCCTTGAACAGTGTTATGGGCGTTATAGTGCTCTCTTAAACGATCGTTTAGGCACCTGCCTGTCCGTCCAACATATTTACTGCCTCAAAATAGGGGAATATGGTAAACCAAATTCGTTGCACATATCGCAAAACGTTTTCTGTGCCCGACAGAGCAAGAACTCTGACGTGATTTGGGCGCGTTTACACACTTACAGAGCTTTGCCAGCTTTTCTGGGGTTGAGAAAAGGCCTGTGATTCCTGGAGGTTGCCGAATCTTTTTTAGCCTATCGGAGACATCATGCACATACCCACCGGTGGCACTGCGAACCTATGTCTTTCAACCGGTTGGTTCCTTGACTGAGCGGGCTCATCACGGTTTGTGCCCCTCAGAAGCTGTTCCACTATGGCTGAAATTAAGGCCAACGGGTAGTCAACCCTAGAAAGGTGATCAACCTGTGCAGCAAGACTATGTTGCATCTTGTGTGAACAAGATTTATTGAGGCTGTTAACGAGGGAAAACTTTTAATACCTCATTTAACGAGCTTTGAGTGTGCAGAGTTAAAGGGCAAGAGTGACTTCTTACTTCTCAGATCGAAGCACCAGCCTGAGATCTACAAAGCGCGAGGAATCATCAATGGGGACCTCATGCGTTAGTTGTAGAGGCTTTCTTAAACATCTCCAAGACTCCCGAAGCAACAGGCTCGAAAGCGTGATCAGCGCAATCAATGAATACCACGTGGTCATTCACAAACCTGCACACTTTGACAGGAGATGCATCTAGGTGACCTTCAATATTGCAATCATGATGAGCGAGATAAATATAACATAGTGGCGGCGCCAGGCATGATCCTATACAAATACCATTTATTTGTATATTGTGCAGGATCATGCCTGGCGCCGCCACTGAGTGATATTTATCTAGCTAATCATGATTGAAATATTCAAGGTCCCCTAGATGCGTCTCTCGTTGTCAAAGTGTGCAAGTTTGTGGACGACTACGTGGTATTTATTGATTGCACTGATCATGCTTTTGAGCCTGCTGCTTGGGAGACTTGGAGATCTTTAAGAGCTGCAGCCTCTAGAACTAACAAATGAGGTCCCCACTGATGATTCTTTGCGCTTTCTTGATCTCAGGCAGTGCCTTACAAATAAACAGGTGGGCTAGTGCTTTGAACCGAGAAGTAAGAAGTCACTCTTGCCCTTTAACTCTGCACATTCAAAGCTTGTTAAACGAGGTATTGTAAAGATTTGCCTCGTTAACAGCCTCAATAAATCTTGCTCACATGAAATGCAAGATAGTCTTGCTGCACAGGTTGATCGCCTTTCTTGGGTTGGCTACCCTTTGGCCTTAATTTCAGCCATAGCAAAACAGCTTCTGAAGGGCACAAAACGTGATGAGCGCACTCAGTCAAGGAACCAGCCGGTTGAAAGACTGGTTCGCAGTGCTACCGTATGTGCATGATGTCTCCGATAGGCTAAAAAAATATTTGGCAACCTCCAGGAATCCCAGTCCTTTTCTCAGCCCCGGAAAAGCTGGCAAAGCTCTGTAAGCGTGTAAACGCGCCTAAATCGAGTCAGAGTTCTTGCTCTGTCGGGCACAGAAAACGTTTTGCGATATGTGTAACGAATGTGGTTTACCATATTCCCGTTTTGAGGCAGTAAATATGTTGGACGGACAGGCAGGTGCCTAAATGATCGTTTAAAAGTGCACTATAACGTCCATAACACTGTTCAAGGCCACTTGGGCATTCATTGCCGGGACTGCCGCTGCATGCCCCTCTTTGAAGATAGGCATGTTCTAGCGAAACACAGCTCACCCGGTACATTATTGATGCTTATTTCACCAGAAAAATGGGTAGTGTGTGCGTTATTGCCCCCTCTATCACGCTGACCCCTAGTGAAGTCTTGTATCTCCACAGATAGAAATTGTGATTTTTTTTTAGTGACCATGTTCTTAGTACACTGACTTGCTGTTAGAACACCCCTGGTGACTGCCTTTCATTTTCTGCGCATGGCCCTTGTGTATAAACACACGATGTGGCAACGGAATGAAATATTGTTGGAAGTCAGCGCAGTGTATGTCATCTCTCGCAGTCCTTGTCCTTCACACTGTACGTCATTTTTATACTGAACAGTGAATATTAATTGATTCAAAACTAGAAAAAATATAGTAAACATCTGAGCTGCAAGAATGCAATTGATACAGCAAATGACGTTTAGCTTTCCAAAAGAAAGAAAATGTTCACGTTTCACCACGAGGTGCAGGGACTCCATTCTCTGAGCATCTTGACCAATAAATGCAGCGCACGGCATTGCTGGAATCTTGCATCGTGCATTAGCAAAATAAGAAGAGAATCATGAGAGTTCAGTCTGTGCAATTACACATGTGCACTGTGGAAAATTTGATAAGGCAACAAGCTCCTGAAAGTAACAAAATTAATGTGACAGGGAACATTGAACAGCTCAGGCAACTGGGCAAGACAGGTGAAAGGTAGGAGAAATTTCTATTTTGCAAATTTAGGAATTGCATTTACTGTGAACACTAAACCACTATGTCACTGTGAATACAAGGCACATACAGCAGCAAAAGCAAATAAATTTACAGTAGCCTTTCCATCATAGAAAATAAGAGTGAATAAAATTTAAGGACACTACTAATGACTTCTCTCAACAACAGAAATTTGTCCAAGATTGTGTATGTGACCTTAATATAAGTGACATGAAATGTGGAATATATCTCTGCATTACACTTTATAAGTACTGCAGCTGAGAACCTTACGGGATATGGCATATTAAGACTGACATGCACAAGACATTAAAAAATGGCTGTTTTTACACAACATTATTACACTAGGAGACAAAGAGTAATTTTACAGAGAGTGCACACAAAATGAAAATGAGGGAACCCCCACTGGCATTATCATTTGCCCTGCAATACATGCATCCAGCCCAACAATCTCCAACTCCCCAATGCAGTTTATTAGACCCTTTCTGTATCCTAAAATTTATTGTGTATTTCTTATTTACTAATTTAGTAAGAATTGACAGTTCGGCATACTTTCCTTGAAAATTTAGCGTGTTAACTATTTTTTTAGAGCAGGCCCCTTTCTTTCAATAGGTTAGCTTGGCAAACGGTGACAAGTAGTATTCTCAAAGATCATAAGTTTAAATAAACTTATGATCCTTCGTCATGCTCCCCCTTTCTACTTCATGCTCTAAACTGTGATACCCCTCCTAGGCAGTTTATGTTATCCTGTGAATACATACATGGTCCTCCTTTGTGTAGCATCTCAACTAGAGCCTGAAATTTCTTGTCTCCTAAAAAAATCATCTTTACCGCCCAAAATATATTGCACGGTTACCCTTCACTTGGGGGGTGGGGAGGGATTGTATATAAGTGTTCACATATTCAATGAACCTCAGAGCCACAACCATTTCTCATCCTGTGTTGCCACTACCCGCATGAGTCGCAATGGTTGTAAATTGGCTACCCGCCCTCCCCCGCCTAAAAGTACATTTTGCCACATGGAAAATGACCACAGCATTGCATTTGATTGAATGAGTCCTCCTGTGCATGTTTTTTTTCTCGTCTTGTAATCGCTAGGTTCAACATGGTCAAGTTTGAAAACTGCCAAGCCCCAACCAATACTTTGTGTAGTTTCAAAATTATGAAGCATTCATTTTCCAAGACTTGTCCCAAATTAAGCATGAGGCAGATTTTCATGATGCAAATGAGGAAAGGTTGTGCTTAGTGACAATGATAGGCCTGCTATATCCTGCAAAACTGTATGAAATGACATATGCTTGCAATTTTCATGAGCAGCTAGCTCAGTACAAGAAATAGGTGCAATGCCTGCGGAAATGTTTTTTAACACCCATGAGAGGTCCTAGTTTCTTGTAATTTCTTCAAATCCCTTGCAGTCTAGATTGCAATCCGGCGCATGTTAATATTGTATTTGAAATAAAAACAGCTCAAATATTACGGTGTTGAGAATTATACGGGATTAAAGATAGACAAGTAATACAACGAGCAAATAACAAGCTCATTGCATAGAGTAAGGAAATATTCCTTTCCTGCAAAAACATTGGTAGCAGGAAGGTCATACGAAATTAGCACTGAATGCACAATAAAGAATATCATGCTGGAATGCCCCCATCTGTGAATATTCTTGCACAAAGAAAATCCTCATTATGAAAGGCCATCAAGAAAATGCAAGTGTATGTTTTGGATCAACAGTCATACCTGCAGTATGCACTACAATCGGCAATATTTAAAAACACACGCAACTGCATATGATATCAAGCTTAGGCCGCCAAAGAGCCTCAGAGTTTTAATTTATAACTTGACTTACTATATTAAACTACACACCTATATCTACTTACAATGTAGTCTTCCCAACTGCTTCCTAGAAGACATCAACCATCTGCCTGAAGGTGAACGCAAGTGGCTTGCTCTTAATGGAGGGCACCAAGGCTGGGTATTGTGAAATTGATGCTATAATCTGCATGACCTGCGAGAAACAACACTCTAAGATAAACAAATGCTATTAGAATGAAAGACAAGATCACTGGTAATGAGCCTCGTTTTGGTTTGCACGAGAAAAGCAAAAAATATGGACTTTGCGCTGCTTACTAAAAAAGAAGCAAGCTTCCTTCCAGATGTTGCAGTCATGCATTAAGATTGTCACATAGCTGCATGTTTGTATGCTCATATGCTGCTGTCGCTACTGTGCCAGCATGCTTTGCATAGCTTATTATTTCAAGTTATATTGATTGTGTTTTCTTGCCAATTTTTGGCAAATAGCACCAGCAAAGAAGTAGCTCACTTACACACACACTCCCTTGTGAGGAGCGAATTCACACACGCACGCATGCATGCATGCACGCGCGCACACATACACACACGCACGCACAAGCCTCTACCACATAAGCAGCTTCCCACGCTTGACACACTGCATTTTTTATCCTTTGACACTCCTACTGCTAAGGCATAAAAAGCCTTCTTGTGACCAACCCTAAACTCCTCAACCTACACTTCCAGCTTAAACACTTTCTCGAGATCCAGGACAAGCCTTCTAGCTTCCCTAGTGCTCCAAACTGTAGTTACGAATTTCAATAGGGCTATAGGCGACAGCTCTCGAAGAGCAAGCAAACTACCCGGAGAGACCTAAAGCTTGCATATGATACCTCTAAAGCGCAACAACACTTCAAATTTTCAAAATTCATTAAAGCTCCTGAAGACAATTGCTATATACGTAGGACGAAGGGTCTTGAATAACCTGCTGTTCACAATTTCAGCGGTTGTATGCATCAACGGAAATGTGGGCTAATGGGAAATTCACGTCTTTAAGATCAGAATTAGTGTAATGGCGAAACACACTACCATATTTCTTAATCATTTATTTGTGCTCTGGATGTAACGTTTCTTTTAGAATAACAATCAAGGATATCGATTCATCAGGGCAGAGGCGGGAAAAAGGAGGAAGCGTATACCTGACGCCTTCCCACTGATCCTCCTGAGAAACAGCGCCTCATACAGCAGTTGTCCAGGTTGGCTTGAAACCAAACTCGGCTTTCAGGCGGCAACACTCGCTGCACCAAATTGGAAGAGTTTTATTGCGAGTAAAACTCTACCGGCCTTATGCAATACATACGCACGTACACAAATATACGCACTCTCAAAGCGCAGACACAAAGGCACGCACGCGCACATTGATAAACACAAACAATCACACATACATGCAGGCAGACACGCTAACACGTGCACGCACACACAGTGACCCACACAGAAACACGCTCACAAAACACGTACGCACTAGACACACGCAAGCACGCCGGCCCATACAAACCGGCATGTATGCGCGCGCAAGACGCACGCATGCATGCACACACACACACACAAAGCGAGCTGAGCTGAGCGCACGCACACACACGAATCGAGCCGAGCGCGAGCGCGCACACACGCACAGACAAAGCGAGCCGAAAACATGCTAAAGGCGCCCGGCAAGCAGCAACAGCAGCACGCGACCGCATCAGGGAGAACCAATACCGCGCTAGTTCTTTCGAAAGGTGGCAAAGTCAGTCGTCCTTTTTCTACGCGATGCAAGAGTGGTCCACCACATTTTACTTAAGTGCGAGCGACCGTATTACAAGAAGCCGCGCTGAACGCACAAAAGAAGCACATCTATGAACGTTCAAGCGCTGAGAAAAGCGTAACTATGCAGGCGCATCACGCCCGATGTAAGACGGGGCGCGATCGAGGTAGTTAACTTGCCCTACTAGGAGTGCAGCTGCTCTTGCTCTTACATTAGTGAATTATGCTACGAGATCACAGTAAGATACTTCTAGAGCGAACAAAAGCACGTAACCCACTAAAGAAATACCAAATAAATGGGCACTTGCCTGAAAATTTCCATTATGGCAGTACTACCGACCGCCGACACAGGGCACGTTGCAACTGCTCGTCTCAGCGTCCGTGGATCCATCTTCCAGTGCGTACGAACGCTTTGCTTTGAAGTGGTGCACGAGTAATACACAAAGCACGGGCCACACCTTTTTCTACACCGCGCACAAAACTAATCACACGTTTAAAATTATGTCGCACAGCGCGAGACGCGAACGCATTTTACGTAGCTAAAGAATGCAATAATGGCGTAGCTTCCGCCTTCCCATCGTGCCGCGTGCCGAAGTGACTGTACAGCGTCCTCGCGTCACTTCCGGTCGCTTTTCATTGGGCAGGGGGCGGGCGCGCAAATTGAACGTTTATTCTGGCAGGTTTGCTTGCTCGAATGGCCGCCTGTTAGCTGCTGCTTCGTTGTGGTCTCCAACAAGAGCGGTGAGGCGGGTAGTTGCTACTACGGTTCGTGCCGAGCATATTTTTTTTTTTTTGGGGGGGGGCGCAGTCTGCGCTGCATGACTGAGGGTACAGTACACAAATCGGGACCGTGAGCGAGACGATCGGCGCTCTTCTGCTGGTGCGATTATATTATTCGCTGCGTCCAAACGAAGCAACCTTGCGAGGTCACAGCGTAGTTACAGCGATATCCTGGCTCGATAAAGACCCTCACATCTTGGTCGTGCGACAGCGACGCGTAAGCATTCATGAGGCGACTGAAGAATGCGTTTGTAAGAGCGTATGCTGTGGATAAGCAATTACAGCTTTGACAACACCAGCCCCTAATATAAAGGCTGTGCCTTACAAACTGTGTCCGAGGATGCGCTTAGAAGTCAGACCAGTAGCTTAGTAAAACTCTGAATAACTTAGGCAAGGTACGTGGAGATTCGGATTTTGAGAACTTCCAGCGTGATCTCGCCGCTATAAATGTCTTCGTTATGGCTTCACCAAGCAAATTCTACGTTGATGCCATTGTACATCAGAGGCTCGTCTAATAGCACGTCCCTGTTTGTTCAGCAATGTATCCAGACAGCTTCTTTAATTTCGCCACTTCTTGTTGGGCTTTTAAGGGCACCGAAATATTCGTGCAGAATTGTGCAAGTTGCTCGCGCGTTTTCATTCTGCTACTGCAGTTAGTCTTAGAAGTGTTTAATTGCATGATAATATAATTGTGAGCACAAAATATAGTGATAATTAAATTGTAAGTGAAAGTGCGTACATTTTCTTGATGATACATTTTGGAGTGGCCGTCATGCCAGTAACATCAGAATCCTAGAAAAAGATCGACAGTCACTTAGGAATGCGAAAACTTAACCACTTCATGGATGTACACTTGCAATTATCACGTGACCGTGATACGTCATACAGTGTCACGTGTCTTCACAATTCTACCTTCATCTGCCGTAATCCACCTTGCTACAGTTTGTACGAACCTTAACCGAATTTATTCCACCCTAATTCACATTATTTACACATAATTGCTCATAATTAACGTTGTTCTATTTACTACCTTCTGTATCACTACTGACGTCATACAAGACGCTGATGACGTCACATTTTATTGCTTTGTATAATAAAGCAATAAAATGTGACGTCATCAGCGTCTTGTATGACGTCAGTAGTGATACAGAAGGCAGTAAATAGAACAACGTTAATTATGAGCAATTATGTGTAAATAATGTGAATTAGGGTGGAATAAATTCGGTTAAGGTTCGTACAAACTGTAGCAAGGTGGATTACGGCAGATGAAGGTAGAATTGTGAAGACACGTGACACTGTATGACGTATCACGGTCACGTGATAATTGCAAGTGTACATCCATGAAGTGGTTAAGTTTTCGCATTCCTAAGTGACTGTCGATCTTTTTCTAGGATTCTGATGTTACTGGCATGACGGCCACTCCAAAATGTAATTAACGTTGTTCTATTTACTACCTTCTGTATCACTACTGACGTCATACAAGACGCTGATGACGTCAAATTTTATTGCTTTGTATAATAAAGCAATAAAATGTGACGTCATCAGCGTCTTGTATGACGTCAGTAGTGATACAGAAGGCAGTAAATAGAACAACGTTAATTATGAGCAATTATGGGTAAATAATGCAATAATGCCGCAATTTCACCCCTTCTTTGTGTTGTGTCTACTAGGCCTTGAAAGTATGTATAATATACTTTCAAGGCCTAGTAGACACAACAGAAAGAAGGGGTGAAAGTATACAATATTTGCAGTGCAGGGCAAGAATAGAAAATTAAACTGTAAGACACTTTGAACAGCGATGTTGAATTAGTGGTGTCACAAATTGAGACTGTGGAGGCGGGAAGGCGGTTCCATTCAGTGGCTGTTCTTGGCAAAAAGGAAGAATGGCACATCAATTTTGTGTTGATGGTCGATGCGAGACGAGATACAACTTGGTGTGGTGAAATAGTTTCTTTAAGAGAAGGGTTAAAGTACCATATTCTATGAAAAATACACAGACGAAGGTACCTACGACGTAACCAAAGGTCAGGTTGACCTAGTGTTCTTTTCATGGACGTGACGCTAAAATGACGTGAATAATTTGAGAGAATAAAAGGGCGGCGCGGTTCTGAATGCTTTCTGAATGCTTTCAAGGGAAATGACAAGATTGACATGAGCAGGGTCCCGTATGGATTGTTGTTGCGGAGAACGCCATCTTTCCTACCTGAAAGGCCATAAAATGCTTTATCATTAAAAATGCAATACCTACACACATTGCTCAATGCGTGGACGTGTACACGTTACTTAGATTTATGCATCAATGCGTTCAACACCCTTCAGTCGTCGATTTAACACCCTTCTTCTAGCAAAGTCGCACCTATGTGTAGTGTACACCCTTGTGATAGGGTGTTTTGACCGAAAAGGGTGCTAAAAGGGTGTGGACAGGGGTGTAAATGCAGAAAGCACCCCTCTTAACACCCATAAGGGCGTAAAAGTGTTTAGTGTGTGCAAAGACTGGCGCTGCCGTTTCGAGACGCACATAGCCGATGACCAACTGCAGTTTGGGCTCCAAGAATTTGATTCGTACGTCAGCTCTGTGTCGTCGAACAGACGAAAACGCGACACATAATCGCTTGTCAATCATGTCCAAGTGGTTTCGTCGCCAGCTCGTTGGCGTCGAAAAGACGATGAAGCGTGGATGGCAGTCCATAGCTGGCCGCTGCAGCACCACCGCCAGGCACAACAGCACGAAGCCGCAGGCGCTCGGCGGGCCGCACATACCAGCGTGAGCCAGCACTCGGACCTCATGGTTGTTCCTCGGCGTGGTAAATGATTGATTGATTGATCGTTGTCGCAGAAACGAGACGAGACAGCTGCGTTCGATGTGAATGAAATCAAGATTCTTCGTATTTTTTATTGCTTCTTACTGCGCGTGCCGTTGGTGCCCACCGGCTTCTTCTTTCTCGCCTTGTCCGCTCCCATGAGTTTCAATAGCTTCCGGCCGCGAAATGTTTTGTTCTCATCAGTAGAAGCAACCTTCAAGTGTGCAGAGATGTTGTACAGGTCTCCGAAACGAGTCCTCCTTTGATTTTTAGGAGACAGGAGCGCGGCTTTCCGCCGACTCCAAAATGAACTTCGATGACCTTAGCCGGGTCCCAGAAGTATCTAGGAGTGCGTGCACCGAGCAAAACGATATCTGCTCGGTTCACTGTCGTTTATTGCTTTCTTGCGTTACATTACTCTCTCAATTATTTCAGATATTCCTTGTTCCATTTTTACACCAATCTTTCGTGACTCTTTGTGTATTTCTCCGCATTTCTTCCATGCTGACCTTTCTTTGACCTGCGGTACTGTCTTTGAGCCTATGCTTTCCATCTATTATATCGACCGGTACAATAAATAGGCAGAGGCTCATCCGGTTCGCTGTATACATAAATCAAGGGTCTGTTATTATACGGACAGCTTCTACTTCAGTTGTGATTGTTTGCATCTCTTCTCTTGATACCAGTCTTTTCCCGACAACTTTCCGCATTGCTGATTTCATGCTTCGTACCATCCTTTCATAAAAGACTCCTCACCGACGTGCTTGTTCTGCGATGTACTTCCAATTGATTCGATCTCATTGGCTTGCTCTTCTGGATGCTTTTTCTTGTAGTTCTTTAATCATACGATCGACGTCTCTGTTGGCCTTCTTGAACGTCCTTGCGTTGTCACTGTACATGGTACAACATATAGGCCTCGTCTCGCTGTAAATCTTCGGAATGCAGGTGAGAATGCTCTTTTTGTACTGTTGTACACAATTCGAGATGTACAGGAGGGTTGCAATGTGCGCTTGTTGGTAATGCATTTTCAAGGGGTGTACGGTAGCGCGATTAAAAGACGGGACAAAAGAAGGCACTCAGGACACACACTAGCGCTGTGTGTGTCCCTGTGTGTCGTCTTTTGTGCCGTCTTTTAGTCGCGCTACCATACACCCCTTCGAGATATACAGGTCGTACAGTAGCACATACAAATATTGCAAGATATTGTTTTGTAGTGCCTTCCCTTGCGTCTCTTATGAGCAGCCAACCCGCGAAATCCACACCGATCACCGCAGATGGGTGTCTCTCATTGACTCTGTCAGCAGGAAGTGGGGCTGTTTTTTGGTGCATCGGTCTGGCGGCAACTGTTTGGCACTTTAGACATCCATGAATTACCTTATTCACCAGCTGTCTTCCTTGTATTATCCAGTACTTAATTCGACGCTGTGACAATGTGACACTTATTCCTCCATGCAGCGCGAGTTGATGAATATGGCGTGCAAGCAGCTTTGTATCAGTCGTCGCCCTTTGTAGTACAATAGCATGTATTTCGTTGTATGTTAATCCACTTTGAAGTAGGCGACCTTCGGGTCTCACCAGACCTCAGTCGTCTTCAAAGACTTCCGTAGCATGAAGAAACATCCTTGTTGTCTTCGTAGGAGTGCTCTTGCTTTGTACGGCGTCTTCTCGTATGTTTCTTTGGTCTATTTTTATTATTGTCGTCTTAGCATTCTTCAGTTCTTCAAAACTTAGATCTCCGATGATCGGGCTCCTTTTTCGTACATTCGGGATATACCTGAGAACCCAAGCTGTCACTCTGAGTAATCGCATGTATGTGCCATACGCGTCAATCACTGCTGCATTTGACGTGCATGTGTTAGTCGCATAACTTTCACCACTCTCGGTGTCTCCTTCTGCTTCGGCTGTCTCTGCAGTTGTCTTTTTCATAGCAAACAATTTTCGACCATGCCACCATTGCTCTGAGTTTATCAAACGCCCTGCGCTTACACCTCTAGTCATTAAATCAGCTGGGTTTTCTTCACTTGCAGCGCATTTCACCTTTGACAGTTTCGCTTTTTTCTTTTACTTCCTTCACCCCATTTGCAGCAAATAGGTCTGGTTTTTTCTTTACGCGTAACCAACGTAGAACAATGGTTGAGTCAGTGCAGTACCTTGTTTCATTTAGTTTCCATACAAATCCACTTCTGATGCTCAGAGAGGCATGCAGATGGCGTAGCAGCCATTACCTCGAGTCTTGGCAAAGACCTTTCTTTCATTGGAGCTATTCGTCCTTTTGCGATGAGAGCTATTTTGGTTTTCGTAGGTATTTATCAAGTAGGCTGCTGTCCCATAAGCGTACGTGCTTGCATCGGAAAACAAATGAAAATCCGTGGGTAGAGGCTGACTGCCCTGGTTAATATCAAACCACCTAGGTATATGCTGAAGTCCTGAATTCATCGTAGCTCTTAATTCTGTTCCTCCACGACGCCGTCTCATCTCTGGCAGCGAATCGTCCCGAGATGTTCGATTCCTCCATATGTCTTGTATTTATAGCTTAGCCGTCACTGCAAACGGTGCGAAGACACCCAGCGGATCGTATATTCTTGCTGTTAGCTGTAAGATTAGTTTATTCGTAATTGCACCGCTCGTATATATGTCTTCTATGCCAGAAGATGGGCACAGCTAATCTTCCTTGAAATTCCATCCGATGCCAAGTACCTTTATCTGGGTGGAGGTTTCTATGCCTGTGTCTTTCTCTTGTACGCGTATGGTTCGCCGCAATGGAGGCTCATTCGTCTTGAACTTTCTCATTGTCATTGACGCCTCTTGAAATATGTATCAACATTTCCGGCTTTCTCTGGTGAGTCGGCTCCCAGTATCACGTCGTCGACATAAATATTGTTTTTCAGCTGCCTAATAGTTTCCGGAAATCTATCTTCCAACTTGCTTAGGTGGTTTTGCACTGTTGCTGCGAGTAAGAACGTACTCGGAGCTGTGCCAAAAGTTACTCTTGATATTGTCCATGTCACAACTTCTGCGTCGCTACCATTTGGAATTCTCTTCCACAAAAAAAGAAAATCGCAATGCGTCTCTATCCTCGTTATGTATTGAAATCTGCAGAAATGCTTTCTCTACGTCAGCTGTCATTGCTATGCGATGGTGTCGGAAGTCCATCAGCATATGCACCAGATCACAATTGAGATTCCGTCCTGTTTCGAGGTCGTCGTTTAAAGCAAACCCTTTTGTAGACGATGAAGACGCATCAAATACTATTATTATCTTCGTGGTTTGTCCATCTTCCCTTGTCTATCTTCTTTCGGATTACTCACGTCACACCAGCGCCACCTCATTGATGAATCGTGCTGAACTGCAAGTGTTATTATGTCGTCGTTACTTATCACTTCTTCATAAGCTCTACCATCACGCATCACTTCGCGAGGACTTCTTTCGGCCACCCTCTGCCATCTTTCCCCGTCGTGATCATCCTTTTACAATCGAACGCTTCACGTGTCGCACACTAACTTATGCTCGATCGTTCATACCGCGCACAATAACCGAGTGGAATAACTTGCCAGCAGACATCGTAACCGTCACCGACATAAATGAATTTCAGAAACTCTCTAATCATGAATGAAAGTGCGTAACCTTTCATGTTTCACTTCCCCCGCCCCCTTTTTTTTACACTAAAAACAGTGTTAAAAATAATCTTGGCTTCTCTGTAACTTGCATATTTTTATGGTTATTGTTCCAATTTTTATTGCGGTGATTTGCCGTTTCCGTTTAAGTTCACATGTTGTGTTGTTTTCTGATTTATTATACATTAACGGCGTGTGTGCTTTCTATGAACCAGATTACCTTCCATTGTTGTGCTTGTGATCCGTATTCTCTTTTTGTACATTTCTGATTATTATTAGTACTACGTACGGCAATCTTATTGGTCCCGTATTATTATTATTTTTTGCGATTACAGTTTATCAGTTACCGTTTTTCTTTCGACTTATTACTCATTTGTTATATCTGTATGCGTTACTGCCCCCCCCCCCCTATGTAATACCCTCCTGCGAGAGGGACTTTAGGGGTATTCTGAATAAATAAATAAATAAATAAATAAATAAATAAATAAATAAATAAATAAATATTACCGCCCGATGCGGCATGAAGTAGCAGTGTGTCATCGGTCCACTTTGTTCCTCGGCCACTTGTGCACTATTTAAATAATCTCTAATGGCACTGCCGTAACGCCGGAGTATACTTTCGTCCCTCTGTAGCCATCTAGTGAGTTGTGGCAATCGGTTCATAGCAACGTCCGAACAATACGAGAAAGAAGGAGACGGCGCGTGCCAAAGGCAAGCGCAGTAAAAAGCATTAAAAAATAAGAAAAATCTTGATTTCGTTCGCATCGAACGCAGCTGTCTCGTCTCGTTTCCTGGCCATGCCATGACCAGGATTACTGCGTCCTCGTCATACTTCTTTTGCAGCGAAATAGGCAAAATCTTTCTTTTGAAATTGTCTGCCTCCAGAGATTCCAATAAAACTTTTTCTCTACTGTAGCACTTTTCAGTTTAACTTCAACCGAATTCATGACGCTTTCACTTTGACCTCCTCCGACCGAGCCTATCGTGAGGCTTTTTTTTCTGTAACTCTACAGCGAAGTTTCGCAGGTAGGCTTTTCAGTATGAATGATCTTTGGCTGCCAGTAACCAGCAGAACACGACAATAACATGACTGGCTTCTACCTTCTGCTAATGCAACTGCAGTCTGCAGAAAAACATTATTTGAGTTGTTCATAAAGTGGCAAGTAGACGTTTGCTCTTCCTGATTTTCACTTTCACCAGAAGTAGCTGCTGCATACTGAGCCGTTAGTTCTTTGCTTCGACACATAGACGTCGCATGCCATTTTCGACATAACTAGCACCTGATGTTTGCCTTACATATTTTAGCAGTATTGTTAGGCCTGGTACAGCGTAAACATCTATTTGTCTCTTTGAGCTTCATTTTTTTTTCTTCATAAGGCGTTGTTTTCGTACAATTATCAGTGTAACAAGTATTATTATCGCAGAGTGACAGTACTTTGCAGCTGTACTTTGAAAATTAACCATTCTTGTCTCATGTTTACTATCAGTTCTGTTGCCGTAGCCGCTGTCCTGGTCACGGCACCATGCCGCAGAAACGATACGCGACAGCTGCGAACGAAATCAAGGTTCCTTTTATTTTTTTATTGCTTTTTTACTGCGTGCCTTTGGTGCCCGCCGTCTTCTTCTTTCTCGTCTTGTCCGCTCCCATGAGTTTCAATATTGTTATTATTTAAAAACAGCGGCCGAACAAAGGCTGGAGCCAGCGTTTTGACAAGGGGGTTGCCGACACATTGGTTCCAAGGTGAGGTTTCCCTTGATGACTGTAGGCCCAGCCCGACGGAATGATTGACCAGTGGCGACCTACCTTTAAAGCGTATGAACCCCGGATTATAAATTTTTAGCATAAGCTAAATTCAGGTGCTACAGGTCCTGCAATGTCAAAGTCCAGGACCAAGATCTGTTGTCAAAATCGATTCAGGAAACACTGGAATTCTATCATTGTGACTCCAGCACCTGCTCCTATTCTTCACACAGTTAATGAAGTTGGAGACTCACCATAGCGAGTTCATACTAAAGTCAAACTTCCAATGGGGGATAGCCGATTTTACGACATTTCGCTTTAGCGAAGCGCTTAACATTCTCTGACACATATTCAAAGAGCCTATAATGCGTTGAAGAGTTCGAAGCAACGAAGTGAACTCGTCATTTCGCCTGATTTGAGGAAATTGAGAGGGGGTGGGGAGGGGGGGGGGCGTTGATATAGATAAAATATGGGGAAGTATCGGTATTCCCGGTGTCGGGTCAGCTGTCAGACGCCGCTTACCTGTTCAAATTGTTTGCCGTCCTCAAGTGGTGCTTTAGCCAAGGAACACAAGGCGCACTCAACGGGTTCAGAGGCGAGCGCCTACACATGGCACAAATTGTACGAGTTTTTTGCTCTCGAATAAATATAAGGCTATTCGCATGACGGTTTAGGTGCTTTCGATTTAACGAATTCCTAATTTAAGAAAATAATTCTCGGGTCCCAATGACTTTGTTAAATCGACGTTTAATGGTACAGGGCTCAGCAATTCAAACGTGATAATCGGGTCTTATGCGACCCGTAGATAGTTATAGTTAACGCTCACGATAATGTCTCACAAAAACAAAGAAAGAAAACGCAGTCCTTGGATCAGAAAAGTTAAGGCACCAGTGTGCTTTCCCTGATATTTGTTTTCAAGACGCCTAAGAGATAATGTCCCCCAGTGAACAACCGATGTCCTATCAACAACCAGGTATGATCCGTTCGTCTACGTCTCATCATAACATCTAATGGGCGTCTTACTAACATGTAATTTGTAAATATCAAATGGCTCAAGTCTTATTGATGTTCATTCTAGTGTGGCATTAGATTGTTTATGGACAGTGTATACTGTTGTGATCCGCCGTTCAACCCGTGACACCCCTCGGTGACAGCTCGCACGAATATGGGGAACGGGCCGACGGCCTCGTCAAAATGGTTCTCGACACTGATGCTTTATGACCAGCGTGGGAATACCGCGTTCAGGAGAGGTTTGAGCAATTAGCAATGATACGGCTGTCACCTGTCAGCTGCACAAACTGGCATGCCCAAGCCGGAGACGCGGTCCGTGCGATGACACGGCCATCACCTGTCAGAATACGATCGTAGCCAGCGTACGTTCCCCTCCTTTTCCGGTTTGTGCCCAGGATGTGCGTGCGCTTCCGACCAAGTTCCCCTTTTAGGGAAAGGGCAACCTACCTCAGTATTGCTGGAACCTGATGTCATCGGTCTCCTGATACCGGATCGGGGGACGTGATTGAACAATGATCACGCAAGGCATAATATGAGCAACTGACGGCTGGGTATCGGCGACTACCACTTCATCATCAACTTTTTCTGTATTTCTTTGTATCTTCTTGTACTTATGTAAATATATACGTGTTTGTCCGACGTCCTGAATATCGGACCTAGCCTCACGTTCACTTACCCCTCCACGAGGAAAGAGGATCCCGCGTCTTCGAACCCCGAGTCGCAACAATACTGAGGTCATATATACGTTGCCTACATTTCGAGTTTTCTTGAAGATTTATTTAAAATGTCATATCGGTTGGGGGTGCAACTTTCTTGCAAGTTTTCTTGTGAAAATTTTATGCGACTAGATCTTTGAAGGCGCTAAATTTCCCGAGATTTATTGCGCAGGGAATAGATTTGCATTGAACGCGGTACTCAAATTTTGGCGGTAAAATGCGAAACCATCGGCTCAGGCTAGGCTGGCTTTCCGTTGGGAAACGTGGTAGCCCGTGGCTACGGCGCCGTCGCGCTGCTGCACACGATACGGTGGACTCCGGATAAAAGAAACTACCTTGAACGGAAATGCCCGATAAACGAGACGAGGGTACAAACTTTGGTTGGTCACCCATAGGATCAACGTTAAGGCACTTCGTTTAAACGGAACGCCGTCTCTGTCAGCTCCTGCTAGGCAGAACTACCGCACCAAAGGCGGGAAGGCCCCGTACGGTGACGCCAAATAGCCAAGAAAATCCAATCATCGGCGGCTGCTCCGCAGCGTTCGCGCATTTCTTTGCGCATCACGATGGCGACCGTCAAACACCGCACGAACTGATAGTTTCTGGTCCCTTCGGGTTTCGTTTATGCGGAGTCTACTGCACCCGTAATGTATGTTGTAACATTACAAATATGCTTTCTTTTTGGACCGCACATGTATAATTGTCTTCCCCATAGGCTTTTATTGTTAAGTTTCCATACGACATAAATATATAATTATAGCTTAGTCTGGCACATTGGTAACGTATGATCAAATTATTGTTCGAAACGATCATGACTGCCCATCTACCATGTCTATTTTCTGGCACCATTTATTCTTAAAGCTTTCGTTAATTTGATGAGCAGAAGTGCACTCCTCGGCGCGGGCGTCTGCACGTGCTTACGTGCGCACGCGACGCATCTGATCTTGGCGTTCAGCCCGTTGCGCCTGCCACACAGCCTCTGCTGATAACGTAATGTTCTATATGTTACTCTGTGAAATGCCGGGTAGTCAGTCACGCGAGTTTTCATTTTTCTCAGTAAGATTACTGAAATTTTATATGTGATGTACGTTCTGTCAGCACTAAGCTATTCTAGCACATTAAGGGGAATGTGCAAAATTTGATCTCGCCAATGTATTTATTGCGCATTTTATAAAATGGCAGTATCTGTTTATGGCTATTACGTGTACAATGAGCTTTTCCGTGCAACGTACCTGCAAGATGACGCGGTGGAGCCTTTTATATTTGTGGGTACTTCTGTTATTGGTAATGTGTGTTTCTACTGAAATCTTACAGATATTCACAGTGCCCAGGAAAAACGTGCCACAGATGTCCAGGCAATATATGTGGTTTAGTGGGCCAGACGGCGAACTTGTCACGCCCTGAATGCCGAATTTGCAGGTGTGATTCCTAGCGGGTGCCTTTTTGTGGGACCCACTCTGGTGCACGCTCCACAGTAACAACAGAAACTGTTGGTCATATTCATTACAAAATACGCCCTCCCTCGTTAAATTGCATCGCGTGGAATTTCTCGCAGGGGAACATTAATTGTAAGTCGAAAGGCCGGGAGTTGAATTAGTTAATGAAACTGGATGCATCTATCTGACAGCGATGAAAGGAGGTCTTGCTGACTCGGTCTTTGGAAGACAAGGCCTTCCATGGCCGACTTGAGATGAACTTGGGGTTCGTACGATCTGGATATCTGGCTGCAACTTTTTTACCACTTTCGTCAAAAGAACTCAACGAAGCGCTGCTGGTTGATCCTTTCTGAAGCCTGTTTCACATGATGCGATTTTCGTCGCACCGGAAGTGCGATTTCCGTCGTTTGCGATGAAAATCGCAGTCGCAGTGCCGACCCCCCGATTTTCGGCTGCGACCAACCGGTTGGTCGCACAGTCGCACCGTCGCACCGATCGCTGCGATTTTCCGTCGAAATTGCGCGGAGAGCTGTCAACGGAGCTATTTCGCCGGTTTGTTTTGGAAAATGGCGTCTGGCACTACAAGTGCAATGCGCGGAGACGTGGATTGTCGAATTCGGTACGTACGCGAAGGGAGAATAAAAAACTTGTACCGCATATTCGATTCTCCCATTTATGTACATTTGTCGACACGGTACGCAGCAAATAAAGTGCATTTGCACGTTTGCTTCGTACGCCTTTGTGAGTTGTCAGTGCTAGGAGGTGTTCGATCCCCAGCAGACGACGAGGTCGTCACAATTTTCTTTTGTTGAGTAGCATGCAAAAATCGCGCTTACGGAGCAGCTTGAATTATTTCAACCTCGGCAAGGGCAAATGACAAGACAGCAAAGTACCCGAAGTTTCAACGTTGCGCTGAACGCGGTACCGTTCAGTTGCATTTTCTTGTCGGTTTTCAAGCATGAATTTCCCGATGCATCTTGAAAGCTTATCTTGCCTCTTATTAAATTTGACAGAGCAAAAGTGTAAGCTGTCGTAATGAATTTGCTACGATAGCATTAAATCCGTGGCTTGAATAAAATATTACATGCGCGTTAAGTTGCACCTCTTCTCTGGAGAATTTTTTTTCCTTGCACAGAAACCAATAAACATTGACTATGTTGCGGACTTTGTATCCTTACTGCATCTGTATGAACACTTGCTCAGCAACGTAATTAACTGTACAGCTAGTAGATTAAGTAAATTGCTTGCTATAGTGGCACAGTGACAACGTACCCTCCTGCACAATCATGTAGAACTCGTGCAACAATGCGAAAACCAGGCAAACAGCCTGTTCTTGTGGGGATAAAACAGTATAAAACGACACGCTGAAGAAAAGAATCAAAACTGTGCAGTGAAGTCAGCCAGTAGAAGCAGTTCTTGCACGTTCACAGCTGATCAAGTGTGCAGAAACATTCATGCCTTACATGTTTCTAGTAAGTTTCTAATAAGTTTGTGATCACACATATTAGTGTGTAAACCCATGTAACGATATCCGTTGCGATTACTATCTTTATAAGTAATGAAATACCATGCTACTTGCAAGAACATATATCACCCGAGGATTTTAGAAATTTCTGCATTTCAACTATACACAATATGTGGTTTATTCAATAAAAGACCACAAACTGGGCTTGTTTACAGTGACAAACTTATTCCAAACTTTACTTACATACAGGCAAGAAAAAAAATTATAGGCAGACATATCGTTCTTCAATTTGTTCACCTGCCACTGTGGCTATAGCATTCTGCTGCTAACACAAGGCAAGGGGTTGATTTGCCAGCCATGGAAGTCGCATTTTGATGGGAGTCATAGGTGAAAAAAAAAAGCTCTTGCACTTAGATTTAGTTCATCACCTTTCACTGAACCCTTACACTTCAAAATACTATTGCATAGGGGGGCATGCTTATGCACCAATAGAAAGCAAAGGGCAGAATTGTAAAACAACCATCTTTCGTGATAATTCTAGTGTGTAAATATTCATTGGATCAATATGTATTGTTCAACAGCACTGCACAAATAAGCATGATCAGGTATAGCAAGTAGGAAGCTGGTTCTACAGATGTATAAATGTCAAGGCATGAATGCTCATGCTACGTCGCACACATAGCACAAAGAAAACCTTTTTCAAGAGTTGTCCCTTCTGGCAGATATGAGTGGGCCATAAGCAGCAGAAACTTTATTGCAGGACATTGTGTAATACCGCTTATGAAGGAATGAAGAGAGTGAAGAGGCTTTTAACAGCAGTACCTCATGCTACTCTAATAAGAAGAACGACGAGCAAAAACATTTCTGGTAGAGCACTTAAACAGTAAATTTCTGAAAGACAGAAAACTCCAGGTGAGAGTTGGAGGTACAGTTGGCCCACACACACCAACAACGCGGGCATACTACAAGGAACACTACAGCCTATGGTGTATTACAGTCTGTGGGAAAGCTATCTTATACAGAAATCAAGAATGATGCAACAAGCCCTCAACAACACTGCAGACTTTCTTGGCCAGTCTGGCCTCTCGCTTTCTGATAAGTCAGCTCATATCGACGGCGGAAAAAAAAAAGACTAGAATCAAGAACTGCCCCAGATTACACATTGTGATCCACATAGCTGGACAAATATGCCTGCAAGTCAACATCTACAAATCCTCAGCTAGTGTAAGCCCATGACGGCAGAGCCAGCACGTGGGTGAAACAATTATGCAATGCCTGGACGCAACTTCCACACCTGGTGAAAAGAATAATCTCGAAATAATGGGGGTGTACGAGTGGATACTATGGAAAATCACAGATGCTGTGCTTGTGTCCAAGGTATAGTACGGTATGAATTACCAGCAGCACACAAAAAAATACAACTGATCGAATACAGGCATCAGGTAGTAATAATAGGTCTTTCCAACTTTACCATGCTTGAAGACCTCTATGAGAAAGAGCTGACGAACAAGTACCTAGACAGAGTAGAGTTGCAGCCTGCAGCAAAATTCTTTGTCTCAAGAGCTCAGAACCTCGTCCCAACATACTATGCCAACTAGCATATGAGATGCAAAGATGACTACCCCTCCCTTCAGAAACACAACCTCGGGAGTACCTGAACTTGAAACACAACAGGCCCATACCGTGAAATATGGGGGCAAAAAATTAGGCCAGGAGACTATATGCAACTGCCAAACACACAGAGGAGGTTGCTGATCATGAAGATGCAAGCAAACATAAGGCACATATAGTACACTGATCTGGCAATAGCAGTGTAACAGTAGTATGACACTACATAAAGCTAAACCCCATATAAGTGAGTACCACTCCAGGTCATCCTACACCTATAAAAACTGAAATGAAAGCATTCAAAGCAGCACTTGTAGTGCAGATTACACCCTGTACAACACCCTGCATGGATTCACCAGAAACTGTCTGGGCCTGCACATCATACAAGATTGTCAGGAAAATCAGGAGATTGACAAGCGACTTGCAAGCACATGGCCAGAAATTAAATTACAGGATACATAGCCATGCAGATATTCCAGGACACAAGCGGGCTTATAAGCCCGACATAATAACTGAAAACTAGATGAATTTGTGTGTATTCATTATTAACTAAAGCGCAACAGATTTCCCCAGAAAAAGAAATACATCTTTGAAGGATAGATAAAGATTGGTGCTTGATGCAGCCAAACATAAATAAAAATGCTACAGAAAGAAAATAGAGAAAAATTCCAAGTGCAGGAAAAAATCATTACAATTGCCAATCCTGCATGCCAGCACCTTTCAAGAAACACTGTTGTTATTCCAATAGACAGACTGACAGCTTGCTGATGCAAGCACATTCTTCCAGTTCCATGCCATTGGGAAAAAAATGAGTTTCCTGGAAGGTAGCCACATGCACACTCGGTGATGACAATGTTTTTTTTCTCTGGACTTGTATATCTATATGTATTTTCTCCCTTTCCTGCTTTTATGTTTGGTTTCATCAAGCACTAGTCTTTATCAGGTTTTATTGCTGTACTACTTTGTGGTAACCTTTATAGACCACTGCATTTTCACAATAAACCTTTTAATTAGAAGTTAACGTACCCTGTTCTTACTGCTTCACACTGTACAGTCTTGCTACATTGGCCAAATAAAAGATTTTATAAGGTATCATGAGGGCCATTAAAGTGACTTGTTGCAGTCTAAAAAAAATATGAATAGCCTGGCTGCAAATGGCACCAGAGAACACATAGGACGAACAAGAAAACCGAGATGATCTAACAACCAAAAGTTTAATGTACACACCGAGTAAATGCTCGCTGACAAGCAATAGACTGAACATACACGAAAAGGAGAAGCAAAAATTCATGTGCGTTTCCTGACAGGAAATGCATCCATTTTTAACGGAGGCCGTGCTGACAAGATTAACCCAGGATTTTTAGATCTACAGCTTCCGTAATTTCTCTAGGCAGCCGGTCTGCACAGAATGCTAGCTTCTTCCTCTACTAATGCACGCTCAGATGTGGAGAGTGCATTGTAAAGGAAGAAGCTAGCATTCTGTGGAGATCGGCTGCCCAGAGAAATCATGGAAGCTGTAGATGCAAAGACACTGGGAGAATCTTGTGTCAGCATGGCCACTGGTACACTTTCAGAGATGGATGCGTTTCCTGTTGGGATCAGTATGGACACACATCAGATCTTGCTTCTGCTTTTTGTGTAAATTCGATTTAATGCTTGTCGACCAGCATTTACTCGGCATGTTCAATAAACTTTCATTTGTTTATATACCTCATGATTGTCTTGGTCTCTAGCAGAAAGGTGTTCATTCTTTTTACAGTGAAGCTGTATATGCCTAGGCGAAACACTCGTGGTCCGATCCCAAAAACCCTACTGTAGGGGTATGAGCCATTGTTTATGGGGGTGTGAGCCATTGCATTCGCCTTGCATGATGGACAGAGAAATTTCATGTTGGGTAGACATAGAAATGCTTATGCATTTCAAACATACATTTATCTGCGTATTATTGCAGGGAAGGGACACAGAGGGGGATGGGGTTAAGACAAGATCATGATGTCATTATTATCTCGCAGCAAAGGTGTGGTGGGCCATTGGCTAGACCGATAGTGACGTCGTTTCTATCCAGCAGCAGAGCGCGCATGCAGCAGTCTCTCTCCGACTTCCCTATAGGTTCAAGAATGTGTCCCTATATTTAATTAAATGAAATGTGCAGCCCCGGTGTGTCACTTGGGAGCAACAGTGCATAACTGAGTCATAAACATTATTATCAACGCATTACAAAACACAAGTGCGTAACATAATTCAGAAAGACTTTGATGGACCCACTCGATTAAAACAATGAACCACTGATTGCACTTTCCATGATGGTGATCTTGCAAAGTGCAATGTGTGGCATCCCAAATAAACAATGTGATAAACCCAAGCCAAACATGTGCATAACCTCATTAAGAAACACAGACATAACCAATAATATAGAAAGACCTGAATAAACAATTGGAATTAACCCAGTGATAAACACCGGGGCCGCACATTTCAGCTTCGCTGGTTTACCGTCTGTACAGGGTGCATGGGCAGTAACTTTTTCTGTTATTGATTGTTAAGTATTGTATAATGTTGTGCCAGTAAAACACTTTGGGCTAGTTGGTGCAATGTATTGGTACTGCTCTTATTGCTGTTTTTTGTCTTAATGTTGTGCCCTTCTTCCTTTTGTAACAACTTTTTTATTCCCCCTTGCATAATACTCCAACCTTGCAGCCTGCGAGGTATATAAATAAATAAGTACATAAGCACGTCATTCATTCATCTGCATACACCTCACACCATTCCTTGCTCAACAAACGTCACTGTGTTGATGTCTCGCAGCATGCATGTACTTTAACTGCCGTTTGCATTTCGGTATGGTTTGTGAACAGTGTAATGCATAAAGATTACATGACATTAAGGTTGTGACCTATGCGGTGCATAAGCAAACCTTGCAAAAGATGACATGTTGGATGTTGAAAATAAGACAAATTGTATATATTGCAGTTACTTTAACAGCATTTAATTGACCACTTGACAAAAACTTCACTTCGCATAGATTCCAACACGTACACTGCATCTGCAGTTTTTTTTTTGCTTATTAATGTGGTCGTTACTGCATGGCCACATTGCAGATTTGAAAACAAAGTTAAATAAATTTGTTTGTTGCAATATAACAATATGTGTAGATCACTGCGATTGTAACACCAGAACTTGATACAAACATGCACACTATAGGATGCCAACAAATGCTCAGGACAAACTCTAGAATGTTTGCATCCTGATACTTATGAAAGTGAACAGTTTCATTCCATGGCTGTCAATGAGAGGGAGAGAGAAAACTTAATTGTGTTCGTGGAACAAAAACGCATTGATAAGCTTAGAGATATAGTAATTGCTTAACACTCTCGAAATGAATAATTATAGCTTGCTATCGACATTGAATCAGCCTTTCGACAGCAAGAAAAGGAATTAGTTTTTCCAGCTCTGAACATTGAATTGCAGGAAGTGCAAGCAGGCATAAAATTCTGCCACTATAATCTGTTTAGGAATATTAAATTGGAATAAACATTGAGACTTGCATTTGTACTTTCTCTGGCTGAGCAACCTAGTTTGAAATGACTCCCATAATCATGTCGTAACAATGTTGATCTAATACATGTTAAATGCATGACTAGCTTAAGAAATCTGGATGATTGCTATAAATTACTGCGAAGGAACTATAATGTTTTATAACATTAATAATATAATAATAATATTTATTTCCACAAGACAGGCTAACCGTGAGCGGCGTGCGAGGCTGAGCATAAGCCGAAAAATTCTACGGCAAGTGCGCCTACCGTCGGCCTAGGATCCTGCATGAGAATAGCGCGTATTGATATGGTCTTCTTGTTAGAAGTTCCGAGTATACTACCAGCGCGAGACACAAAGTGGACGAGAAGCGTGTCTTTTATAATGCTGTGTTACAACGTACAGGTTTCTACAAAAGTGACGGTAACTGCTCGAAACATTTGATGCGTCGGCTTTTGCGCCTTTAGAAATGTTTAGAGAGGGCTCCCATATATATATTCGCAGCGCAAGCACGGCGATGGATGAACCAGGCTAGCGCTAAGGTTGAATTTCACAACACAATTTTCATTCCACGTCCAGTAATCACACAGATCATTTGAGGCTTCGTTCAGGGGCACACGCGGGCTTTCGGGTTGGTGCTTCTTGTTGCTTTTGGCGCAAGAATATGGCTAGGATCAGGCACCACATAAGCGCAATTACGGGCAATATACACGCATCATTTCTCCAGGAGCTGACGCCGAGCACGGGTAGCGCGAGGATCTTGTTGGGCTGACACGAGAACTTCGTGGCAGCCGAATTCCGAATACTGCATAAGCAGTGAGGGTAGCTATATGAACTTGTCGATAGGTCATCGTGTAGATTGTTGTAGCGCAGGCAGAACGAAACGGTCATAGAAGGTAGATAAGACAACACACAGCGCTGAACCACCTGCGAACAGCTGTTTACGTGCGCGATGTCGCACTGAACTACAGAAACCGCCGTCGCGCATTCCAAGACAAATCTTAACTAACGTTATTAAATTAGTAAAAGTACCTATTATTTGCTTCTTATCAAGAGAAGTCAATAATATTATAGTGTCAACGTTTTATTCACTACAATAAAAGAATTATGCAGCGTGTGCCACGAAACCTGGCAGTCAGCAACCCTGGGCGTCGCACCAGTCGCATTGTTAAAATCGCAATCATGTGAAATGAGCCCTCTAAAAATCGCATTGCGACGCGTGCGACAGCACCGATTTTCGTCGTTGCAGTCGCAGCATGTGAAACAGCCTTGAGGCGCTGCTGCTGGACTGCCTTCGCGTCGAAGCGAGGCGACTCGGAAGCCTTCTATAGTGCACGCAAGGACGGCGTCGTCAAAACGAAGCTTTTGAAGGAAAAATATGCGCACAAAGTTTACGTATAGAGCGAAGTACGGAGTAGTGTAATAATGTTTAATTAACGCAAAAGTTAAACCGCTCGTTCAAACAGCGCGCACCTAAAAACGAAACCGGCAATGTGGCTTTACTCAACTAAAAGTGTGAGCCGATCCCACAGATAGTGTAGTCTAAAAATGTTGGCCGGAAGTAGCGCAGTCTAAACGACAAACTGGATTTGACACTAAAGGCTCATTCACACTAGGCTGACCCGTCACGAATTTCGTCGGCGACAGCGCCTTCGTGTCGGCGCCTTTGTCGCACCGACCGCGAGCTCTCCGCCGACCGTCGGCAGATTATCCCGACCCGACACTCGGCAGACCGAAATCAAAGTGTGAGTGAGCGTCCAAGAAGATGTTGTCTTTCTTCGATGCCAACCGCTGTTGAATCGCCTTTCTTATATGTACAAACAACACATTAGAGATAATTTTTATTAATGTTGTGGTCACATGTACAATGCTTTCCTCTTGCTTTTAATATTAGACAACAAAGATGCGAACGGTACAACGAAGGCTTTGCACGGCTCAGGCGAACTTCACAGCGAATCCACGCGCAGGTAAGTCGTCAGTGTGCACGTTCAACAGGAAGCGAGTGGATTTATTCTACTTCATGGAGAAGGAGCGCGTCCCCGATTCCAAACACACTCAGCGCTAGACAGAACACTATGTATACCTGAATTCTTAATGCGCCTATCCGAATGACGACGACGAAAAAAAAAAAAAAGAAAGAGAGGTACGAGAATGGGCGTCCTTATCTCAAAACTGCGAACGGGTCCGGCCATCAGGAAGAAGATGCGCGGCCATTAAAGCAATAATCTCCGAATACGACGGTGTCCAACACGAAGGCAAAGTCGTGCGCCCCCTACCAAGCGCGGTGCGCCCCTTCGTCGATTGCTCCCGAAGAGAGGCGCGGTCGGCGTGCTGCTTTGTTCAAAGAGGCACGTACTTTTGAAAGCATCTTTTTTTGTATCACGCACGGCTGGTACACGCATGGGGACCCCTCAAGGTAGCCTGTAATCTCCAAACGCTTCGTTCGACCTGGCTACAGTATAGTGCCCCGACAATAACGGAGCAGCGTCTTCGTTTCACGTGGCCCATACAGTTTCCTACAATACTCACAAGAGCCAACTCTGGCGCTAGTGTCTAAGTTCCAAACAGGGGCTGAGAAAGTTTGGTGATGAGAATTCTTCGTGACATTTTTATTTTTGGAGATAGCTAGGACATTAGGCAATATAATAACAAGACCTTGGCGGCACCACCCACCGCCCCGTTCCAAAGAGGGCGCTTATAGAACCCATCCATTAATCCTACAGGAGTTACAATTAGCATCGCGGTTCATCCAGCATGGGCGGTAAAACGCTGGACTGCGATAAATGTAGTAAAACCTTATTAGGTCAAGCAGGATGTTTGTCTCCGCTCCGTTTCAAATGGGATGCCTATAAATATCATCATCATCACCGGAGATCTGGCAGTACATGGATTTGCCTACAGTTGGTCGAGCTGGCTTTAAACGTGTATGTGAATTTGCAGATCTAGTATTAAAAAAAAAAAAAAAACGTCGCGCTATAAATGAAACGACATGCAATGTTTATATCTTATTGCCTCCATGCATTAACACAAATGTGATTATTTGGAAATTTAATTCTATAAAGGCAGATATAGTGTAGTAAATGAAGCCAGAAGAACACGTGAAGTCAGAAACACAAAGTTTAGAAAAATACATGTACTAGCCATCGTTTCCATGGTCGCTGAACGATCGCAGTACTCGTTCTGCAAACTGGTACTGGCCGAGTATCACTCTGTGCCTGACGACATATGTCGGGTGTGATCTGCACTCCTTTTCTGTATTTGTTTCTGTCTGATACGGACCACCTTGCCAGCACTCTCTCACCAATTTTCCAGCAAAGAGACAAGGCACAGCCTGCATCTCCTGTAATGCTCCTTGATCTCTCTCAAGTAGCATATTTAGCTGATAGACATTGTACCTTGCTGACAGCCTATAGTGGCGCGAAAACTCTCGGGCATGTCCGAATTTGAAATTTTATTTTTTTTTCACCTTCGCTCCATTTCGATTCGCGGGAATGGGCGGCGCGTTCTTTGCCCTTTCTCGCCTACTGGCTTCTGTTCTCTTTTTTTTTTAGGCTACAGACGTTGTGGCGAGGATCACGACCACACTCTCGTGTCGCGAGTGCGGTACTTAGTGTAGGAGTACAGACAAGCCTAAAGTTTGCCTTTATGTTCGCTTTGGTTCGATACAAGAGAAAGGGCAACGTGTTCTGGCCATTCTCGCTGTGTTCTACTCTTTGAGTGTGCGTGCGTGCGTGCGTGCGGGCGGGCGTGCGCGCGCGCCTGTGTGTGTGTGTGTGTGTGTGTGTGTGTGTGTGTGTGTGTGTGTGTGTGTGTGTGTGTGTGTGTGTGTGTGTGTGTGTGTGTGTGTGTGTGTTCGCAGCAGACGACAAAAGTTGTGGCGAGGGTCACGACCACTCTCTCCCATCCAGAAGGCACCTCGCCCCGTGAGAGCCTTCTGCTGCAGTGGAGCAGACGAACAGACGAACAACTTCCTGGTGATGAGCCGCGCGCCAAGTAAACACACACACCCGAAATCTTGGACCCTTTGTATTTAACGCGGGCGCAGCGGGGTGCTTTATAATCTCCAGACTCGCAACGGGGAAGCAGCGATACTTACTTCGAAGGTGCGTACACCGCTTTGCGTTTCGAATAGGGTGAGTCCTTCTCTATGCTGGCACTTGCTATTGTAGCCACCTATAGCTTGTCTCGAAGTTGTTTGGCAACGTTTTTTTTTTTTTTTTTGCTCGATGAGTTAGATTCATGTCTCTTTGTACGACTAACCTATCTATCTGGCAGGTCTCGACCCGCTTAACTGCTCCTCTTGCGCACAACTCGGTTATCTCTACGGGCAGGTCTCAAAGCGCGGGGGAAATGGCGATGTTGTTTATTTAGTTTTTACACACTCGGCAGCCAAATCGGTGCACTTCATTGGAGTACCGTCAGCTAAGCTGTGTGCTCATTCGCTGTCGTCCTTGCAGAGTAATATATTGCGATAAAAAGCCAGATAGTGTGGACGGTGGAATAGTGTGTTAAGCGTGAAACCAGGGTTTTATAACATTCACTTTAGTTCTTCCAGGTAACTAATCACACGACGCACTGACGTAAGAGGCTGCGAAATGGGTGCTGGACCCAAATATCACGTGTTCGTGCACGGCAACATTATCCGTTGTCTATCGGTCCACGCGTATAATGCAGCGGTCGATCGGACCGATCGACCGATGCGCTAAAAAGTGATTGGGAAAACGCCGCCGCGGTAGCTCAGTTGGTTAGCCCATCGGACGCATAATGGGAAGACGTGGGATAGTTCCCCCTCTGCGCCAGGTAGTTTCTTCGTCCACTTTCATTGCCATTACTTTATTATTTCTTTAATTCACTTAGTAAGTACAAATAATTTCCCCTATGCTGTCCTTGGTGTCTTTGTTTGTTGGCTTCTCATGATACGATTAATAAAAATCTGGCCCATCGATTAATCTCTTTTCTTCTTGTACAGATATACATATAAGAACAGGTCAACGCGCAGACAGGCTAAACACATGCAGCGCACCTGTCGTCCTCCTAGACATAAGGAAGACCTCACCACGTGTGTTCCTGAATCATCAGAGCTTCGCACCACGACGAAAAATGCATGCGCCCAGGCACAAGAAGGAGCAAATGTTGCAGCTACCCAGGCCGTATGTCGCGTTTACCTTCGATCAAGACTGCGTGCGCTTTTTTCCCTTACATTTTCGCGTTTAAATGTATGCTACTTCTATGAACATGCACGTAAGGCACTTGCAGGGGGCCATCACAAAACCCGTCGTGTGATGGGCCTATCAAATGTAAAACGCAGTCAATCAATGTCCGGCACCTTGTTTTAGATTACCATAGAATGGGCCACTTGCGTTGAGTTAGCTATTACACGGACTGACCACGGTCGTACGCAGGCAAACCTCTCCGGCAAAGAGCCACACCATGGGCCTCTGCATTTTCCCTCTCTCCTTGCTGAGTGTCCTGGCTTTCGCCAACGGAGGCCAGTTCAGCCAGAGACTGGACGCGCCCATCTCAACGTACGGCTGGACGCCGCTCATTCCCGCGTCGACCGGATCCGTGAGCCTGCCACAGAACGGACGAGTGTACACAACGCCGTATCAGGTCAGTTCACCGCAGCAGGTGGCCTACCAACAAGCCAGGGGCAACGGGGCAATCGACAACGCTCCAAGACAGTTCAGCGCCAGCAGCCCGCAGTCTAGGACCGTCACTGCCTCCATAACCTGGCCACCGGACCAGTCCGCACAACGGCAGCCTCAGCCACAGCCTGAGCCGCAGCCTGAGCCGCAGCCTGAGGCACAGCCCGGACCTGCATTGCCACCTCAAGGTGAGGTGGTCGGTCCCGGACTGCCGGACGAAGACATTGCAGTGCCGGAAACAGATCCGCCCGTCCTGGAAACGTTCAATGGCCACCCCGAAGACGACCGGGTGGTCAAGACGACGCTGAAGACGCCGGTGTCGCACGGCTACGTCGTCGCCCTCGTGAAAAAGCCCAACCACCTCAAGTCTTACTTCAAGTCTAAGATTCCTGAAGCAGTGAGGGACGACCAGCCGGCCTTCTTCGTGTACGTACCGCCCACCCGACGAGGAACTGCGCCGACGTTGCAGTCTCGCGGTCCTCAACTGAGAGCCAACAACCGAGGACCGTCGCAGAGGCAGTACCAGAGGCCGTTCAGCAGAACCAGCGCTGTACCGAGGTACGTCTTACCTCTCTTCGGCCAGCCGTTCGCCGTGACCCACGTTCAAGGGCTGAGGACTCCGGCCATGCCAGCAGTCTTGGTTTACGTTCCTCCGGAGGGTCATTTCAGCGTGCCACTTCCCGCGAACCCATCGCTGTCCCTGAACGCCCTGCTGGAACACTCCAAGCCCGCTCCCGTGCTGTCCAAAGCGTTCCTCGACTCGACGGCACCGCCAGACGCGCCCTGGTTCTCTCAAAGCCTCGAAGCCACGCCCGAAGAAATCATTAAGCTCACTCTGTCCCAACTGGGAAAATTTCATGCCTAGTACATTCTTTTAAATAAAATGAACAAAGAAACTGTTTCCAACAATTTCAGAAATGGCACGGAGGGGCGCATAAGCTTTTGACAGGCAGTTCTGGTCACCGAGCGCACGTTCCCATCATGCCGCTGACAAAATGGGAAATATCTTTTGTATTTAAAACGCCGATTGGCTTAACTCAAGCAGTGGTCACGCAATACGACAACGTCACTGGCACTAATTTCAAGGGCAACGTAGACGTGTTCTGATTAACAGTATATACGGATTTAATCACTCAAACTGCAAATTACCAATTCCTGCACTCAGTTTCATACGTAGTTGAGACATTCAGCCCCCCTCCAAAACTGCGACTATTACAGAATCGTGGTAGCTGGTAGTTGTAACTGGTAGTTATAATAACCTTACGGCTTGATTAAGGTACATAGCTCTCGACGTGAAATGCCCATCACTCCGGTTGGATGTCGTCAGTTATTTAAAACCTCCTTGGCGCCATGCTTGATGTCAGTGTAAGCACCTGCGATACTTTGGTAGTACAGCTTGGCCACCCTCTTTGCCATCCTTGCACAATGTCAACGTTATTGAGTAGCCGAACGTTTCAGAGAGCTATATTCTATACATTAATGAAATGGTGCGCCTCACGACGTTGCAGCGAGAATATTTTGGCAGCGCTTGTTGTTTCACTGCGCAAATTCGTAGAGCCAGCACATATCTAAGGACCTCTTGCGTTTGATATGAAGGTGGGGGGCATTATGCATGTACGGCACCGATGACTGAGGAAGAAGTTTACTGACTAAAAAAGGCAGAGAGGTCGGCCGGAAAGTAGAGTATCTGGCCCGCTACTCTGCGCAAGGAAAAGGAAACAAGAGACGAAAAAAAGGTCCCAATGGGGGATGATGATGGGAGGAACGAAATGAAAAAAAAAACACACACACATCGCATAAGTGCTACCATCACAAGCGCGAGTCCAGGTCCGTGTCGCCTAAGAAACGTGAAAAAGCACGCATTGTCTCTATCGTCCGCCAACCCTCCGGCCATGCGCCTAGCAGGAGGTCGTCCGGTAGTGGTCTGCTGTATAAATGCCTCAAGGTAGCTGCCAGTGTCAGTCTTTCGTACGCACACACAGGTCACACCACGAGCACACGGTCTATAGTCTCAACAACGCCACACGCTGAACAGCCCGGAGAGTCCACCAGTCCAATGATCTGCATGTTCCTGCGCGTGAAAGCGACGCCCAAACGTAGTCTGTGTATCAGGCAAGCATGAGGGCAGGGAATTCTACGCGGAACAGAAAAATGCATAGTGGGTCCAGGCTTTTCAGGCGGACGTAACGAGCGTCTCGCTGGGCCTAGTATCTTCTCGTCGCACTCCTCATTAATTACGACAGGAGGCACGTGATGTCCAGTCTAGAGAACGGCACAACAGTTCGCTGGCCATTGCTGAGGGCTCGCCTTGCTTCAGCATCAGCCGTCTCATTACCATTGGGCGCACAGTTTCCGGGATCCATCGGAACACTATTCGGTGGTCTTTTTCTTGAGCGCATAGAAGGAGCTCAATGATCTGCAGCGCCATAGCCAGATAGGCGATGTGGCGCAGGAAGCATCTCAAAATTTGCAGCGTGGGTTTCGAATCCGTGAAGATGCACCACTCTTGAGGTCCTTCCCCGCAGATGTGGCGAATCGCTTCTTTAAGGGCCGTAAGCTCTGCAGCGGTTGATATGTAGAATTCTAATCTAAAACGAAAATTCGAGTCGTACGCTGAGCGGGTATCACTACAGCTGCTGCCGACGCCTTTGGTGACGCGGATCCGTCAGTGTACACATGAACATAGGTCTGGTATTCTGACCAGATGTATGCCAGAGCAAGTTGCTGCAGTCTGCTAACGAGAACCAATGATTTCTTTATTAGGCTGGGGGCATGTCGGCACACTGAAGGTTGAACCATCACCCACGGTGGTTTGAGGGGGTGATATGGAAGGGCATAGCCTTATGTGGGGTAGACGGCAGCGGAGTACACTTGTGAAACTGCTGTCCGGCCACTCGTGCAGAATCGACGTCAATCGATGGCGATGGTGTCGTGTGAGTAAGCGTAAATACACACGAAGTCGTTCGTGGGACATATATACCGATAATGGGAAGACGCGGGCTTCCTCAATTGTGCCTTCGTCAGAGGCGCGCCGTGGCCAGTCAATGCATATTTTGAGTACCTGCGCTTGAACGCTCTCTAATGTCCGTAAGCAGGAAATTCTCAAGTTTGAGAGTATCGGTAGGTTGTAGGGAATGTAGCCTACGAATACAGACGGGCAAACTCGTAGTAGGGAGCCCTCCGCGGGGCCCCACTTCATGCCTCCTACGAAGCGAAAAACATGGTGAAAGAGAGTAAGTTTTTGCTTCAGCACCTTTACGTGCCTCGCCCATGACAAACCGCGGTCAATGATAATGCCCAAGAATCTGTGGTGTGAGACATAAGGTATCACAACACCATTAATAGAAATCGTAAAGCGGCAGACAGCTTCGCGCGGGAAAGCAATCACAGCACATATTTCAGCAACCAAGAGCAATACCTGGCGCCATGCACTCTGAAACAAATGTACACCTTTTGGGGTGTATATTTGCCACACAACGATAATCGTCATCTGCCTTGCTTGCGTTTCCTTCCTTGAAAACGCTGCGCTCGCTACTTTCCTGTCGAGAATGCTGCGTCATGCCAATAACCGGCATGCCGTTTGTGACTTGGAAGTACCGGGCTCGCCGCGTTAAAGAAAGAAAATGCGAACAAGGCAGATGACGATTATTGTTGCTTGGCAAAAGAGTGCAATTTTGCTTAAGAGTGTAGGTATCGTGAAGTAGATGACGCAGCGCGTTGTAATCTCGAACGCAGTTGAGGGCGTGTCGAACCAGAAGCCGAGATGCAGATGTCACCAGCATATGCACTGATGTGAATGTGAGCTGGAAGTTCACTCACCAGGCCAATCGGCGCCACATTAAATAAGGTTGGGCTGAGAACTTCTCCCTGAGGAACTCCACGGCAAACCTGAAGACGAGTAGTCTCCCCGTCAGGCGTGGACATGTACACGAAGCAGCCGCTGAGGTAGCTCACAATCCACATGTAGATCCGGCCACTAACGCCCAAGTCGTCTTGGGCATCGAGAATGGCTTCATGAAGGACGTTATCTAGGCTCCTTTGATGTCTAAGAAGACAATGGCGACGAGTCGGCGTCGAAAAACTCGTCCACTGTCGTTCCACTGTCGTTACGAACTCGATGACGCAGTCAATCCAAGAACGACCTCGTCAAAACCCGGTCATTATGTCCGTATAAAGATCATTCCTCTCCAGAAACCAACGGAGCCTCGCCAGCCCCATTCGTTCCATAACTTTTCCAACACAGCTGGCTAATGCAACTGACCCGTACGAGGTTAGTTCATAAGGAGCTTTCCAGGCATCAAGAGAGCAATCAGGCGGCTGATATTCCAGTGATGCAGAACAATACAGGATACCCATGTATCATTGTAATAATGGAGCAGCGCAGTGCGTCCAGCCATGCCAAGGTGAGAGAGAGACGAGTACGAAATCCCGTCAAGGCCAGGGGCGGATGAATGTCGACACGAAGCAAGAGAAGCATCTAATTCAGGCATCGTGAGGAGCAAGCCATAGTGGTCGATCGCGAAAGATGGCGCAAAAACCTCGAATGGGATTGAGGCTGGCCGAGTTGTGCCCACAATCATTTTGCAGAAGCCGTCCGCCACCCCTACACCAGTGCGGCGTTGGTAAGTGGACAGGGCACAGAAAAGGTACCTTTCTTGTGGGGGCGAACGGAAGCTCCTATCTACATGCCAAATACGTGGCAGCGGCTTGCGAGGATGCGGTGTGGGATTCTCCTCCGTGCTCTTGGGACAAAGGAACGACAACACAATCGTGCAAACAATCACAAGGGCATTTATTGCACCTTTCATAGATCAATGCCAGCTAGCCGAGTTGCTATCCACAACACATGCCGATGGGCGCGCGACAATTCTAGAAGTCCGACTCACCGCGACCGGATAGCGAGCGAATATGTTCGCCCCATGCTGGATCCCAACGCCTGGTCATTCGCGCGTACGGTCACGCGAACGGTGGCGCGCTCGAAGACGGCCACGCGAGACGGTCTCGCAGAAGCATGGATCGGCGCACGCGCGGGACGTCCGCCGCGTTCGCCAGTCCGCCGCTCAGGAGGAAGAGCCTTTCTCCCCTGCGCCCCCAAGTAACCCTGCCGTGAGGCGGCGTTAGCAGCGCAACACTCGCGCCATCTCTCGCACTGCGCCCCAACCACATCTACCGCCGCGGGCATCACGCAGGCCACGCGGCGAAGCCGCACCGCAGGAGCTATGCGGGAAAACAAGATATCTGGGGACGCGTGAGAGTCGCGCATCCCCACACCAGTGATGTTCAGAACTTTCTCCAGCACTTCCATTCTAATGTCTCGACATGGCGCTTTATTTGTCGTTGCTCGGCGACAAAGGGCGAGATCGTACGCGGATTCCGTCCTTCTGTATTTCCTTTCAGTGCGCAGTCGGACAGCGTGTAACCTATAGGAGACCTCGGCGCAGACGCACATACGTTCCGCGAGGTCTCACCGAGGGCGGACGTGATGAAGTCTTCTATTTGGGGTGGTGGCTAGCGATCCGCACAGGTAGTCTCCATGAACGTCTTAAAGGCGGGCCAGTCTGTGCACTGCACACGAGGTAAAGTGGTAGGTGCGAACCACTTGACGCAGACGTACTTTGGTATGCGATCACTCCCATGTGCTTACACATCGCTGCACTAGCTAACAGAGGACTGTAGTCGTGAGGAAAAGGACGCGAGGTCCAAACAGCTACTATAGGACGTGCCACGCAGAAACGTAGGCGTCCAAGATGTCGTACCCCACTACTGAATTCCTATACACGTCATATCCCAATTTTAAGAAGTACGTTGCTCTAGACTTGTTGCTTTTCATTTAGATGCGATAAGCATATTGAGTAAATTAATCTTTTATTATCTGAATTCAATTATTTATTTGATGCTGGTGATTAGGAAAGCCTGGTGGTGGCGTCTGTATCTGTATCCATACAGAATACGTACATAATAATTCCTGCCATACAGAATAATTCCTGAATTTAAGATCGTAGATGATAGCTATGAGTGCATAATGATAGAGTGTTTTGTGTTACTTTTTGTTATTTATTGCCCTCCTGGATCAATAGAAAGAAGGAGGAATAAACGTTTATTGTGTGAAACAACGAGAAGGTTCTTACTTCGCCTTAGGTGGGCGGCTCTCTCAGTCCAAAAAGCCGTTTGCTAATGCCGCGGCCCGGTCCACCAGACTTCGCTGATCCTCCAGGCTTTGTGCCGTTAACATGCCCCCCACGTCTATTGATAGCTTGTAGTGGTTCTGAAGCTTCATCTTGATTCTTTTCTCGCAGTGTGGGCACACTAACACCGTGTGTTGGAGGGTGTCTGGTAGATCACAATATCGGCATAGGTATGGGAATTTGGTGGGGTGCATCCGATTGATGATAATTTCATGGGCATATGTATACGTTTCTAGTATGCGGAGGGCAGTGTCTTCTTCCTTGCTTAATTTTAGATGTGGTAGTGTATTTTTTCTTCTTTCCAGTTGATGGTGTTGCAATATTAGAGCGTAGTTGATGGGAATGACATCCACCTTCGTCGCTTTCCAGAACCTGTTCGGCAGGAAATCCCGCTTCGTATGCTCTCGGGCGGCAGCATGCGCTGCTTCGTTTCCTGCCATAGACCTCAGGTCACGTTCGTGGCCTGAGGTCCATGCCACATAGGTTCCGGGGAGTTGGAGTATTGCGGAGTTGTTGCGGCAGAGACTCGGCTCTTGTGTAGGTTTCTGCACGCGGTATGTGAGTCACTCAAGGTGATGGCTGTGTCTTTGCATGTGGCAATGCCCAGGACGACGGCCACTTCCTCCGCCCTTTCTGGATTTCGGGCCGGTATGGTGACAGCGACTAGCTCATTTCCTTCGTTGTTGGTCACGCTAATCGCGTATGTTCTACCTGGGTACTTTGCCGCATCTGTTAATCTCGTGTTGGGGTTCTTTGAGTATTTCTTTCTCAGCGCTCAAACAATTGCTTGCCTTCTGTCTTTCGGTGTGTTGCATGCCTGTGGCGAGGTATTGGCGCAACTGATATAGGGTCTCGCAGAAGTGGCGGTAATCGGGCTTTTGCGTCTGAGTCTGCTATGAAGTTTTCGCTGTATGCGAGTTTGCGAAGTACTGCTCTGCCTGTTCGAGTGAGCTTAAGGCGTTCCAGCTGGCTGGCCCTGAGCGCTTCACTAATTTCTTCCCAGGTGTTATGGAGGTCAAGTTTGAGGTATGCCGTGGTTGAGGTCAGACTACTGGGAAGTCCGAGTGCGATCTTGATTACTTTCCGATGATGATGGGAGTTTCTTTTGTTTTTCAATTTAAACTTTCTTGAATAGATACTGGAGTGCCATATGTGATCCTCCTTATGAGGAGGGCTTGGATTATTTGGATGGTTTCTTGCTCTTTAAGTCCTCTTGTTTGTGTGGTTATGCGCCTAAGAGATGAGTGACTTGTGTTAGGGTATCATGAAACTTCGGAAGTGTAGCTGCGCCAAAACCATCTTTATGTATTGTGAGGCGAAGGACGTGGAGGGAGCCAACTTGAGGGATATCGATTCCATTGGGTGTGATGTTGGGATCTGCGGTGAAGTGGGCTGGTGGTCTTCCCCAGGTCCTTGCCGTGAAAGTAAGTAGCTCTGATTTTTCAGCGGCACACTAGAGACCGTGTTTTGAGGAGTACTGTTCTATCTGATCAATTGCCTCTTGGAGGGTAACTCGCTCGTCGGCGTATATTGCGTGGTTTAAGCCTTTGACGTCGTCGAGTTATTGCGGAAGCTTAATCATGGCGAGATTGAACAGCAAAGGTGAGGCGACTGACCTCTGGGAAGTGCCTATCTTGGGCATTTTGAATTTGTCGCTCCAGAAGTTGCCGATACCCACCGTAGCCGCGTGATCTTTGCGAAAGCACTGTACGTATTGGTAGGTGCGGATTCCGCAGTTTGTGTCTTGGAGATAGGATTGCTTCATGCTTCCCATTATCGAAAGCTAATTTTAGGTATATTGCTAAAATAGAGAACGACAGCTGAGCTAAACTCCATTCCGAAAGAGGCCTTCTCGGAATGCTTCCAACAATGGCAGCATCGCTGGGAGAAGTGTGTGGAGTCCCAAGGAAACTACTTTGAGGGTGATTAGGTTCCAAACGCTCCAGTTATGCAAGACTTTTTCTTCGGCCAAAGGTCGGATACTTTTCTAACTGACCTTGTAGAGCGACAGTTCCATTGCCACAGCTTCATTGAAGTTTTGGGAATCTCTCTGCCCAAATAAAGGATGGTGGACTTGCGAAGCTGTCCAATGAACAGCTTTTTTTCCGCCACCCCCATCTGTACCTTACTAGACATGTACCTTACAAGATGGAAATAAACTTTAATTTAATTTAATTTCATTTCTTCTTGGTATTACTCGCCATCTTGTTCAATATCGTTGTTTTCGCCCCGGGCCATGGATTCCGGTCTGGCCGCGTTGTGGAGGTCTTTACGTGCTTTCTTGCGAGCCGTGTCGGTGTAGTATAGTAGCTTTCTACTGTGGCTTTCGTCACGTGGTTCTGCTTGGCATAGGACATGACGTTGCTGAGTTCTTGGAGGGAAGCATATATAGGCGCCAGCTGAGCGGTGATGTGTTGCTGGAGCTGTTGTGTTATCTGCTTTGCAAAAGTCGTCATGGCCTCCTGTATCTGCTTTCGCACCTCAATTGTTACAATTTCATTATTCGTTCTTCTGTAAGGGGCGGTGGGATGTTTGGCATTCCTTGAGGTTTTGAGGCTCGATTGGCGAATGAGCTTGTCGATGAGGGCTTGCTGATTTTGAAGTTGTGATCGCAGTTTTCGTTCGGTTTCCGTGGGTTCTTGTGCTCGTGTGTTTCCTTCTGCAGCGTGTGCATACGTGACTCGCTTTTGTAGGTTGGGGGTGCGGGACCCAGACCGTGATCTTGACCGGGGTCTGGCGTTTCCTTGACCACCTCTTGATTTGGAGTCACTTCTGGACTTTCGTGTACTTTGTAGTGAGGTACTACTTGATTCGGATAGTTCTGGTAACTCGGAGTCTGAATTCGAGTTCCATCTGTGTTGCTGCTCTTGGATCTTGTTTTCCCATTGCACTCTGATCTTGCACGGCGGTGGATTTGGTTTGAGTTTATACTGGCACTCCTTTCCTGCTGCCTCATGGGGTTGTTGACAGATTTTACATCTGGGCAGCCAGTCATGGCCTCCTGGATGATTTTCCATCCCGCATATATAGCAAAAGTTGATAAGTGGTTTCGGACAGATATCTTGCCGGTGCCCTAGTTCTGCGCAGGTTCTGCAGTATTGCGCGGATTTTCTGTATGGATCAATAGAAAGCATTTTTTTAATTTGACTGAGAAAATTCTGAAAAGATATCTAGACTCTCGCTTGCAAACTGCCTTTCTTGGTGATTTAAATATCAGTGTGTGTCACTGGATAACTCATGCTTCGTACGCCGAAATGAAGTAATTGAATCATATGGATGTATAAATGTAATTAACACACCAAAAAGTATAACCGCTACATCTGAAACAACGTTAGACCTCCCTATCACAAGCTTCGATCCTGATGATGTGAAAGCAGGCGCCATCATGTACGACATTAGTGAACATTTACCAATATATTGCTTCTTAGTAGGCAACTGATCGTGTAATCCAAAATATTGAAATATTATTTAGAAGTTACTCAGAGCATAATATAGAACTTTTCAAGAACCGTGTCACTGGTGTCAACTGGAGCACTGTTATCGAAAAAACCGATCGCAATAAGTCTTACAGCATATTCTTAGTCTACTTTACATCTATCCATGAAAAGTGTTTCCCCCCAAAGCCCCACAAAAAAACATATCAAACACCGGAAGCTCTAGATAAACGCTGAACTATAAACAATATAAACCTCAAAAATAGCCTTTTTTAAACATTTCTGCCCTCCAGAGATGATGATCTACGGAATTTAAAAACATCCACAACAAACTCAAGAAAGACCTGAAAACAGCGATGTCAAAACCCGCCGTGGTTGCTTAGTGGCTATGGTGTTGGGCTGCTACGCAAGAGGTCGTGGGATCGAAGCCCTGCCACGGCGGGCGCATTTCGATGGAAACGAAATGCGAAAACACCTGTGTACTTAGATTGAGTTGCACGTTAAAGAACCACAGGTGGTCGAAATTTTCAGAGTCCTCTACTACGGCGTGCCTATTGATCAGAAAGTGGTTTCGCCACATAAAACCCCATAATATAATTTAATTTTTTAAGCGCTGTCAGGATACTATATCAACAAATTTTGCTCATTCAGCGGATGCACGCCTCCTGTGGGACAATTATTGAGCTTACTCACAGAACTCCGCCGCCATTCTTGCAGGCATTGCACTACGTTCGGGATCGGCACGACCTATGGGGAGTACTTCACGCCTGCTTCACCTCCGCCGCGGGTCGGCCCGGCATTGCATTACCTCCGAGATCGGCTCACGTACGGGGAGTACTTAACGCCTGCTTCACCTCCACCACGGGTCGGCCCGGCATTGCACTATCTTCGGTATCGGCCCGCGTACGCGGAGTACCTAATGCCTGCGTCACCTCCGCCGCTGGTCGGCCCGGCACTGCGATATCTTCGGGAACGGCCCACGTACGGGGAGTACTTCACGCCTGCTTCGCCTCCGCCGCGGGTGGGCCCGGCATTGCACTATCTTCGGTATCGGCGCACGTATGGGGAATACTTAACGCCTGCTTCACCTCCGCCGCGGATCGGCCCGGCATTGCACTAGGTTCGGGATCAGCCCACGTACGGGGAGTACTTAACGCCTGCTTCACCTCCGCCGCGGATCGGCCCGGCATTGCGACATATTCGGGATCGGCCCACGTACGGGGAGTGCTTAGGGCAGATTTACGCTCAAACCGCCCATGGCCGCACGCCGCACCGTATGCAGGCGGTTCGTGAAAAACGGGCGGTCGTCGCGATCGGTCACAAAATTGCATTTACGCTGAAACCGCATGATGCGGTGCGGTTCGCATGCGCCCTCTGGTTGTCCAAATAGGTAACCAGCAACTGGCAACATGTATCAGCGAGTTGGCAGCTTCGTGTGCTGGCGACCAACAATATTTTGCGCCGTGCCAGGATTTTGTTATGACGTTTGCTCTCTTATTAGTTATTTTTTGATTAGTTAGCTCGAGCGGTTCGCATGCGCCGGCATCCGCACTACAGTTTGGGGACGCGACGTCTGTTGAAAGCCAGCAAACATTCGGCAGTGTGCAGAGCAACATTGTTCGAAGTCGGCAACTATCGCTAACAGCAGACGACACGGGCATACTTTTGTCGATGTAGGTTGAAGCTTCCGCGTCATGGTGAAAACGCGACTCTTGCACTGTCACCTTCTGTGCTGCATGTGTGGCGTTGACGCGGTGACCCACCTTTGGAACACTGTGCAGTCGTCTTACCTGTGCCGATTTTTCTTATTTGTTTATTGCTACCGCATAATGTTGCGACAACATGCGTCACTATGTGCTCGGTTGTGTATGGCGCGATGGCGCACTTTTTGTACCTGTGCTAGAGAAAGCTTGTGTTGTGGACAAGCGACGCACCACCGCTCCTCGGCTGGACGAAGCACCATCGCGGAAGAAACGGGAAGGGACCCCATCCCGAGTTCTGAGAATCCTCCGTCGCTCTCAGCATCTCGGCTACCGGACAGGGACCGAGAGTTTGCACCCTCGAACACATGAAGCTCTCGCCTGCGTCTTTTGTAGCAAATAAACGCAGTCTGTTTTCTGCCACCAAACGATGCGCACTCCTTTCACGGATGGGGCCAGACCCCGTACGTAACACTGGCGATGAGGCAGGAGTTGCGAAGCGGAAAAGTTTTCGAAGTAAAGGCTGTGGCTACAGGACGAATGCACGGCGCTGTCGAGCCTTTCTCGGGCAAATCATGGGAATCGTGGATCCAGCGCCTCAACTTTTACCTCGTAGCGAGCGACGTCAGCGAAGAAGCGGACACTTCTCCTCACCCTTTGTGGAGCCGACACTTTCGAACACCGTATGCGCGCTGATAGCGCCGAAGATCCCGGCAGAAGTCAACTTAAATGATTTAGTGACACTTAGGCGGCACTTCGACAACAGGAAATCCGAGCTTTAGAGCCAGTACGTGTTTCAAAGACCCCACCAACGGCCAGACGAGTCGATCAGCAGCTACGCTGCGGCCCTCGGAACCTTGACAGCCGACTGCAACTTCGGAGCGCTGCCTTCGGCTACAATATCGACAACATCACCTGACATCCAAACGACCGCTTCAGCGGCGAACCCAACTATGCCATCCCAAGATGTGATGCTGCGGGACAGGTTCGTCCGCGGCGTCTGGGACGAACTGAACATCTTCCGCAGAGACTGTTCGCAAAAAAAGCCTGACATTTCAATGCGCTGTGGACTTAGCCTTGTCAGCGGAAAGTGCGTCAAGGCATCAGCGAGATATCAAAGGAGTGGTAAACTCGGGGGAAATTAACAGGACGTCGCAAATCAAGCCAGGAGGCAAGCATACGTCAGCGCGACATTGCTATCGATGCGACGGCTTGCACGACCCTGAAACATGCAAATTCAAGACAGCCGAGCGCCGTTTCTGTTCCAAGGAAGGTGACGGCGAGCATGCCTGCATCTGAAAGACAAAGAAAAACACGGAACCACGCTCCGACAACTAGCAGCTACGGGCACACAGTGTCAAACCACCACCTGTCAGCAAATCCTGCTGCAAGCTGCACACAGATAGTGTACGTGCACACTGCCCCAAGTTCCTCGTGGACTTGATAGTGGAGGGAAAGCCAGTCCAGGCATGCTCCCTGTTAAGCGAGGACACGGACTACAGAAGGTGGAAGAAAAACACTCCGTGGCTTTCATGCGAGCCGCTCGATTTGTGCACATGGTCAGGTAAACAATTACACGTTGTGGGGATGCGCGACTCTCGCGCGTCCCCTGATGTTTTCCCGCATAGCGCATCCCCTGATATGCTGTTCTCCCGCACGGCTCGCGTGGCCTGGCGCCCGCGGCGTGGTACAAGCGCGGTGCGAGAGATGTCGCGACCGTCGCGCCGCGGCGGGGTTACTCGGGCGCCGAGGGACAAGGGGCTGGCTCTTTCCCGGCGGGTCGGCGAACAGCGCCGGACGTACCGCGCGCGCGCGCCAATCCATGGTTCTGCGAGACCGTCTCGCGTGGCCGCCTTGGACACCGTTGGCGTGACTGTACACGCGAACGACCAGGCGTTGGGATCCAGCATGGGGCGAACATATTCGCTCGCTTTGCGGTCGTGGTGAGTCGGACTTCTAGATTTGTCGCGCGCCCATCGGCATGTTTTGGGGATATGAACTCGGCTAGCAGGCATGGTATGAAAGGTGCAATAAATGCCCTTGTGACTGTTTGCACTACTGTGTGTTGTCGTTCCTTTGTCCCAAGAGAACGGGAGGAGACCGCCTTATCTCCCACATCTGGCTGCCCAACGTGGACCTCTTGGGGCATCGGACGATAGATTTAACAGTTTTGCTTCGTTCAAGACCTTTGTTTGAACCGAAGCGTAGGCCTAGCGTGAATTTTGATCGCTAGCATCGGCGGCGTGCTTTCTTGAGCGAGGCGACGGAGGCTGTAGTGTGTTTGAACATGTCAACATGCTAAGCCTTTTCGCAAGTGTTTTTTTTTAATGACATTCGTCGGTACGAGAGCCACGTGGTCTGCATCCTGGGAGAGCGAGGCTGAGCGCCCGCGGAGCAGTGGCAAGCCTGAAGCGAGTGAGTACGGAAGCCTCGTGGGTGGTCCGAATTTCTTATGTAAATAGCTTCTTCTATCTCTTTGACTCGGATGAAGTCGCGGCTCTGGGAGCCGGGTGGCCGCGGGCCACGGGTGCCACGACGGGCTGACTGGTATTGCGGCCTGGCACCGGGCGCTCCGACACCGTCTGGGACGGTGGGCGCCGTCAACTCGGATGCTGTGTGCACCGAGCGGAGTAGGACCACTTCACAGAGCTAACGTCTCCTCGCGGCTGCCTGTTTTGCGCCCATTTTGGGTGTTGTTTTTGGATGCCGGTTGTTGTCAGAGTAGCGACGATTTAGGCCTAAGGCTTTACGAAGCTGCCTGTCGCACGTGGAGGGACACAACCTGGTGGACCGTGGCGTTGAGGCGTTGCAATTTGCTTCCCTCATTCTATTTAGCCTCGCACGAATTGAAATTACTCGTTCGGCTCAAGGAAGCGAGCTTCGTTCACGTGAACTTAGCATCTGAGTAGCTGCCCGATCTTTTGCTAGCCGAGTTGAACATCGTACCACGTGGGCGATGCGCATGCAGAATTCCTCTCCCTTGCACTACTGTAGTGTTTGCCGAGTGTGTTGAGTTTACGCAGCGTGATTGGAGTCACCCCTGGCTTGCTGTCACCTGCACATGGTCTGCGCTGCTGCCCGGAGTACGATCGAGTCACCCCGGGCGATGGTGATGCTGTGGCCAGTTCGGCGCAGCGACTTCGGCGGCCTCCTGCATCCAGCTCACAACCCTCGGCGGCGGACAAAGGAGCCAGCGGTCACCAACAGCTACGGCGGCTCTTGCCAGCAGGGCGCGTCGGCGCGAGCGACGCTTGCTCGTACCGACTACTGCGTCGTCGTCTCCGGAGTCCTGGCCTGGAATGATGCCGTCGAGTCTGCAAAGCTGCTGCTGTGACCGGCGGACGCCAGCGGTGTACCCCAAGGACAGTCGGCTCGCATGTTACGGACAGCGTGTGGACATTTCCCCGGCGCGGCCACTGTTTCATGTACCACCTTGTTCGCGAAGCACGGGTTAATGTTAGACCGTGTGACATGTTTCGCCGGAATAAGAAGTGATTTAAGGTTGGGGGGATGTGGGGATGCGCGACTCTCGCGCGTCCCCTGATGTTTTCCCGCATAGCGCATCCCCTGATATGCTGTTCTCCCGCACGGCTCGCGTGGCCTGGCGCCCGCGGCGTGGTACAAGCGCGGTGCGAGAGATGTCGCGACCGTCGCGCCGCGGCGGGGTTACTCGGGCGCCGAGGGACAAGGGGCTGGCTCTTTCCCGGCGGGTCGGCGAACAGCGCCGGACGTACCGCGCGCGCGCGCCAATCCATGGTTCTGCGAGACCGTCTCGCGTGGCCGCCTTGGACACCGTTGGCGTGACTGTACACGCGAACGACCAGGCGTTGGGATCCAGCATGGGGCGAACATATTCGCTCGCTTTGCGGTCGTGGTGAGTCGGACTTCTAGATTTGTCGCGCGCCCATCGGCATGTTTTGGGGATATGAACTCGGCTAGCAGGCATGGTATGAAAGGTGCAATAAATGCCCTTGTGACTGTTTGCACTACTGTGTGTTGTCGTTCCTTTGTCCCAAGAGAACGGGAGGAGACCCCCGTATCTCCCACAACGTCCTGGGCTACGCACAAGTTCATGTGATGTTGAGATCAAAGGACTATCTGCTGCCATTGTTGGTTATGAAGGGCACCGGGTGCAACCTCCTAGGAAGATATTGGTTTTTGGCACTTCAAATTCAGGTGAAGGGGATCAACCACATTGGAGAGCCAGCACTAGAAATTACAGAAGTCATGGGATGACACCCAGATGTCTTCAAGGAAGACATTGGAAGCTATACAGGTCCTTTAGTTCACCTGGAACTCGAAGACGGTGTGACAGTAATGTTTTGCAAGGCTCGTCCGATTTCAGTGGCGCTCCAGGCGCTTATGGAACATAAGCTTGACCATCTACAGCGCCAAGGCATCCTAAAACCAACGCAGCATACTAAATGGGCAACCCCATTGGTACTTGTTCAGAAGACTGACGGTACACTCAATGTCTGTGGTGACTGCAGGAGTACTGTTAATACTGTTACTGTTAATGCAGCAGCGAAGAAGGCATCTTACCCGCTACCAACTACAGATGAAGCGTTTGCAAACCTACATGGTGGAACCCTGTTCTCAATGTTGGATCTTTATCAAGCATATCAACAAATGAAAGTTGATGAAGAAACAGCAGCACTGCTCACAGTGAACACCACAAAACGACTATTCAGGGTGGAATGCCTCCTGCTCTGAATTTCCGCTGCACCAGCTATCTTCCAGTGCGTGAGGGAGACAAAGATACCTGGAATTCAAGGGGTGAGGGTTCACCTTGACGACATCATTGTCAACGGGAATAGTGCAAATGAGCACGCACAGTGTCTTCAGGTTCTATTTGAGGCTAACTGAGAAAGGCTTACGCCTCAAGAAAGAAAAATGCAGGTTCGGAATTATGTCAGTTGAGTTTCTGGGACATCGAATTGACAGAAATGGTGTTCGCAACACCGAGAAAAAGGTTGAGGCTATACTTCAAGCACCCAAAATATCTGGCAAGACATCCCTAAGGGCTTTTCTGGGCTTTGTTTCATTTGACGACTGCTTTTTGAAGAACGGAGCGATGGTTGTGGTGGAATTGTATAGGTTCCTAGAGAAAAACACGCCCTGGAAGTGGAAGAGCAAGCATCAAGCCAATTTCTAGGCACTTAAGGAGATGATCCGTGCATCTACAGTGCTCGCTCACTACGACGAGACGAATCCCCTTCTTTTGTCCGTAGATGCATCGCCGTACGTCGTTGATGCCGTCCTCGCTCAGGAAGATTCTATTTGCCGCGAGGCGTCCATTGGATTCGGTTCATGAACACTGGGAAGTGCCGAAAAGAGCTAGCTACTTCTAGCTCAACAAAGAAAGTGTAGCAGTAATCTACGGCATCAGTCATTTTCATAAGTACATAGCTGGCCAGCATGTGACCATAATAACAGATCGCCAGGCATTGATTGGAATCGTGAGTGAAACAAAGCAAGTACCCGGGTCTTTTCATAAAGGATGATGCGGTGGTGCCTTAAACTAGCAACGTATGATTACAAGTTACTGTACTGGCCTGGCCTAGTGCACCAAAATGTGGACACTCTAAGCTGACTTCCACTACCGGCACAAGTTGATGAGCCTTATCCCCCTGGAGACGTGCTCATGTTGGCTACCATGCCCAGCTTTGAGCTTTCACCACGTCAACTAGCACGAATGACTTGAGAGGAGTCAGTTTTGTCGCAAGTGCTGGAGGCTGTCTCAAATGGCGAAGTTCATAAACTGCCAAAAGAACAGTTTTCATCGTGCAGGAAACTGGAGGCTGAGATTTCAGCGCAGGAAGGGTGCCTTGTTAGCGGCTCCCGGATGGTAACTCCAACAAAGGCGTGAAATTACCTTCTTAAACTCGCACCTGCAAACCACCACATAATTGTGGCCATGAAGGCATGCGCACAAAGATACTTTTGGTGGCCAGGCATTGACGCAGATATCGAACGGCTCAGTAGTTCCTTGCAGCACTGGAGAAGCTGCTGGGCTCCTTAGCTAATGGGAAGGCTGAATGCCCCTCAAGATTTGTTCATCGCGCTGTGCCGTCTGCTCGGTGTCTGCAGTGATACAACTTCTAAGCTGTTCCCTAGCCTCCCCTCTTCATAAAGTGTAAAATGTGCAGAGACAGCTCTGGAAACAAACGTGTATAAAGCAAGGAATACGCTTCGATACAATACCTATATTGAGATGCATAAGAGCATAAGCGACCAGCGATGCTTCTGCAATGTTTATTACTTTAGAGCACATGCAACTGACAGAAAAAAATCACTGACTATTACGATACTCCGGAATACGAAATTTGAGTGCAGCTCTACATGTGTTGTCATTTCGCTGGTGTGGACAATCAGTCTCGTGTGGCATGTTGCAAACGGAGCGAAGTGTGGCGCCACTGCCTTGCTAATCTGGAGATCGCGTGAGCCAGCGCATGGCTGACGCATGGGCGTGATTCACAAAAGCCACCGCCGACAAACCTCCCAGACATTGCGTGCTACCCTGGCACCATCTCGTAGCTACCGTTACTGCACTTCGCTTTTATTCGCACGCTTTCGACATACACTCCTCTGTTTACTGCCTCATGGTTCTGCTGCACCTTCCTCTCCGCTTTCCTCCTCGTGCCTCTTCTCACTTGCCACTTTTTTTTATCTCCCACTGCATGCTGTGTTCGCTCTCATCATTTGCTGAACTCATTCGCTCGGTTAAATGAGCGAAAGAGTGGTCCTCACAGCACGACAAAAGCTAGAGGGAAACCATCGGTAGGAATACCCTGAATGCATGCACTATAAACCACGTTAAAGGATTGATTGAATGTACAATAGACGTGGTCTACAACATACCTTTGACACATGGGGCTGATTATGTGGGTTAAACAGACAGGACCGTAAATGATTGACTGTGCGAACATCGACACAACTGCATTCTGATACAAGCACCCAGAGACCTTGCCATATATTGCGCTTCATGCCATATCTTCCAGAGGATAGGGAACTGATCTTGCTGAAATGTAGTAACTAAAGAAAAAGAAGTCATGGAAGCCCACAACATTAAGATGACCCCATGTGCCATCTATATCACTCAGCAAAGAGATTAGCTTAATGACTGACAATAGATGGCATGGCTCGACTGGGAAGAGCTTCCCTGCACATACAAGTAGGCTATATGACGGTCTCATTTTCCAAAAAATAAAACAGTTGTTAATTTGCACTCGGGTGCAGTGCATATATTGTTTTTCTTAAGTCCTGTCCCTTCGTAACTTTGCGCAACAGTGTTATGTCGAAGCAACTAGCCCACTGGGAAATTTTCTTTAATTATATGTAATATGCTCTGAGTGCACATTTATGTGTCTTGTTCGCAATGCACATGTGAAAGACAGCCCCCCCCCCAAAAAAAAAAAAAGAAAAGATGCAATATTAGAGGTGAGCAAATAGAGATTTTTGGGACCGAATAGAATAGTGCCAGAAGCAAACTGAATCGAATACTTTTCTAAAAGCGAATAGCCATTACTATAATTAATACAAACTGATGTTTACACCCAGTATTTTTGAAGTTAGAAAGTTTCTATGACATAGTACCTTGTTAAGTATTGTATTTCAAAAACGCAAATTGAGCATTACGAGTGATCATTACGAGTGATTAAGAGTATATCGGCCAAACTGGCCGATGTATTAATGAACGCCTGCGGGAACATAAGCTCTCATTGAAAAATGGATAAGGTTCAAACTTGCCGCTTCATTGCAAGGCCTGCGGGAATGAGAAGAAACAAGTATGTGAAGCAAGGCTTCATGATACAACAATCATGTTTAAAAGTAAAGATTCTGTGGCGCATGAATTGTTGGAGGCCAACCAGGTTAAGAAAAGAGGGGACGCCTGTGTCAGCACCCCATCTCTGAATATTTACACAAATGAAAGCATGTTCATAGATCAGTTTTAGATTTAGATTAAACGTGATTCCCTTCATATATATTTTCAGTGTTCTCGCACGTGTGCATTCACATAATCAGTGTTCCTCTTTTTTCGCCCCCCTCTCCCCACGGCTATTATTCAGCCACCTTTGACTTCAATAAACAGTTGCAAGTGGTGCCTTGTCCTGTCTTTGTTCCTTCCTAGTGTGCCGTTACTATTGGTGCTTCATCTATTGAAAGAGAATGCAACCGATTACCAACAACTTAAGGACACCGTACTGGAGTCCTTTCGATCAACGTGCCCAGAGCTGAACTTCCCTTATGAGCGTCCGAACCACAGTCCCCTGCAGTTCCTCGACATTTTACTAGAATTCCAACCAGGACATCTACACTGGGGGTACAAGCCCAGAGCATAGAGACAATTTCTTCTCTTCACGTCAAGCCATTTCAAGACTGTAAAAAGGGCAATAGCGAGTGCAGCGCTTAGTTCAGCACTAAAGAAATCATGCCAGCATCAAAATGAACAAAGTTTTCAGCGGCAGTTAAAGGAGTACTGACACAAAAATTTGAAGTCGAAATAAGTTGTGAGATCGATTTAGTTGGTCACACACACATCGTCTATAAAATATCAGCGGCGAATATCGCTTAGAACATCATTAAAATCAATTTTAAAGTACGTGCGCGCAGCCAACCGCAAAACAGAGCACCTTGCGACATTGACATCAACCTGGATTGTAAATAGCCAAGAAAGCGCTACGTCATGTGGCTACGTCACGAATTTTCGTTGGCTGCCATGCGGCTTACATGTGCTCTTCTCCGTTGTTGCTTGTTCTAGCTGTTGTAGTGGGACGCTCTCCGTGCCGCTGCAACTGCAGTTTTTGTCGTGTTCATCGGGATATTTCCCACACTATCAGCTTGACTGCGCTGCCACAACGTTCAACGCCGATTTTTTGTGTCTTACCATTGATTGTGGCCGATGCGAGGGATTTGTTGAGGTTCGTCCTCGCCATCGCCGGCCGCAATATCTGAGTCGATAAGTGATTGGCCACGTCTAAAGCGCGAGACACATGGCGCGATTTTCCGTGCGATCTGTCGTACGGCGCGTCGTGTGCGACTTGCCGCGTGCGGCGATTCGGGACACATGGTACGAATGAGCGAGCGGCGGGTAGCTCCGCCCAGAACCGGCGCCCCTGCGTGGAAGTTCGGAATGCTGCGTAACTTCGAACAGAAAGTGAAAGCAACCGTATTTGCACAGCTATCTTGTTTGAAACAAACGATGACAATATAAACACGTCTATGCGAGCACTGTAGACGTGTTTCCGCAAGGCCGCGTTAGCAGTATCGCATCCGTTGACAGCCGCTGATGGCCAAGAGCCGGCAGGCATAGCTCGCTGGGCCATCGAATCCGACACCGGTTGCGCTTGTGACACGATCCCTTGCAGCTCGAATAACGAAGCGCCTATGTTAGTCGGCACAACGTGTAGACAGTTATGTCACGCTTAAATTGCAGCACATTTGATTTCATTGGCGCCGACAGAAGCGAACGAGCATGCCAAGCGAGCTTGCGATCGCTGGGAGACGATGTAGGCCTAGCTCTTCGGCCGTCTATCCGGGGCCGAGGGTCCTTGCGATGCGTCCGCAGCTCGTAATAAAGCGCCTAAATTCGTCAGCACAATCAATGCCTGAACATTTATGTTTCTCTGAAGTGAAAATACGGTTAGTTTTCCCGGTGCCGTTAGTAGCGATGAGTAAACAGGCTAGTCAGGCGAGCCGCTTCGTATACAGACGATTGCTGGCGCGTCTGCGCTTACCACGTCCGAGTAGAAATGACGCCAACGATTTACAATTTCGCACAACGTTTTATAACTCGCACTCTTTCGAGGTCACTTTATTCTAGAAGTTATTTCGTGTCAGAAACAAATTGTAGCCCATTTATGTGCCGCCGTCAGCGGCGAAAGACGCCCGCGTTTCGACCAGGGAGAGAAAAAAAAACAGACATGATAGGAGCGGCGAGGCGCCCGCTCGCCGGCCCCGCTCCGCCGGGTCTACCACGTGGCCATGACGTTCACGCTACCGGCGCTGTCATTGGCTGCGGTCATCCGACCGATGCGGCAGTCGCACAACAATATTCAGCAAGTTGGTCGCGCACGCTGGCTGCGCGTCAGAGCATACGTCATGGCTTTTTGCGAACACGTGACCACTTTGTTTACATTCCCGTTTGTCCCGTCTCGTTGCTCTCTGGAACCGAAACTTCGACTGGTCGCTACAAAAAAGACGGCAAATAATTACCTGTCGCGCTCTGAAGTAAATGAGATTTCGTGCCGTGATTACTCGGTCATTAACTACTTATTAAAGCAGAAAAAACCACGTGGATTTTTTTTGTGTCAGTACTCCTTTAAGTAGGCTGAAAAATACAGGGAGAAACATGCCGTGTCAATGCTATGCAGCATAGCTGAAGGCCTCGTAGAGAAGATTAAAAGAAAACAAGAAAGCAAAAGCGGACCTGAAGTTGTGGATGCCAAAAACAATTCTGCAAAAATTACATATGTGCATGGACTGACCCACAATCTCATCAAGATTGGTAAAAGACACGGTATTCGAGTAGTGTGCTCAGCATCAAATAAGGGAAAAAGTATGTGCGTACGAGTGAACCAGGATAAAGAGGAACCACAATGCCATACCACGCACCAGAGCAGATACTGCGATTATGTCAAAGGAGTAGTGTACGCCATCCTCCTGTCCTGTGGAAAACAATACATAGAGCAAACAAAAAGGTGCCTTAATGTTCGAACAAGATAGCATGCATGCATCATCACTTTCAGGGACCCCTGGCAGAAATCTGGCCTTGCATTGCAAACGTTGCGAAATGAACAAGAAGGAACAAGATAGCTAAGTAAGCCCATGCACCCCCAGATTTCATGAAGTGCAAGTCCTGAAAAAGAACAATAGGCTAACTCGGGAGATTCTTGAGGCATTTGGGATAAGTAAAACAAAAGCGCAATGTGTAAGCACACCGTCAGTCGTCTTGACAAGAAAGGAAGTCACCTTTTTGAGACAGCCTCAGACAGATAAGAGATATGGTGACGAAATAAATAAGAGTGGTAATTTAAATTAAGAAATCAGTTGACAGTGCAGCTGCATCCTCGTCTAGTCGTCCATTGTGTATCCGTGTTCCTTAAGTTCTGCTGCTACAATCCTCGAATCATATATTGCCCATACCAATTGTGTTGTCATCTCCATGCTTTGTTACATGCATATGGTTTTTTATCAAAAAATGCAAATGGTCAAGAATCAAAAGGAAGTATCTAATTTTCACACATTATATGCTGATCATACCGTACCACTGATGTTGGCACTAACAGTGTGTACTCAGATACTAACAAGAAACAAGCAGCTGAATTTCTTGCACATGCATGGCGCTCACATCCCTCAGTATAAGACTGTATAATTTGCTTAATCTAGAAATACGCCTCCGGATTTCTGCTTTTCACACCAATGTCCACATGACAAAAATGATGAGTGCCCGAAATTTGCGTTCATGAGAACAGAGCATATAAGCGCGCCCACATTTCACGACAGCGCGCATGTACTCATGTAACTTTTAAGCTGTTCCTTATATTGCCCTCATTGATTACAAACACCTTCATAGCACAGAAATAACTTCTGAAAAACACACAAGATACGTGAACGAGGCAGAAAGGGCCGGAACCAAAACTCGCCCGCAACGCGTATGCACGGTTCACTTCAGAACATATGCATATTGCATGAAACGAACACCTATACGCCTAGCACCACTACGACACATTGCACGCACACATCCCAGTACACTTGCGCTTCGTAAAAGTAAGAACCCTAGCGCTCGAACGTTCTGTACGTGTTCGCGGTCACCAATGCGCATCGCAGCCCGCAAAACAGCTCACACGAAGCAAGACACAAACAGCACATTACCAATGGCCGCGATGAGGCGATAATGAAGCTCATCGCTGCACATCGTACCATCACTTCTGAAACACAAACCAGTACTGCACAAACTTGCAATCTTGGTATCGATGAAGCGCGCACACACAACACCTACGAACACCATATGCTGACGAGGGCGATCGCAATCTTTTCATTTTGCCGCGTACCGAACTAGTGTCATGCTTATAATTCAGGTGTATGCGATGGCCTTCGCGTTTGTAATGCACATGCAAAGCGGTCTAGGCCTCGCTTCGAACCAGCGCCATGTTTATGCGGTCGCCGCACGGCGTGCGTCTATTTGTCGTACAAAAATCCCTCACGTGACCTGATCCTAGGTGCCTAGGGACAGCATCGTTTAGGGATATTTGAGAAGGCGCGATGCTGGCGCCGAGCGACGCCGTGGCGTGTTCGTCCTCGGCGTGATCGTTCTCTGGACCACGCGTTGTTCAACATTTCTCATGCGATTGTACGTGCGTTGCTTGTGTGTTGTGTGTAGGTTCAGTGTTACTTGGCGGAAAGCCGTGAGTAGTGGCGGTGCGGCAGTGCGGCTTTGGCCTCGATGAGCTCTGGCACTAGAGAATCTGCGTTGTGTGACCCGTGCTTTCTTGAGAACCCGGCGGTGGTGACAATTAAAATATCGAAGTGGCCTACCGCCTGGGCAGCGAAGTTCTGCGAACCGCGGTGTGGCGTCGCCGTGTCCGACTTTGCTTAACGGACATCGAGGCATGTGCTGCTCGCTGCAAGTCATGTAAATGCAACTGCGTCGACCGCCCACTGTTCAGCGCTGAGTGTGTGTTTGGTGTGCTGTGCTTGAAACGAGTGGTGCAGCCGTGCAGTGGGGGTGGCGGAGGAGCAGAGTGGCTCCGTTTGCGCGTTCACAGACATGTGCTCCCGTCTTGGTCTCATTAGCGGCTGTCGCGGGACTGTGGTGTGCTAGCTCCTTGCCTAGTATGAAGTTTACGACGCTAACACACAGCATGTTCACGTTTTTCCGCGCTATATGTCATTTGCATGACGGCCGAGTTGAAAACGAGACATATAGTGTTCTTTGCGTTTGTGTGTTGTAAATTACTTTCGATTGTGGAAGTTCTGGGAGTCTTATTACGCAAGGAGTGCGAACGTAAACATAAACACACATGTGTGTCTGAAATTTTGAATTACCCATAATACCCTTTACGACTGTTAAGTGAGCTACACGGCCTGTGTGAATCAGCTACCGTATGTTGCGACGCTCTTTCGTGTGGTAGAATGATGCATGGTGCGCGTTTATTTCTGTACTGTTGTAAAAACCATTTGTTTATTCACTCAATACAAATGTACGGCTTCTTCGCCGCAGTACAGCTTAGTTACGCGGTGAAGCATACTAGAAGTGGGAGGGGGCCGCTATCAGCCAGAGTTAGTATGTCCTCTTAGTTGACCTGAGAGGCGGCGGGTGCGCGAGTGTATAATTTAAGAAATCTTATTATGTCCAGTGACAGTGGAGATCATTAACTGTAGCACCAAAGTAGTGGACCACTACCAGAACAAAGGCATGTAGTATGCCCATCTCAATTCTTGTGCTTATGCCCGTCTTATTTTTTACAGCAATAGCTGCTATGGGCTAACTCCCCTGGTTGTTCTGATGTCTACTGGTGTTGTCACTGTAATTCCCGAATTTCTTGCTAGAATATTGCAAATAAAGTTCTCATTGTGCTGCGAGGATTCAAACATACGATCAAAAGAGTGGCAGTCCACAATTCTACATTTCAGCCCCTCTGCTGAAGGTACAGTCATGGTGAATACTGATCCCGGAGAGCGTGATCTAGCCAACAGGTGCCTAGATTGGCTAACACCTGCTCAATGTCTGCATACTGTATATAGAGCTGGCATCCACACCTTCAAGTTCTTACACATCACCTTCCCACTTGTGAAGGCAGTCCTATGTTAAGTTTTCTTCTTGCATGTGATGACAATGATTGGGTGCATCTGCTTCATTAATCTTCTTCTAGTGCTTGGCTTCTCAGATTTACTGGATGGAGCTGTTGGTGTCTTGTTTTCCTCAAGCAAAGCGCGAGACATAGCAATGCGTAGCCCAAATATAGATTTGAGAAAACCAAAACGAATTCAGCAGTAAGAAGCTAAATGGTTGTTTTGGTGTAGATCAGTGGCTAAGTCCGGATATGAAAGAGGAGGAAGAAAAGCCGAGTCTTTCCACTTCAACACTGAGGCACAACTCCCACAAATAAATAGGACTCTTACTTATTTTACTTTTTTAAGGAGATTACCGACTTGCATTGGCAAGTGTTCACTTCAGCAAACACTGCATGAAGTAAGCTTCCTGTGCATATTTCACCAGCTACTGCATCATTGTTTCACATTATGAGTGAAACTGCAATTTTCTTTATGCCACAACTTGCCCAATTTTGTGTTTTGCAGTGGGATGTTAGCAGTGCTAATAAGGCACCTAAATACTCCCATGAATAGTAATACAGACAAAAAAAGTAAGAAAGCAGCGGCTTTTTGTCCGTAGACTATGCATACACCTGGTGCTCTTATGGTCATTTTTTCCCTATACGCTCAGCCATTCTAAACAAGAAAAGTTTATACACAATTAGTTTATACACAGACCACAACTAAACCACAGGTATCGTTGGTAAGCAAAGTATATTTATTCGGTGACATTTTCTGCAGCCCTGCTATTGAGGTTTCCTTCCTTCCTTTTCAGCCGTGCAGGTTCATTAAGAAGTGATGATACAGTTTGACAATTTTAATCATTGAAAGACAGCGAAACCTTTTTCGGGTTGTTTTTTCTTGGTTTCAGACTCTGCACATTGCATTTTAAGGCGCGTTTTTTGTGTTTGTTGCTTTTTCTTTATGGGTAGGGCATGTCAACATTTTTTACACCATTTCAAGTATGTGGTGCCATAGACTGTTCTTAGATGAAGTCTTGCCCTTTCATTCTGTACAATATGATGTCGGTTTTTTGTGTCCAAGGCCGTTTTACAGCGTGATTGTAGCATTTTGCTAAGTTTTGCCTCTGTAACCCAAGCTTGAAAGATTGCTACCCACTGGTGGTGGCATGACACATGTCACGTTTCTTTTTCAATAAAAGGAAGTCTGTCACTTATCCTGTGCACTGGTTGCCTTTTGTCTCTTTGAATTGCAATTTGTTGCCTATGTTTGCTCTTTTGTTGCATTTCAGATTAGGAATGGCTATCATAATTGACATTTAACCATATTGCACACAATGTGGATGATATGTAATTGCAATATATGGGCACCATAAATATAATAGAAGTTAATCATTCAAGAATAGTGCCTTTGCATGGTGGTGCAGCCATGAATTGTGGCTATAAGGTACCAGCGCTGCAGATAGCACTGCTTGTGCAGAATATAGTGCAGCTCTACTACTTTCAAACATCATTGTTTTTATCTGCATTTGTATAGCTCCAGTTTCTGTGAACAACACACATCTGGTGGAAGGGTGGCTTGCACCTGCAGTTGGGTCCAATGAATAGTCAAATTTCTGCCCGTTTTCATGTTATTAGCATATTAGTAAAGGCAGTCGTTTTTATAGTAGCCTGTTTGCCCAGTGTAGAAGCCGCTGCAGGGTGTCAGGATCTCATACACATCTTCAGCTTTGCAGGGGACACAGCATCTGGCACATAATTTGTCACATGCCATGTATTCGGGGCAAGTTGAGTTCACTCACTAGCATAGGGAGAACCAAGCTTGTCGGATATGAAGTAAACCGCCTGTATACTCAGTGGCCTTCATTTCGTGCGACATATGTGGTTATAGCGACCCTTGTTTTGAGCACTTCTTGTCCAGCAGTGGTCGTTTGCTTTTGAAACACTCAGGATAGCTTTCAGCAAGCTGGACAGGAATAACACTGAAAAACCAGCAGATGTTAATTGTCGCACTTATCATGCAAAGCTTCATACAGTATGATGAGGGCGTAAATAAATGAGGGTGTTCCTCAAGGCCTTGTAGCACATGTTACGAGTTTGGAGCAACATGATGTATAGCACTTTTTTGATCGCATGCTATAGGTTTAGCAGGTGTGGCCATGGTTGAAGTGCAGTGCAAGTTCAAGAAAACAGATATCTATGAGCAGCACCCTGGTAAGGAGACTGGGAAAACTAGTGGGAAGCCTGTTGAACATCTGGTTGACCCACTTGCTGGCTCCACCAGGCAAAGTATGATAAAGAGAAGGAAGTCATGAACACATCAGAAGGTTTTTACATATAAACACTGTGCTAAGGTCATAACATGCCAACAAGTCTTAGTGCGCAGGCTATGCACGACCAACTACATATGCCTTCTGTTCGGACATTGCTCATTGTAACTAACAAGGATGGAGTGGACAAAAAAAGAACAGCAGCTCCATTAATTTAGTTTCACTGGTATCGACAGTGTTTTGTAATCGTACATTGCCATACTCCCCAATGCCTTCTTGGGTGACATCAGCAAAGACCAGCTTGAGGCAAGGGGTAATAGACGTCTTTACAAGCTAAAAATGCATGAATGCATGGAGAGCACATTGTGTCCAAAAAGTAGGCACTTCACAGGGGCACTGGAGAAGGAACAGGTTATTAACAGTGGGCAAAGACAAGCTACTAAACACCCAACACTGTTGCCATGTAACGACCTCTGAAACAATCCCTCTTAAAGAGGAAATCATCTTTGTGTATCCATAAAGAGGGCAGATGGGCAAAGCCCCTTAAGTAATGCTGCCAGCTTCAAAAACCTATTTTGCACATCCTGAATGCTTCCTTCTTAAGAATTTGCTGGGTGCAAGCATTCTACTGTCCAAAAGCTGTCATTGAGAGCCCTGTTGGTTTGGTGGCAATAAAGTTCAGAAGCAATTGCAACAAACCTCCCTTCTTAGTTGGCCTGGATGCTCACGGTGCTTATGAGGCAAGCAAGGTGAACGGATGCCTCCAAGCCCTTGTTCGTTTATAACTGTTCTGTTAGTAACAACCATGAGACTTGAAACCAACAAGCTCAAGCTCAGCACTCGCATGGTTACTGCGGAGGATGCATAAAAAGCACAAAAACAGAAAACTCAAGGGAAAGGATAAAGCACCATTTAACACTTAGTATTGCTACAGCCCACCCCCTACTTTTATTTTGTCTGGTCGTGCTACATCTTTTTACTATATATAGGCATGAACTTAGGTGATGTTCCCAATCAGTGTCCAATATTTATATACACTATGTGCTGGTTCAAAGAGGTTCGAAACACTGCAATGGAAGCTTCAAGTAGAAAAGGTGCCTGGAAGAAAAAAAAAAGCTGTGCAGCAACCATTTTGGCAATATCTTGTCCCCTTAATAAAAATTGTGTTTTCATATCAACTTGAGCCCTCCAGTTTAGAGTAAAGTACCAGTGCACTTATGAACAATGAATCAATTCTCAAAGAGCATGTGCAGTCCAGCCAAAAGCAGGGGCAAGAATCTGCATTGTGCTCCTGCATTGAAGGTGAATAACACGTACCATAATGGCGAATGTGCTTTAGTAAGCTTAATTGCAATATTAATTTGTAATGTACAAATAATTGTCAATGAAGCTTACCACGAGCACAGATGCACTTGTATTTAACCGCGGCACTTAACCGCGACATCGTCCGTGAAGCGCTTCACAGGCGGTGCTCTTCCTGCGCTCCGCAAAGTAGCGTCCCTTCTCCACCGATCGGCTTGCGCGACATCATTCGGCAAGAGATCATGTCCGCTTCGCGTGTACCGTGTTCCAACGGCCCCTGCGCTCATCAGGTACCAACGCATGCCGACGTTGCAGTGCTCTCTCCAGTCATCACCGCCCCTCTGCCAATACCAGGAGACCGCTCGCCAGTGGCTTCGTTGTCACTGCCAGTGCGTGTACAGCGTCACTACTCCGCTCCGCGTCTTTCCAGACCAATTTGCTACTACTGGGGCTATCGAGGGCACATCTTCCGATTTTGTCGACGGCGTCAACAGGATGAGCGACGCGGCTACGCTCCCGAGGAACGTACAAGCGTCCATTCAGCACTGGGCTATCAGCGCATGCCTTACCGCCTCCCCTTATCACTGGTCACCTTCTCCTTCCTATCTTACTGATATGCCTGTGAATTCTCGCGAATCTCGCCGCAGGTCGCCGTCTCCACGTCGTCGTTCGGTGTCGCCTCTCCGATTCGTTTCCCATGTCACGAACGCCCTCTCGGAAAACTCCCCGATGCAGTTTTACGAGGGGAAACTGCGTTCACCAGACAGCCAACAATTCCTCCGGAGCGACCGCCCAACTTGTTGTTAGTGTTTGTAGAAGGTGTCTACGTCGAAACTCTCGTTGATACAGGCGCTGCCATTTCGATTATTCGTGCTGACTTTTTGTTCCCGCCTCCGAAAAGTGACCACGCCTTACTCCGGCCCTTCTCTTCGTGCAGCGACCAACGCTATTATTCATTCAATCGTGCAGTGTACTCCTCGTGTGTCCATAAACGGAATTAGTCACCACATTGTTTTCGCGAGATTTCGTGAGTGTACCCTAGAACACATCTTGGGGTGGGACTTCTTATATTTTGCGTCCGCTTCTATCTCTTGTCGTCAGCGCCTCATACAACTGGATGCCACCGGCAATTCTCTTCCTAACCACGAAGAACGCATTCGTCTCGCCACCTCTTCTGATTATGTTCTTTGGCCATCTAGAGAAGAGATTATTAGTGTCAACTCCTGCTACATTGTGGATGGCAACGTACTTATTCTTCCCTACGGCCATACCATTTCCCGAGGAATTCTGATTACCGCTGGCCTTATTTGCTTCTCTGAGGGGTCTGCAGTGCTTACCGCCTTAAACCAAACTTCCGAACCCCAACTGTTGCCACGTGTATCAACTGTCGCTTGCGCTGTTGACACTCATCCCGCTGCAATTGTCACACTTTAGACAGTGCCACCCGAGTCAATATCCTCGCCAAGTAATGCCTCTTCTGCACCACTGCTGGCAACCATGAGCCCTGACCTAACGCCTGGCCAGAGTCCATGATCTCCTCGCACTATTGAACAAACACCGTTCCTTGTTTTAACCTCAATTTCCCCGTCCTCGGTATGACTACCACCGCTACTCACCGCATACGCAGGCTCATGGCTCCCGCATTGTTCAGCGGCGCGATATGCCGTGTCTCTTACAGAGCGCAAAATCATCGGTGAAAACGCATCAGACATGCTTAGAGGAAATATTAAACGTCATTTCTCTAGTCCTTAGTTCTCCGCAGTTGTTCTAGTGCAGAAGATAAACGGTTCAGTACGTTTTTGCGTCGATTACCGTGCGCTGAACAAAATCACGCGCAAAGGTGTTTCCCGCTGCCATTGATCGACGACCTTATATCAGGCTACTGGCAAATACCGATGTCCGAATCCGACAAAGAAAAAAACGGCGTTTGCTACACCTGACGGGCTCTACGAGTTCAATGTGATGACTTTTGGATTTTGCAATGCGCCTGCCACCTTCGAACGCATGATCGACAATATCTTGCGTGGTTTTAAACGGAAGACCTGTCTGCGCTATCTCGACGACATCGTAGTGTTTTCAACCAAGTTCTCACAATATTTGCAACGTCTTGATGAAGTCCTTGTCTGTCTTGAAAACGCCCGCCTGCAGCTTAACAAAAAAAAATGCAGTTTCGCCAGCAAGACCATCAAAGTTCTAGGTCACATAGTCAGCAAAGAAGGTATTCGACCGGTCCCTGAGAAGCTTGCTGCCGTCCTCGACTTTTGCCGTCCGCTGCATCAACAAGACCTACGCAGCTTTCTCGGACTTGCTTCTTACTTCCGGCGCTTCATACGCAACTCCTCGCCAGTAATGCGCCCTGTAAGATTTGGAGGACGATCTCACCGCTGCCATCCAGTTGTAAGATTTGGAGGACGATCTCGCCGCTGCCAGCAGTTGAAGGGTTTGTAGGTCGTAGAGAGGAACTTGGGTGGAACTAGACGTACAGGGTTTATTTGCAGTATTTACATTTGAACATGGGATACATTTACACAGTCTAGCGTGACTCCCAAATGGAGCACGAAGCTCCAAACACACTGACGAGCACGCAGCTCACGAGCACGAACACGAGCACACTTTAGCAGCCGACAACAGCTGCTTATAAGCACTCCATGGGTCCCTAGTTCCCCTAAGTGAGAGAAGCGTTCGACCAGTCATCGAAGTTTACCCGCCTTTTTGGAGGAGGACTCGCACACACACGTACGCACTTTCGGTTCCCAGAACCCGAGTTGAGCGGGTTCTCGCTGACACGTGGCTTGCCCCGAGCAGATGCCTCTTAATCCCCGAGCGGACCTCGCACAGTGGCCTCCACCGCTGTCCATTGTCTGGCGCCTTCAAAGGCCCGTGAGTAGGCACCGCAAGGCCTCTCCTTCCAGGAAATCCCCCGGCTTAAGTCGAACCGTGAAGGCGTTGGCGATTTCACTAACAACAGTTGGTCCGCTGATCGCGTTTAGTCATGTGGCGCCGAGGGGTTGTTGACGCGGCACCTCGCGGTCCCTACGAAACGAGTCACCGCGGCGGGTGTTGAATGCTTCCATGGTCTCTTCGGGGAAGCTCGCCGCGCTCGCAGCTGCAGCTGGCTCAGAAAACGTTGAATGTCGGCATCTCTGCAGGCCGTTCCTAACAGCTCCTCCATGGCCCGGAAAATCTCGACTGGCCAGTGCTGACAACCGCTGGACAGGAAGAGAATGGCTGGCGAGCAAGAAGATGACTTCGCTCTCTGCAATCCCTGCGCACTTGGACTGCCTTAAACCATCTCACAACAACCGGCACAGAAGAGTCGAGCCTGGCAACACAATACTACTCAGCGTGCAAACGGCCGGAATGACCACCAGGCCTCCTATCAAAATTTCAATGCAAGCCACTCAACTGGGAACCCAAAATTTTGACCCCAAAATTTTGTGCCGCCAAAGCGAGCGTTCACGTTCCCCCTGAGTTTAACCAGATCTTACTGTCGTGCTGCACAAGAGCAAAGGTTTACGCAGAACTAAACCGAAGGCTCTTAACCACCAAAACCCGAACATAACTTAAGCAGCCTAACTTCACGAACAGCCTGTTCTTACCCTATCGCAGTGGCGTACTTATAGCAGTTACTGGTGCCACTGAACAGTCCGGTCAACTCCACAGGCACGTAATCACAATCGCGCTATTTTTGGGGTCTTTATTCAGAACGCGTACTTGCGTAGTGCGTAAGCATTTCATCATGCTTACTCACATGTCTTCCTCTAGTCCATACAGGACACGTAACTTAACCGAGCAACTAAACTTCCGTAACTCACGCACACCACAGAACCCTTAAATATGCGTCTGCTAATAACTCGTTCCACGCAGGCTTATTAGAGAAGCCAGAATATGGCCGTCCTCAACACACACGAGTAACCCAGTCATAAACCATCTGCTTCCTTCCGCCCACACAGGACACGCGCTAATGGATCTAAGAGCTCTTCTCAGTGCAAATGATGCACTAACTGAAAACCTACGCGCTTAACCTTAGAAAATACAAAAACACTTATAAAAAAAGAAGGTTAAATAATACACATGCGCGTTAACATAGGCCTCTCACCGATAACCTTGACACTCAGGTTAAGCGCGCACGCACGCACGCACGTGCACACACACACAACACACACACACAACACACACACACACAACACACACACACACACACACACACACAACGCACACACACACGCACACGCACACGCACACGCACACACACACACACACACACACACACACACACACACACACACACACACACACACACACACACACACACACAAGGAGCCTATCTACTCATTAACTAACTCCTCGCGACACTACATGTTTACATAAAACACCTCTTTCAAACCGGAGATTTTCAAACGATAACATAAACAAAGCTCCTACCTTATATATTGAAAGAGTCTCAAATCGCTAAAATTTTCAAATGCTAAAAAATATAAAACAAAACAACACGCTTTCCTTCTACGGAAGCTCTCTTGGCCTCCCGTTTCAAACGTTTACGACTGATTCATACTATTGAGCTGTACACGAGGTGGTCGCGGTTTGAAAGCTACTCTGGCTACCGAGAAACAACAAAAGGGCTGACACACTATCAGCTCCTCCAAGACGTTACAGTCTCCAGCCAATTTGCGTCCTGGCGCCCCGCTTTCATCACTAACTCGACTGACCGCGTCGCGACTCCCTACCACCTCGTCTCGTCTTGCCACCTTGCGCTCCTTCGCACTACATGCTGCCCTCCGAAAAAAACGACGGAACGACGAGGAACGTAACTGCCCCGTGCCCTTTATCCGCGTCCGTGCAGAACATGCTTCTCGGTCTCTTTTTGACCGGTGGCTCGAACGTGCTTGATGCGCCAACATCGTCAACAACGACCGCACCTTTCTTCTCCTCGCGCCCTGCCTTTTTGGGTCTGTCGCCGTCTTTGGCTGCGCTACATTAGTCACCGCATTCTGATCTTTACGGCGCTTCTTTCTGCGGCGCTTTCTCTTGGAATTCCCTTTCATGCCGCCTTCTCGCGCCTCGTGCTGGCCGGTACACATTTCGTCGGCCCGGATCAGTCTCTTACCCGCACAGTCTGAATGATTATCCTTTAAATCTACTCTCTCTCTGCCTCGACTGGCGGACAGCTCAACCGACTCTTGAACAAAGCAGCAGGCTTTACTCAAGCTATGCAACTCGCACTCTTGCGAACTGCCCTCTACTGCATTGCCCAACTCACGCTGTGCAACAGCACACAGCCCGTCGGTCTCGATCGCTGTCTCACGCGCACAGTCCGAATGATTCTTAACTAAATCATTCCTCTCTTGGCTACCTAAACTGGCGGAGAGCTGCACCGATCCCTGAACAATGCAGTTGTCTTCTCTTGAGCTACGCAGCTCGCAATCCTGAGAACTACCCTCAACTGCATCGTCCAGCTCGCACTTCACTTCGGCACGCAGATCTGGCTCGACGTGAGTGCTCGCGTCTGTCGGGTCCGCAGTATTCTGTACCTCGCTAACGACCTCGTTAACATTACATGCTACGCACATGCGCGGTGACTGTGCCAATTCATTCACAGCTGGCCTAGCTGTCTCTACAGTGCTCTGTTGGCACAGCACCTCGTCGCTCTCACTACGGCTTTTAACGGCCTCTGCTCCCACTAAGTCATCGTTAGCAGCTAGCACTTCGAGTTCACTATGAACGTGCTGCTAATCTCACAGGTACTACTACTTCTCTCGGCTTTCGACCGAAATCTGTTATCGACTTCCTCCCACTTTCGCTGCGTCCAGCCTACAGATTTCTCAAGCCGCTGTTGACTTCGTTCGATTAACTGCTCCAAACTCTCAATCTCTTTGTTCAGTGCGTCAATGTACTGCCTCGTTACTTCTTTTAGGCCTTCTTCCTGCGAAATTCTTTTTAGTTTATGCCTAGCGTTTTCCTGTTCTTGCCTCAATTCTTCCTGTTCTTGCCTAATTGCTTCCTGTTCCCGTTTTTCGCATAGCATTCGTTTACCCATTTGTTCGATGAATTTCAAATCATTGCCACTTTCGAGAACGTTCTTACGAATCTCTGATTCCGTCAAGTCCTCCTCTACGTCTACCTCGATCTCTTCAAACAACCACAACAGGTCAGCTCTCGTCAAACACAATAGGACCATGGTCGCTAATTTAAGCTTTGGCGCTGCTGTCACACAATACTTGCTGCGATACCCACGCAAATCAAAATACAAGTAAAAGATCCTAGCGAATCAAATCAGCAAACACAGTGAAATTGAAGCCTGGTAAGTCTTACAACCAAAACCAAACGCTTTCCCACTGAAGGAGCACCATATCACCGGTCCTTCTCCGCCGTATCCAGTCAGTTGCAAGTGGTGGTCAATCCCAAGTCGCCTCCAACTTGATCAGGATACGGGTCGGTCACCATGAGCCAAAGTCCGTGAGCTGCCGTTGCTGTCTCCCGAGTCGTAGGACAATCTACGAGCCGTAGGCCGATCTCACCGCTGCCATCCAGTTGTAAGATTTGGAGGACGATCTCGCCGCTGCCAGCAGTTGAAGGGTTTGTAGGTCGTAGAGAGGAACTTGGGTGGAACTAGACGTACAGGGTTTATTTGCAGTATTTACATTTGAACATGGGATACATTTACACAGTCTAGCGTGACTCCCAAATGGAGCACGCAAGACGAAGCATACAGCATGCGAGCACGAAGCTCCAAACACACTGACGAGCACGCAGCTCACCAGTACGAACACGAGCACACTCTAGCAGCCGACAACAGCTGCTTATAAGCACTCCATGGGTCCCTAGTTCCCCTAGGTGAGAGAAGCGTTCGACCAGTCATCGAAGTTTACCCACCTTTTTGGAGGAGGACTCGCACACACACGTACGCACTTTCGGTTCCCAGAAGCCGAGTTGAGCGGGTTCTCGCTGACACGTGGCTTGCCCCGAGCAGATGCCTCTTAATCCCCGAGCGGACCTCGCACAGTGGCCTCCACCGCTGTCCATTGTCTGGCGCCTTCAAAGGCCCGTGAGTAGGCACCGCAAGGCCTCTGCTTCCAGGAAATCCCCCTGCTTCAGTCGAACCGTGAAGGTGTTGGCGATTTCACTAACAATAGTTGGTCCGCCGATCGAGTTTAGTCATGTGGCGCCGAGGGGTTGCTGACGCGGCACCTCGCGGTCCCTACGAAACGAGTCACCACGGCGGGTGTTGAAGGCTTCCATGGTCTCTTCGGGGAAGCTCGCCACGTTCGCAGCTACAGCTGGCTCAGAAAACCTTGAATGTCGGCATCTCTGCAGGCCGTTCCTAACAGACCTTCGTTTAGTCCACCGAATCTGAACGTACTTTCCTGGCTTTGAAACACGCCCTGACGTCGGACCTAGTAGTGCGCCACCGCGATCCTAGCCCGCTCGCCATCCTTCACACTGACGCTAGCAGTCATGGTCTCGGTGCCATTCTACTGCAACGTGACAACACCTTCCGTGAACGAGTAATTGCTTACGCTAGTCGCCCACTAACCACTGCAGAGAAGAGTTACACCATAACCGAGCAGGAGTGCCTTGCTGTTGTTTGGGCAGTGCAAAAATTTCGCGCATATCTTAATGACCGCCATTTCACAGTTGTTACCGACGATAACGCACTGTGCTGGCTTTCATCGCTAAAGAATTTATCAGGTCGCCGGGGTCGCTGGGTGCTTCGCCTACAGGAGTATGATTTCGATGTCACATACAGGGCTGGAAAGAAGCAACAAGACGCCGATGCTCTATCTCGCTACTCTCTGCCGAATCATGACGATTCACCATCGCCTCCCCAGACTACGTCCCGAGTTCTCTTCATCGGCTATACCCATCGCAACACTCGATTGGCTAAGACTCGACAGCCCATCTGTCCTTGTGTCCCACCAACGTATCCACCCATACTGCCGCACTATTCTCCAACGCATGGAACGGAAGGTTCTTCGTCGCTTCCGAACGCTCGACTTCATCAACAACTTAATTCAAGCTGTGCAATGTGGCTTTACATCGCTACATTTATCACGTCGATGGCAATAAATGGGTCCCGGTTATCCCACGTTCTCTGCAACATGAGGTGCTCGAAGCCTTTCACAATCATCCGACGGCCGGTAATCTAGGCTACCACAAGATTACGACAGAATACGAAGTCGCTGCTCCGCACTTGGCCTGTCTTCATCCGTTGCAAAGTACGTTGCATCCTGCGTTCGTTGTCAAAGCCGCAAACGACCGACAACAGGTCCTTCTGGCTCTTTACAACCTCTGCCTTGTCCCGCTTCGTCTTTCGAAGTAGGTGGAAAAGACTTGTACGGTCTTCTTCCCACGAACTCACTTGGCAATCGTTGATTGTAACGGCCGTAGACCGTCTAACACGCTACGCGGAGACCATCTCTACCATTTGGGACTGCTGCTAAAGTCGCCGATTTCTTTCGACACATTTCTTTACGCCGTGGCGCTCAGCGCGTTCTCCTCAGCGACCGCAGCAGAGTCTTCCTCTCTTCTGTCCTGACCAAAGTTCCGCGCGCCTCTACCAAAATTCACAGGACGACTTCCAGTTACCATATGTAGACCAACGGCTTGACGGAGCGTTCTTGTCGTACCCTCTCCGACATGATTGCGATGTACATCCGCCCCGATTACACGAACTGGGATGCAATCCTGCCATTCGTGACATTCGCCTATAACACGGCTACGCAACGTATACACCACCGGCATTTCACCTTTTTTCCTCGTCTGTGGCTGTTCACCAAGTTTCGTTCTTGATGTATCGTTCCTTTCGATCCCTGTACCCCCACCAGCTCCTTTCTCGGAACAGTTTCTGACTTTCAACTTCATCATCTCCATATATCATCATCCATTGTACATCTTCATTTGTATAATCAACACCAGCAGCACAGCTCGATCCTCGGGGTAGTAGCAGGAGCTCGGCTGGGATATAGCGGTTCCTTACATTACAATTTATGGGGATTTAAGGAGGAAATTGCACACAGCCACTTGACGGGCCTTACAATCCAGTCTCAGGGCAGCAGTGGCAGGCACAGGCACTGAATCAGGACAGACAAAACAAACAGTACATTATAATAGGATACAATGTTGGCTTCAATTGTGCCAGTAAAAAAAAAGAAGAAAATTTCAATATTCTACGAACGCTACAAAAGGTCAAGAGATGAGCAAAACGAGAAGGTGAAAGCGGGAGCCAACGTTTCGGCAAGCGGACTTGTCTTTTTCCAAGGCGACATGTGCTTTCCTCGCCACAGTATATATAAGTCGGGTTCTTTTAAAAGGCAGAGGGGGTAAGTCCGGTGAGTACTGCAGCCAGCGAAGGTGTGTCAGTGGCGAGGGTGTAGAATTGAGAATAAAGGAGTGTTGTGCACAAGGCCGGTGACACGGCCGTCTGTCAGTCACGTGTCAATGGTGTGCGCAGCACCCCTCTATTCACTGTTTCGTTGGTGGTCGTGGGCTATCGTGTCTCTGAAAGAGATAATAGGAGCGGCAGAAACCAGTGCTCTTGAAAAAAAATATATCAAAGAAAATACTGAAATAGAATAAACAAAAGGAAAAAAAGGGAGGGAAAACGGACAGAAGGGAACAGAAAAAAAAATAAGAACACTAAGCCACCAAACTACGTTTTGTTACCTATAGCTTGAAATTTAGCATAGCGAATATATTCTAAAGCTCCTTTTCTAACGTTTATGCATATGGTTGCAATGTCTTGAACTTATGGATAAGATATAATTTTCTGTATTTACTTTATCGTTCAGAATGGAAATCTGACTTTAAGATGTAGAGTTTAGGTTCATCAAAGTTATGACTTGGTTGGTTGAAATGCTCGGCGACGGCTTTGGGAAGCTTTTCGGCTGTGTCCGCGCGATGTCCGTTTAATCTGACGTTCATTGATTGTCCCGTTTCACCGATGTATTGTGTCTTACAGAAACAACCTTCAAGCATATAAATCACATCCCAACTTGCACAAGGAAAGCTAGTTTTGACTTCGTGTGTATAATTATTTGCGGCGCTTTTGATTTTAATGTCGCTTTGAAGATGGTATGGTATGGTGAAACTTTAAAAAAGTCCTGCAGATCGTGAGTCTTCACGAAGCGGGCCGCTCCCACGTGGTAACCGGAAGGTCGAGCCTTTCGGCCGCATCGTGGGCCTGCTGGACAGCCCAGAGTTGGTCAGCCAGAAGAGGGCTGCGGAGAACCGCCTCCCATCTGGCCGAGCTGTTAGCGATGATAGAGCGTGACCGGGCACACCGCCAGAGCATGTGTTCTAACGTGGCTATATCTCCACAATCGTGGCAGGTAGCGTTGGTGTAAGTATTCGGATATATTTTATGTAAGAGCGACGGATTCGGATAGGTATTCGTTTGTAGTAGACGGAGCGTTAATGCTTGAGCTCTATTGAGGCGCGGATGAGGAACAAAGTAGGTTCTACGGCTGAGATAGTAGTGTCTAGTAATCTCGTTGTAAGTGGAGGGCGTGTCCCTGTTCTCTGGGGAGTCGGCTTCCGACTGGTCGAGGCTAGCGCGGTGGGCAAGTTCACGCGCAGCCCCGTGAGCCGACTCGTTGAGGTTGGGAGGAGCACCCTTTATCTGACCCTGATGTGCCGGAAACCAATAAATGAAGTGGTGCGTGATTGCCTTGCCCCCAATAAGTCTGAGGGCCTGTTTGGAAACGGTGCCTTTTTCAAATGCTCTGACTGCAGATCTTGAATCACTATAGATGACATCCCGTGAGCTATCCAGCAGGGCTAGTGCAATAGCCATTTGTTCAGCTATTTCGGAGTCCCTCGTCCGAACCGAGGCAGCATTGGTGATTCCTTGCCGACCATCCACAGTGACGATGGTGAACGCCCGACGTCCCTTACAAGGAGCGGCATCCACAAAGCTGACCTTTGAAGATCCTTTGAAGATGCTTTGAAGATGCCTGCAGGCTTTCCACCTGGGGTGACAACATGCTTTCATTTCAGGGAAATGATGTTGGCTCACTTTCGCGTGCACTAACGTGTCTTTAAGGTTACTGTTGCGGCGATAGGTAACATTTGGTAAAACCGGGAACGCTTTTCTCAGGCGCTCGTTACATGATAATAGAGAGTTTTAGGATAGTGGCCCCAATAGTTTGGGACCCCAAATAGCTTTGCGGGTGTTAGCGTTGGGGCACGCAGGAGTGAAGAGTTTTAGAATAGGGCTTTGCGTTTGCGGATAGCGTCTTGCGCTGACAGCGCCACTACGCCGTCAAAGAAAAGCTATTAGAAATAATTACATAAAATATACCCATTTTATGATAGGAATATTAATTTTGACTAGCGCGTATTCGCCTTTGATTACAATTTAGAGGTTATTCTTTAAGTAGCAAGCAATTAGTTGCGCTTAGTTTCGAGCAAACCAACTTTACGTGCCTTCATAAGCCAAGCTTAGCCGTGTTAGGCCTACGAGCCATAAAATCCACAATCGATTTCGGAATCAGCGGTCTCATGAATCAATCTTCATAATACACGCTAGTTGAGAGAAAGCGATAACCGCAGTCACTTCTCCTAGCTTGCGAACTTCACGCGTTACCACGAATCGAACCCAGTTTGGTGCTAGCTTAGAGCCATCGCTTCGATTGGTGCCGCCATGTTTGCTGACGCAAAGCTTTTGGGGCCGCTATTTGGGCTCCCGCTAAATCGGTGAAATAGCGTTCCCTACGCAAAAGTCAAACGCAATTTGCGCCTCGCGCATGCCCACTGGCTTCGACGCTATTTCTTTGGGGCCCCAAAACGTTTGAGGCCCCTATTCTAAAACGCTCTAATATTGGGTGGTATTTTCGTAGGGTGTTGTTTATGTTTGGGAGTGCATTAGAATATCTTATTAAAAGGCTGGCGGCGTCACATTCTGGTGTAGGCTGTTTCTTAGCTAATTCCGACTGTCCCTCCAACCTTGACGCAACATCATTAGCTCTATCGAGAGCAACTTGTGGATAGTTTATTTCTGCTTCCCCTTTGGAAGAACCCTACCTATATATACTGTGGCGAGAAAAGCATATGTCGCCTTGAAAAGGACAAGTCCACTTGTCGAAACGTTGGCTCCCACCTTCACCTTGCTCTCGTTTTGCTCATCGTCTTGGATTTCCATCTCCCGCCTTCCCCCTGCTTTCCCTACAAAAGATCAAGCAATCCGCAATTTACACATGAGAAAAAAGCACCAAATTGAAAAATTTTGAAATTGCAAAAAGCAGCATGAAGCAGTAAATTCGGTCATGATCAAATTTCGCTGAAAGACTCACACATACGCCAAACAGGGCAAGAAATGACCTTCATCAGGAAGCGTAGCAACAGAAAGTGTACCTGGAAAAGCCCTAATGGTGAAACAAGAAATGAAATTGGTTTCACACTTTCTGCCGATCCCAGCATAGCGCAGGTTGTAGAAGGGATAGGTAGGGTAAAGCGCAGTGATCATAGGTTAGTGAGGGCTAGGATTCACCTCAATTTCAAGAGAGAAAGAGTAAAATTGGTCAAGAAGAAACAGGTCAACCTAGAGGCAGTAAGGGTAAAAGCAGACAAATTTAGGCTGGTACTTGCAAACAAATATGCAGCTTTATAAGAGAGAGATGAAGATGGCATAGAGGTAATGAATGAAACCGTAACTAGGCTGGTTTCAGAGGCAACAATTGAAGTGGGAGGCAAGACACCAAGGCAACCAGTAGGCAAGCTCTCCCAAGTAACAAAGTACCTAATAAAGAAACGACAAAGAATGACAAAGACAAAGAAGAGATAAGATAGAATTTGTGGAACTGTAAAAACCGATCAACGAGGCGAAAATAAGGGATATTCGAAATTATAACGTGAGAAAGGCTGAGGAAGCGGTAAAATATGGACGCAGCCGGTAATCAGTGAGAAGGAAACTTGACATAGGTCAAACCAAAATGCATGCACTAAAATATAAGCAGGGTAATGTCATCAGCAATCTCAAAGATATAGTAACAGCAGCGGAAGAATTCTATGCTGACCTGTACAGTACCCAAAGGAGTCAGGATGCCTCCATTCGAAGCAGTAATGATGATACAGAAGCTCCTCCTATAACTAGCGATGAGGTCAGAATGGCCTTGCAAGTCATGAAACGAGGAAAAGCAGCAGGAGAAGATGGAATAACAGTCAATTTAATCAAAGATAGGGGAGACAGAATGCTTGAAAAACGGGCGGCTCTATATACGAAGTGTCTACTGACTGCAAGGCTCCCAGAAAACTGGAAGAATGCAAACATTATACCAATCCGCAAAAAGAGAGATGTTAAAGAATTGAAAAAATATAGGCCCATTAGCTTACTCCCAGTATTATACAAAATATTCGCCTAGGTAATTTGCAATAGAATAAGGGCAACACTGGACTTAAGACAACCAAGGGAACAGGCTGGCTTCAGGAAGGGATACTCTACAATGGATCATATTCTCGTCATTAATCAGGTAATCGAGAAATCCGCGGAGTACAATCAGCATCTCTATATGGGTTTCTTAAATTACGAAAAGGCATTTGATTCCATTGAGATACCAGCAGTCATAGAGGCATTACGTAATCAAGGAATGCAGACCTCTTAGTAAATATCTTGGAAAATATCTATAGAGATTCTACAACTACCTTAATTCCACACAAGTAGGAAGATACCGATAAAGAAAGGGGCCAGACAAGGAGACACAATCTCTCCAATGCTATTCACTGAGAGCTTGGAAGAAGTATTCAAGCTATTAAACTGGGAAGGTTTCGGAGTAACGATCGACGGCGAATACTTCAGCAACCGTCATTGACATTGCTCTATTCGCCAATACTGCAGACGAGTTACAACAAGCGATTGAGGACCTTAACAGAGAGAGTGTAAGAGTTGGGCCGAAGATTAATATGCAGAAGACAAAGATAATGATCTTTTTTTTTTATTGCTTTATAGACTTGCCCTTAAGGCATAATTCTTGGTGCGTATATGTGTATTGTGCATATGCGTATATGGGGGGTGAACGAGACTGATGGCGTCGAGGTGAGGGCGGGCGGCTGTACCGAAGGCTCGGAGCAGGAGCATCAGCGGCAATGGATTCATGGCGGGTGGTATAGGGAACGGAAGGTCCAACGGTGCGGGTATAAGCGGCGGTGTATATCCGAGGAGGTGGTGGCCATCGGTTGCGGCAGTGACGAGCGACGTGGCCGATGCGACAGCAGTGGAAGCAAATCGGGCGGTCATCAGGGGTACGCCATTCGGACGCGTTGCGGCGAGATGTGGCGGAAAAGGACTGCCGAGGATGAGGAGGACCGCTAGAGAACTGGGGAACGCTGGCTTGAGACGTGGAACACACGGAGTTCAGACCCATGTTCTCAAATTCCTGTCGGACGACGGCCTGGATCATCGCAATGGTGGTTGCTGGCGGATCGGGAGGCATCGTGGAGAAAGCTGGCGAACAGGTGGCCTCGAGTTCGCGGCGAACAATACGGGCGACGTCGTACCAGGTGGTGGTCTGACGTGGTCGACCCTCACATGTCGACGTAGCAGCAGTGTTGGGTAGCCGCGTGATGTGGTGTGTGATACGGCGGCTCTTAGCTTGTTCAAGGCGACGGCATTCTTTGATGATGGCGTCGATAGTCGAGACGTTGCCGAAAACAAGCAAATTGAAAGCGTCGTCGACGATACCTTTTAGAATATGTGACACTTTATCGGCTTCGGACATAGCATTGTCAGCTTTGCGGCATAGAGCTAAGACGTCGAGGATATAGGAAACGTACAGCTCCGAAGATGACTGAACACGAGACGCAAGAGCCTTTCTCGCGGCAGCCTTGCGCCCAATGGGGTCGCCGAACAGTTCCCGTAGCTTCTCTTTGAAATTGTCCCAACTGGTTATCTCGTCGTCATGCGTTTGGTGCTACACGCGTGGGGTGCCGCCGAGATAAAAGATGACATTGGCGAGCATAATAATTGGGTCCCACCTGTTATTAGCACTGGCGTGTTCATAGAGTTTGATCCAGTCGTCAACATACTGGCCCTCCAGGCCAGAGAACACACCTGGGTCGCGATGTGGGGCGACCGTGACGATTGGAGCAGTGGGACAAGCCGAAGCCGTTGCAGAGGTGGGCGCGTCACTGGGAGGCATGATGACAAGCTCGGTGTGCCGACCACTTCTGAGTTCCGTGGTGAGGACGGGGATCGCTGACCTCCACCAGAATGTTGCGTATGGAAAGACACAGGCAGAAGAGGCTATTTACAGGGTATTTACACTGGAGCCAGGCAGCCAGGCCGACACTCGCTCGCGCCAAGCGCACCGACCAACTTCATCGTCGTTCTCGCGGCGGCTCGTTTTTTGAGCATCGCTCGATGATATCGTAATAATATGTGTGTTGTGAGGCCTGTGTTGTGTATGAATCGAAGCAGTGTTTTGTGGAATCTGTTGTCATGTATCCAGCGGTCATAGCTGGTTGTCACACTGTAGCGGAGGCCGGCTTGCAGTAGGAGACGCGAGCGTTCCGATTTCAAACCAGTACATCTCCATATTAGGTGGTATGTATCTGCTGCCATCACAGGAACGGAGCAGTATGGACACGTAGCACCCAGTGGTAAATGCGACCAGTTCCACCTTGAGATAACAGCCGGTGTGAGGGCCACGCCGGCCCGAAGCCTCCTAAGCACAACTTCCTCCTCCCTAGTGTAAGGTAAAGGGGGAGGGAGCAGACACACGGTGGGATAAGAGCGCGTGTGTCCTGCCGGAGAAAATTTTTACGGGCTCGGAGCGAGTTATGGGGTTGAGGTGGGAGGGGAATAGGCGGAAGATCAGGATTAGGAGGGCAGTGTGCCTGCTGGTCAGCAGCAATGTTGTGAGGGTTCGCTGAATGGCCTTGAATCCAGTGTACGTTGACGCAAGTAGCTGTTTTACTATTCATAGTGCGTATTGTCTCGCAGATTTCCATCGCCTTATCAACCTTTTTGAGTTCCTGAATAGCCTCTAAAGAATCAGTGAAGACATCTAGTTGCTTGATGGTAGGCAGCTTAGCGTCGTGGATGGCTAGAAGTTCCATTACTAGAGCGCTGGCTTCCGTAGATAAATAGCGCTGGCGGCCGCTGATGAAATTATGCGTAGTACTCAGGAATGATGTCCTTCCGCCGTCTGGGAGAATGGCAGCATCCGTATAGACTTTGCAGGTGTTAGCGCATGATGCATCGACGATATTGTGTTCGTCAATAATACTTTTTGTATTGATGCGTCGTAACTTCGTTGGCTTATTAGTTGTGATGCTGGTGAATTCCCAGGGAGGCATTGGATAGGGCTGATTGTCAATCCGAGAGCCGCGTTGAAAATGAGTATGCAACGCAGCGACAGCCGGAATAAGTTGCTTTTTTATTGCACGTGCTTTTTCACGTTGCAAAATTAGCTCTGAAATTGTGTTGAGCTGGGCATGTTCCTGTAAGGTTGGTATCGGAGTGATGCGGGGCAGTGCTGTGATTGTGCGCATAGCATTGCGATTAATCGTCTCCAACTGTGCCAGCTGTGGCAAAGTCAGCCGTTGAAATTGTGCCTGATGTAAAATTCGTGGCTGCAAGACTGCACGCATCAACCGTCGAGCTACGTCAGTACGAGCTCTAGCTGCCTTTGCTGCAATGCGACGAATAAGGTGAAGTGTTTTTGTTGAACCCTGTCTGGTTTTAGGGAGCCAGTGTGCACTACTGCCGGAGTGGTAAATATCGAGACCCAGTATGCGGACCTCAGAAGCCTCAGGGATTGTCACTGCGCCGAGTCTAAATGTAAAGGGGTGCTGCGTGATTCTTGTGCGTCCTTTCTTGTTGGCCACCACAACTTAGCTTGATTTTTGGGCGGAAATGTCCAACCCTGCTTTCCGAGCGTAGTTGTTCAGAACATCAAGGGCTTCTTGAAGCTGTTGAATTTGTCTAGATATATCTCCATGCACGGACCACAAAGTGACGTCATCCGCATAGATTAAGAACCTCACGTATGGAATCCGATGTAGTTGCCAGGCTAGAGGTATTAGAGCAACGTTGAAGAGAAGAGGAGCCAAAACCGAATCTTGTGGGACTCGTCTGTTCGATGTGAAGTATCTTTCTTGCCTTCCATCTAATCTAATCGCAAATGTGCGATTCTGAAGGAATGAGTAGATGAATCTTATCACCCGTGGTGGAAGTCCCAGGTCGATGAGGTTGGCTATAATGACTGCATGGTCTATATTGTCATAAGCTTTCGTTATGTCTGTTGCTACTACCGTGCGCACAGCGTGACTGTGTGGTGAAACCTGTAAAACATCGTCTGATAAGATAGAAAGTCCGTCTTCAGTTCCCAAGTAAGAACGGAATCCAATTTGAGCAGGATGATATTTATCGTAACCCACCAGGAAACACGTGTGGCCAGCATCTCTTCAGCGAGCTTGCAGACAGTTGAGGTTAGTGAAATTGGGCGTAAAGACTGCAGCCTATTTGGAGACTTTCCTGGTTTCTGAATCGAGACAATTGAACGCTTCCAATCAGGTGGAACGTTTCCAGTCTACCATACCTTATTAATAGCCTGAAGAAGTGCGCCGAGAGCTGCTCCTCCCATGTTCTTGAAAACCTCGTAAGGAATACCATCGGGGCCAGGTGTTGTTCGTTGCTTCGAAGTTTGAATCGCCGCTATTAGTTCGGCCATGCTGAAAGGGCTGGATATTTCGGATCTGGAAGTTGTGTCAGACTCACCAATTTCGGGCAGATAATTATCAATAGCCGGGCAAGGAAACAAGGGTTCAGGATCGCCAGTCAGCCTCTAGAGTCTGTGAAGGAGCGCGTTTACCTAGGTCAATTAATCACAGAGAACCCTGATCATGAGAATGAAATTCATAGAAGAATAAAAAATGGGTTGGGAGATTGTCAGCTCCTGACTAGAAGATTATACCATAATCATTGAAAAGGAATGTGCACAATCAGTGCATTTTACCGGTGCTGCCATGTGGGGCAGACTTGGAGACTGACAAGAGGCTAAATAAGAAGTTAAGGACTGCGCCAAAGATCGATGGAACGAAGAATGCTAGGCATAAAGTTAAGAGACAGAAAGAGAGCGGTTTGGATCAGAGAGCAAACGGGTGTAGCCGATATTCTAATTGACATTAAAAGAAAAGAACTGGAGCTGGGCAGGTAATGTAATGCGCTGGTTAGATAACCGTTGAACTATTAGGGTTACAGATTGGGTACCAAGAGAAGGGAAGCGCAGTCGAGGTCGGCAGAAGACTTGGTGGGGAGATGAAACTAGGAAATTCGCGGGCGCTAGTTGGAATCGGTTGGCGCAGGGTAAGGGTAATTGACAAGGGTAACGACTGAGACAAACCTTAATTCCCTTCTAATTTTTCAAAAGCGCGCAATACGTGATATTTCTAATAGTTCCGTCTAGGAAAGCCCATCTTTTAAAAGCTACAAAATATCACCTCTCAAGCGGTTATACAGACGATGTTTGGAGATACTATCTAAGTATTGGATAAATAGATCACTTCTATTGGATACATATTGGTACATGCATATTGCGTGTTCCTTGTGGCCGCCGCACGCGGCCGCCCCGACGAAGACGACGAACGCTCTCGAGCTGTCGGCTGAACTGGCAGCGCTGCGACGATCGGCCATATATTTTACGTTTGCTACCTCGAGCATGTCTGTCACCTCCTGGAAGACTGTAGATTCCGGAACAGCAATCACCTCCCTATAAGTTTTGAACTGCTTACCCCGTTAACTAGTTTAGATAGTAATGTGCCCACTTTTGTTGAGTACGAAAAATGTTTAAATGCGTTAAAATCAGTTTTACACGCTCAGGAGGGCATGGAGGGGGATATTAAAGCAATGAGCCTATGTTCGATTCTAAAACAATCATCAAAAAAAGCTTAATTTTTGTTGCGCAATCTACTAATGGTGGATCATATTGTCCCTGGTGGAATTCTGACTGCGAGCGAGATTTTAGACGTAGAAAAGCTGCGTGGAAAAAAACTTTTATACAACCAATGTCCTGTTAATTGGGCTTATTATACATATACAGCTACTACATTTAAACGAACAGTCTCAAAAGCTAAGGAGGATTATGATTCCAAGCACTACACATACCTTTCGAAGTCTAGCAATGAAAAAGCCCTGTTCAAGTTTCTTCGATCTCGTAAAGTTATGCCGGCGCCAGTGAATGTCGACTCTGTCGTTATATCAACGAAAGAATTATCGGAACCACTAGAGAAAATTTCTCAACGACTTGAGTGACGTTTCAAACATAAATTGCCAATAGGACTCAAGAAACCTCCTTTGGGAGAAGGCTTTGTAACAGTAACAGCGACAGAGCTTGAAGACATTATTAGTTCGTTACCGGCGTCATCCCTAGGTCCAGATGGAATTACAACATTAATGCTAAATGTTTATTATGCGCCTCAGGACCTTCTAAAAATAATAAATTTTTCTCTCAAGAATTCATGGGGTTTAAGAGAGTGAAGAGTAGCTAAAATTATTCCGCTATTGAAGAAAAAATAAGGTGGACTTGACTTAGACAACATTAGACCAAGTTCTCTAACTTCCAATGTCGTCAAATTGATAGAAAGGGTTTTTCACGGCCGTATAACAAATTTTATGCAGGATGATACCCTTCTCAGTCCTTGTCAAATTGGATTTCGTCCCAGCCACTTTATATGGAGCGCCCATGTAGATTTAGAGAGACGCATTAAACTTGCTTGCCGCAAACGAGAGTACGCAGCTTTGGTGACGCTAGCTGTATCAAAAGCATACATTGTATTCATACTGTAGAATTGTGCAACTGTCATTGTGCATACTGTAGAACATTGTATTCCGTTCTATAAGCTTCAGTATACGAATATCGTGCAATATATAACCGCTTGGATCTATGAATTTATAGGGGATAGAGAGTTTTAGAGTTACCAACACGGTATTTCGACGTCCAAACACAAGCAGAGAAGAGGTGTACCACAGCATCCCGATCTTCCCCCTATATTATTTAGCATTTTGCTAAGCACGATTCCTCTGTCTCCGGAAGTACATGTTTATGTTTATGGGGACGATATCGCATTTTTTTACATCCGCAAATAATATACATTCACTACAACAGTCATTGCAGAATTACTTAGGAATGCTGGAGACATGGCTAGAGGGGTTATGTATGTCGTTAAATATTAGCAAAAGTACAACATTAGTATTCCCATTAACTGCACAGGTGCGTACATTTTTACAATACCGACAGGAAATCATTCCTCAAGTTGACGAAGTACTTTGGTGTTATTTACGATGGCAAGCTCACCTGGAGCAGTCACATCGAACATATTAAAACAAAGGCAGAACTTGCGTAGCTACGCTCCGCCGGTTCAGCCACCGTCGCTCTGGACCACGCAGGGATACCTTACGGATGGTATATAAAATGTATGTTCGGCCCATATTGGAATTCGGCGGCGTAATATTTTCCGGTGGCCCCGCCTACAAAATTAAACCTCTCATACTATTAGAAAGAGAAGCTCTATGACAGGCACGTACCCAAGGGGGGGCCCGGGGGGGCCCGGGCCCCCCCCCCCCCCCTCGAAATTATGACGCGTACTCCCCCCCCCCCCCTCCTCTCCGCCCACGCCACCACTTCTCACACACATTCCTAAAGCGCCGCCAAATCAATGTTGAGACTTGACAGCTATTCGGTGGTCAACATTTTGTTGCCTTTTTCAGTTCTTTTGGATGGCGGTAGTTATCGGCGTCTCCTGGGATGTGAAGGCCAGCTTCCTCATCAATTCGGTGCCCGCGCGATTAACTCGAGATGCATTCAATTGTCACCATCTATTCAACGGTCACGCGCATAGTTGTTGCTTCGTTAGTTCAACCTTCTTCGTCTAGTCTGATCCAGGGACCAGGAAAGGGATTCAGTTCGTGGTCAGCTGGTCTGTATGAGCGTGGAACGAGTAGCGGCCAGAGAAAATGCCAATTGCGTTTAACTTTTCTTTTTGTTTCATTATTTGCTCGAGTGACGGCTCGCCGCGACGCTGACAGATCCTCGGAACCATATACCTGTGATATGGGTTAGATAAGGTGGAAAATAAAATAATGCGAGAAAGCATCCATCATCAAACCCTGCAATAACCCTTAAACTCATAGCCAATATGGCTGTCGCCCATTAATTCATCTGGTGTTTCCCTAATTGTACAGCTCTTTTCGTGCTGTACAATTGGCAAATGGAAACAAGAGTCTCAAGGAGCTGAGAAATTAAGCGATCTACTAAGGGAGAGGGCCGAGACAACAGCCAAACGGGCAGGAAAAGCGAAAATTAACAAATTTAGCCATTGTTTATGAAAATATTTATGGATCAACACCTGTTTATTTAAAAAATAGAGAAAACGCCGCCGGAAATAGAGGACAATTTCGTGTGTTCTGAATGACGCTTCTACAGTTATCATTAGAGCCGCCCAACGTAGCCACTTCTCTGCTGTGCTTATGTAGGTGTTTTTCTAGCCTTTCGCGGTGGGCGCATTACGTCTAGAATCGCAGCTTCCTGCGCTCTACGCGGTTGTACACGACTGGCGGCCGCGTATCGTTACGTAACTTCCCAAATAACAATACGAGTTGGTTGTGGCACTTGTTAGAGCAGTAAACGAGGGATCCAAAAGAACTGTGAGTGTTCCGCAAATGTATATTTCTGTATAATTCTTCCAGATCTAATTCAAAAAACGCTACTATAGTCGCATACAACTGAAGTCTGCAATGAAGCCCCGCCCACACCCTCATAACCGCCAGCCACTGCTCCTCCGCGAGGCTGCAAATAATTCGTACTTGAAACTTTTTCTGTTACCCAAATAAGGCGGTAACTACAATAATAAAATTATTAGCGCGTAATTTTATACCTTTTCCCTCACCTATAATAGTGGAATGGCGAATTCCTAATTCTTTATTGAACTGAAATAACATGCTTGCTTCGCTACAACTATTTGTTGTGAAGTTTCACTTCAGTTGGTAGTGAAGTTTCATGAGTAAAACGGGCGCAGCAGTGAAATGAATAGCAGCGCAGACTTTTGAAGACTCCATACATTTTGTCCATGTCTTTTGCACACCTCATTGCTTCTGCCGATGAAAAGACTCTTTACGAGCAGCAGACGCTCCGGAGGTATCAAGTACGACGCCATTTTGAAAAGACCGCATGACGACGCTTTTGTTGGCTTCTGTGATTGGCTGGCGGAGTAACCGAACTCCGCGCGGTCCGTTTGCCTTTGTTGCCAACTGCTGCTTTTTCAGTTCTATTTTACTAACGTAATCTTTATTTTACTTTTGCTTCTTTATTTGTTCTTGGTGCTGCTTTCCTGCGCAAGTCCATTTAACATAGTTCTTTGTCAAGTAAAGGAGAGGTGAATCGCACAGGCGTACGTGTAAAATACACCTTATTTCCGTTCTTTTGTGGGTTTATGCGTTTTTATGGCGAATGGTGGGCGTTATTCACATTTGTACTAGTAAAGGTAATCCCCCCCTCATTTGCATAGAAAAATTACCTTGGGTTGGGCCTCCCACGAAAAAAACTCCTGCGTACGTGCCTGCTCTATGACCATGCCTCGGGCTACCTATATTTGTTGCCAACGCTGTTTTATATCAGGGAGCTCATATATACCCACCTTAGATTGCAGATTCCGCATGCTTACGGTTCAGACATTTTTAAATATTTATTGCTTTTTATGGAGACGTGCGCAATATGCATTTATCCCTGAACCGTCTGAGTTTTTTTCAAGTACCGTGGTCGAGATTCCACAGTACTCAGGTAATATTTGTGCAAGCACAGTTACAAAAACTGGATGTGTCCATAGGCGCCGTTACTCGCCTCGCCGTATGCGTCCTACCTCTGACGCATCCGTCGATGACAGTCGTCCTGCTCGCTCACCGTTACCTCAGCGCCGTTGGTCCCCGTCGCCCCAGCCACGCCGCTATTCGTCGCCGACCAATTAAGGACACTCGCGGACGGAAAACTAGACCATGCAGCTCCTGGGGGTAGTGCTGCATTGTCTTCATCATGTCGAAATCCTCCACTGACGCTCCCAACGAACCAGAACTTACTTGATGTTCACGTCGGCGGTGTCCGTACGACGACGTTAATAAATACTGGAGCCCAGGTGTGCATAATGAGTTGTAACCTCTGTTGTCGACGAACGTTCTTACGCCTCCTACTACTCGAGCCGTGCGCGTGGCCGATGGCAGCACTGCTGGCGTCACTGTATAAGTATCGCCGAACGCCACGTTCCTAGCTGCTCTTTTTACAGTGCTGACCAATTGTCCCCATGACCTAATCGATCGGACTCGACTTTCTTACGACGCATTCAGCTTTGGTTGAGTGTTCTACGGGTGCCCTTTGCCTAAAACTTCCTCTACTCGCGTATATTCGTGCCGAACTGCCGAACAACTTTAGTACGACCGCCTTCGTCCGCCTGCCGCCTAAAGCCTTAACTTTCGTCGATTTACTATGATTTTTTCCTGTGCCCGATGGTGATTACGTCGCCACACGTGTTCCTGATATCCTTTTGGTGCGCAGTATCACTACGCCCCACTCTGTCGGCACCGTCGCCGATAATCGGACATGCCTCCCCGTGGCCAATTTTGGCCTGACAAAGGAAGTTCTACCCCAAAGAATATCGGTTGCAACGCTGCGTGCTATAGCAGATGACTACGTCAGGCCGTTTGCAGCAGCCGTCTGCTCAGATTCTTCACCACGTCCACAGAATGCTATTTGCGCTGACGCAACATTTCGTCCCATGATTGCTGCGGACATGTTGCTCGAAGAAGCAGCAGCTCTGTATCGCTTTTTGCTTCCCTACCACGACATCTTAGACCTCAACAATCGCCAGTTGGGCCAGACTTCAATTTTTAATTAAATTATGGTGTTTTACGTGCCAAAACCACTTTCTGATTATGAGGCACGCCGTAGTGGAGGACTCCGGAAATTTCGACCACCTGTGGATCTTTAGCGTGCACCTAAATCTAAGTACACGGGTGTTTTCGCATTTCGCCCCCATCGAAATGCGGCCGCCATGGCCGGGATTCGATCCCGCGACCTCGTGCTCGGCAGCCCAACACCATAGCCACTGAGCAACCACGGCGGGTACTTCAATTTTTAAGCATCACATAAATACTGCTGATGCCAGTCCTATTCATCGCCGGCCATGTCGAGTTTCTGTTCCAGAGCGTAAGGTTATTCAAGATGAAGTGGACAAGATGCTTGCCAAAGGCATTGTTGAACCTTCGTCGAGCCAGAGTCGAGCCCTTGGGCGTCGCGTGGTACTTGTTAAAAAGAAACATGGCACATGGCGTTTCTGCGTAGATTATCGTCATCTAAACCGCATTACCAAGAAAGACGTCTACCCCTTGCCTCGCATTGACGAAACCCTCGACTGTCTCCACGGCGCCAAATGCTTTTCATCAATAGACCTTCGGTCTGGTTATTGGCAAATTTTTGTGGATGAAAATAATCAAGAGAAGACCGCGATCGCCACCCCTGAAGGCCTATATCAATTCAAAGTTATGCCATTCTGTCTCTGCAACGCCCCAGCAACGTTCGAACGTATGATGGACTCTTTGCTTCAAGGGTTCAATTAAATAGCTAACATGCATCTGCTGCCTAGACGACACTCTCGTATTTCCGCCTACATTTGAGACACACCTTGAGCGCTTATCAGCTGTTCTTCAAGTCTTCCGCGAGACTGGGCTCCAAGTAAATTCATCGAAGTGTCACTTCGGTCGTCGGCAGATTACAGTACTGGGCCACCTCGTCGACGCTTCCGGTATTCAACGAGACCCGGAGAAAATTCGTGCTATCACGTCTTTTCCTGTACCTCAGTCTGTCAAAGATGTCTGAAGTTTTGTCGGACTCTGCTCCTACTTCCGACGCTTCGTTAAAGACTTCGCAGCGATTGCCCGACCACTTACTGATCTTCTGAAGAAGGACGTGCCGCTTACGTGGGGCCCCGCTCAAACTGCCTATTTTGCCAACCTCATCAACATTCTCACCACGCCACCTATACTGGCCCACTTTGACCCGTCCTCTCCCACAGAGGTGAGTACCGATGCAAGTGGTCACGGTATCGGAGCCGTCTTAGCCCCGCGCCAACAGGGTCAAGATCGTGTTATCGCCCACGCTAGCCGCCTCCTCACAGCAGTGGAGCGCAACTATTCGATTACAGATCGTGAATGCCTGGCTCTCGTTTGGGCGGTTTCCAAATTCCGCCCGTACTTGCATGGTACTCAGTTACTTGTAATCACAGACCGCCGCGCGCTCTGCTGGCTTAATTCCTCCCTCAAGGATCCTACCGGCCGGCTTGGTCGCTGGGCTCTGCGGCTGCAAGAATATTCCTATGCAGTAGTGCACAAGTCGGGCCGATTACATCAATACGCAGACTGTTTATCACGCTATCCAGTGGACGAACCACCCGCGCACCCTGACCCCGATGCCGACGCTGGCGTTTTCTCCGTTTCGCAGCTGCTACACGTTGCCGACGAGCAACGCCGTGATGCAACGTTGCACGCCATCATTGATGGCTCGGTATCTTCGCCTTCTGATTCATTCCTTCACCAGTTTGTTCTCCGGGGTGGTGTATTATACCGCCATAATGTACTCCCCTACTGTCCTGCCCTACTCCTCGTCATTCTCAAGCACCTTCGGTCAGCTGTTTTCCAAGAACTTCACGATTTACCAACGGCAGATCACCTTGGCGTCCCCCGCACCTACGGCCGGATTCGCCGACGCTTCTTTTGGCCAGGCATTGCCCTCTCCGTCCGGAAATACGTTGCGAGAGAAATACCAGCGCCGAAAGACACCATCGACACACGCTGCCTGCCGGGTGCCTTCAACCGCTCGACATTCCTTCGGAGCCGTTCTTTCGCGTTGGCTTGGACTTACTTGGCCCTTTACCTCTGTCCACATCTGGAAACAAGTGGATCACTGTGGCGACAGATTACGCCACGCGCTACGCCATCACCAGAGCACTTCCAACAAGCTGCGCCACAGATGTCACCAATTTTCTTTTGCGCGACGACGTACGCAGTTGGTTCTCCGCACCAACTGCTCACAGATCGTGGTCGCACATTTCTTTCTCAAGTCATCGCCGACATTTTGCAGTCCCACTCCACCAAACACAAGCTGACTACGTCTTACCATCCACAGAATAATGGTCTCACGGAGCGTTTGAATCGCACCCTAACAGACATGCTTGCAAAGTACATCTCATCCCACCATACTGATTGGGACCTTGCCCTACCTTATGTCACTTTTACATACAATTCTTCGCGTCACGACTCAGCCGGTTATTCCCCGTTATTTCTGCTGTTCGGCCGAGAACCCATATTTCCACTGCATGCATCCCTTCCATCCGCCGCAGCAGGGACCAGCGAGTATGCACTCGACGCGATCACCAGGGCACGCGAAATTGCCCGCGCTCACCTCCTGACCTCGCAAGAGAAGCAACGGCGCTTGTACGATCTGCTACACAGAGACTTCCACTTTTCGCCTGGATCTCTGGTACTCCTGTGGTCCCCGCCCTGTCATGTTGGCCTGTCAGAAAAATTGTCTCGGTTTACAGGCCCATATCAAGTGCTGCGTGCCGTGACTCCAGTTACGTGCGAAATCGCCCCAGTCGGTACCAGTGCCTCATCTGCCCCGAATTGCACTGACGCTGTGAACGTCGCACGCCTCAAGCCATATTACTCTCCTGTTATCACCGATATTGAGACGCACTGGGATGGTGCTTCTGCCGCCTGGGATAATGATACATGCATATTGCGTGTTTCTTGTGGACGATGCACGTGCGCTCCCCGACGAAGACGACGAACGCTCTCTGGCTCTCGAGCTGTCGAGCGCTGCCGTTATCCTTTGTAAATACACTTTGTAAATAGTCTTCAGTTCTTAATCCTTCGTTCTCGTAACAATATTATGCAAAACAAACCCCGTACGAAATACACAGGAGCTTAGTATACTAACCTCGATCACGCACCAACGACGAAGACCAACGATTAAATTCACGAATACTAGACATGCTAAATCAATACCCCCAAAAATTATGGGGTTTTACGTGGCAAAACCACTTTCTGATTATGAGGCACGCCGTAGTGGAGGACTACGGAAATTTCTGCCACCTGGGGTTCTTTAACGTGCACCTAAATCTGAGTACACGGGTGTTTTCGCATTTCGCCCCCATCGAAATGCGGCCGCCGTGGCCGGGATTCAATCCCGCGACCTTGTGCTCAGCAGCCTAACACCATATCCATTGAACAACGGCGGCAGGGAAATCAATACCCAACCGTACTACATGTACTGGCTTCTGAAACTTCACCTAAAGCATTTGAAAAAAATAACAAGAGAACTGCTAGCTAACACGAATGTTTCACGATGTCTCAAATTTCTTCGACATGATGTATTTGTATCGTTGTGTAATAGTGCTAACAATGCCTTTCACAGTTTCGCTTAGTTCTCTCATTGCACGCATGACACCGATTACATGTATGTACAATCAAGTAGCTTTTCGTTTTGACCTGTACAGCGTAAGTATGTGCTTGTTAGGTGTTGTTTTCCCTTTCTCCTACTATACAGAATCCTGAAGCTCCTTTGTTACCAGGGTGACACGGCCAAGTAAGGCATTTCCTCAACCTTTAGCCGTGTTTCCCAGGGCAATCTTATGCCAAATTTGCCCCGAATGAGCCAAAGAAAGGAAAGATGGCTGCACGATACACGTGCGGGCGACGAGCGTGTCTTGCAACAGCCACGAAAACGGGCGAGAGAGAAGGTTTTGATGACGTCACTCTCAGAAGCGAACAAAGACCTCTCTTTATTGCCGCCGTTTTTAACGCGCCGTATAATACGTGTACCCAGTTCATTAGCAAGCGGTTTTATAGGCGCATTACACAATGGGGCGGAATCGCGTGACGCTCTTCACAAGCCGCGTTGTTCTGCCCTTGTTGCCTGCGTGGCTCGACTTGTTCGTGCGCTGAAAACCCGTCCCGGTTGCTCTCCGTTGAAGGCAACCGCCGTGCAAGTGAACGGCGTCCAACCGAATCGTGCGTCGCGCGGCCGCACAGCTGCGAGCAGTTGCCCCGCGAACGTCGCGCATTCCGCTGCCATGAGGCTCTTGGGCCTTCTGTTGGTGGCCGTCACTGCCTGCGACGCAGCGAACGGAACTCGCGAGGTTTCTTCAAATGAAGCGAGCAAGATGAGGGAGGAGTCCTCAAAAAGGAGTCAGAGGGCCTGTTTCCTTCCAAACGGTAAGCCGTCTTTTTTTCTTTTTTTGTACCGATGCCATCGCATACCACTCGAAGACACAGATAAAAATCGTTGGTGTTTTGTAATGTGTGATTCATTACCATGTATAAGCATACAACATATTATATCCAAACAAGTGATAGGTGCCACGGGAAAGCAGTCCAACACAGATCGTATGTCAGGTTGGACCGATCGTTTTGAATAATGCATTCCTCGGGACCCTGACGAAAACAACTGTCGAAGCGTTCCTTGTTCGATCACGGTTGATAATATTTTATCGCATTTTGACACAGTTATTGTATCATTTCAATTCATTCTAGTACTCTCAGGGCCACTGAGGAGTTACAAAGAGGAGTAGCTTAACATAAAGAAGTGATACTTTACATATGCAGTTGTTACACAATATGATCAAATAAAGCAGACTTGAAGGTTGAAAGATTTCTGATGGAGACGCTGGCAGCAGGTAGGCCGTTTCATTCACAGAGGCAGAAAGAAAGCGAAACACTGGTGAGTCCTGAAGTGTGCTACTCGAACTTTTAAATGGCGATCGAGGACACATGAGTCGGAGCTGTAACTAAGTGAATTTCTAAAGTGTTTTGATTGACCGTCCACATTTCGTGTGAAGCTTTCTTAGCGGCTCCCAGCACCTTGGAGGTGTATTCCAGCGGCTGTGGGGTGCAGCGGAGCGCACTCGTGACACTGCTGTCTGGCTGCTGGTGCAGAATCAACGTCAATCGATGGCGATGGTGTCGTGTGAGTAAGCGTAAATGCACACGAAGTCGCTCGTGGGACATGTATACCGATAATGGGAAGACGGCGGCTTCCTCAACTGTGCCTTCGCCGGAGGCGCGCCGTGGCAAGCCTAGGCATATTTTGAGTGCCTGCGCTTGAACGCTCTCTACTATCTGTAAGCAGGAAATGCTCAAGTTTGAAAGTATCGGAAGGTTGTAGGGAATGTAGCCTACGAATACAGACGGGCAAACTCGTAGTAGGGAGTTCACCGCGGGGCACCACTTCATGCCTCCTACGAAGCGAAAAACATGGTAAAAGAGAGTAAGTTCTTGCTTCAGCACATTAGCATGCCTTGCCCATGACAAAACGCGGTCAGTGATAATGGCCAAAAATCTGTGGTGTGAGACAAGGTATCACAAGAGCGTTAATTGAGATCCGGCTGACAGATTAGCGCGGGAATGCAACCACAGTAGATATTTCAGCGGCTAAGAGCAAATCCTGACGCCGTAGGTATTGTGAAGTACATGATGCCCTAAATCGAAATTCCGCATGCTACAGTCGCTAGGATTTAGCTTTCTCTATCAAGTGCAACAAATCCCATTCAAATTTGTGCAGAGGTTGTTTCATGAAAGAGTTTCTGCTTTTTACGCGTATTTGAATGGGCGGCGTCGGAGCTGGCCTCGAGCTAAAGCTACATTTTAAGTCAAACTAGATTGAAAAATTAGGCTTCTGTAATAATAAATTCGTCATTCGTAGCGAGAGGAGAGCTCTTGTAAACGATAAAATTGGTGTGGCACCACATGTTTTATATTACAGTACGTCTCATGTGACGTCGACACTGGCTGATTCACAGAGCGCGGCATAAAGAAGGTCACGTGAAAATCACGTCAACTCGTTCGTTCTGGCACGTGTAGTTAAAATTCAGTAGCAGCAGCGGATCTTCCGGCGCATTTTTCTACGTAATAAAGTGATATACTGGCACACTGAAAAGACGATGAGAGACTTCTAGACGAATAACGTACCTGTCGGTTTATCTGGCTCAATACTATTCCTCTGGTTGTTCTTGTGGTATAACAGATACACACAGATGGGAATCTAGGCTACGTTACAGCCGGCTATCGCAACGCACAGTTCAGGAACAGTAACTATTCTTTTCCTCATTAGCACTCAGCCGTGTCACAAATAAACACACTTTTACTTTAGTGTTCTTGTAAATACATTGCCGTCTCCATCATTCCTTCGCTCCTCCCTCGTGGAAACTTGCTTCAATTTTGCCCTTATTTAAGTCGGTTTATGTTCAATTGTTATCCAACTATAGGCCAATCTCATTAACAGCACACTCACGTAAATTACTCCAACACATTATCTTTAAACGTATTATGGAATTTCTTGAAACTAAAAAAATTTTGTGCACATTCCAGTATGGTTTTAGACGTGGCCTTAGCACTGTAACACAACTGGCAGAATTCGTTCATGACATCAGCAGCTCTTTAGGCATAGGTGACCAGAATGATGCTGTTCTTATTGAATTTACAAAGGTCTTCGTCATTGTCTCACACCCTAAACGTATGCACAAGCTCTTCGCTATACTGAAAAATGCATCTTCGGTTGGCTAGATATCGGACTTTCTTTCCCAGCGTTTGCAATATGTATGTTTCAACTCTACTAACTCACCTTTGATGCCTGTTTCATCAGGGGTTCTCCAAGGCTCTGCTCTGGGTCCTCTTTTATTGCTGCTTTGTATTATTGATCTCCCCCTACACACCTAAGTTAAAATACGCCTTTTTGCAGATGATTGCGTTTTATATTGTACAATTAAATCTCCTACTGATCATGTTGTCCTTAACAATTATTTCGCTGACTTCTTTAAGTGGTCCAAAGCATGGCAATTGAATATCAACTTTTCCAAAACTGTCTCCATGTCCTTTACACGACGCTCATCCCCTTACTTCTTTATCTATGCCTTTAATAATATTACTTTGAATGGGGTCTTCGAGTTCATATATTTAGGTATCCTACTAACACACGATTTGTCATGGTCGAAACACATTGATGTCGCCTGTAGCGAGGCCCTTGAAAGACTTACATCGTACGCTGCGTCTCGCTCCCCAAGAAATTAAACTTCTTGCATGTAAAACGCTCATTCGCTCCATCCTCGAATATGGCTGCGTTGTACGGAACCCATACGAACACTGTGACGTCAAAAAAAAAAAAAAAAAAAAAAAGAATCAGCGCAAAAAAAAAAGGCAGTGCGTTTTGTTTGTAGGAGATATGACAAGTAATTTTCGCCGTCTGTCTTTCCCTACTCGGCCTCACTCCCCTTGCAGACCGTCGCAAACTTGAACGCCTAAAATTCATTCACACGTTAATCGATTCTCCTCGCCTCTCCTCTCTAGATAACTACTTGACTTTTTCCAAACTCTCATGCACGAGGCGTCACCATGCCCTAAATATCTCAGCCATTTTGCCCGCACTGATTCCTTTAAACCCCGTTTCTTTTTTTTTCATCAACAATTGAGGTCTGGAATTCATTACCGGGCAACATCCGTCCACTACCACTGAAGCAATCCACACAAGCTTGTTTATAAATGCTGTATGTTTGTTATTCATCCCACTCCAGCAATAGCCTTATTGAGGCTGCAGCATGCACGCATAAATAAATAAATAAATAAATAAATAAATAAATAAATAAATAAATAAATAAATAAATAAATGAACATAGGTGTGGTCATGACAGCGTTATCCAAAAAGGAATTATTCGTGCAAACGCATGTATGTGACATAACGTTTTCTCACCTGCGATCGTCATGCATCGCTAATCAGCGCCGTTACCCATGGTGCTGACGGCGCAGCCCTTTGCAGTTCCAACGCGTGCGCGTGGAGCCGTTCGGAGTCGCACCAGACAACCGGACGAAAGGTTTGGCACAAAGCAGCTGGTGGCGTTTTTGTGCTCTTGCACAGCCCGAGTCGCATCGAAACACTTGTCCAGCGCCCGCAGCCAGAACCGGCGCGAACAGGATCTGCATGAAGAAGACAACCGGTCTGATCGACATTTTTATTCGCATCGACGACTATCGTGGCCACCACCGCTATGAAGACTGGGCAGTAAACATTCCTCGATTTTTTTCGTAATTTTTAATTATCGGAGACATTGAAACACGAGCTTATATTTGTAGGCTACACTTAGTCGCAGCTGAGCACAATTCCGGTCAGGGCGAGAAGAGCTGCTTGTTTCCTTTAGAACAGTCGATAAGCAACCGCTCTATCATGACCTCGAAGACCGATTCTTGAACACCAGACGACATTTCGCAAGTGGGGGGCGCCGAAATTCAAATGCTCTTCAAGTATGTTTTGTGACTGCTTCTTGTTACGTCTCCATGGCAGCCACACTGGTAGCGTGTGGCTACGGAGGCATCAGGAGTTGAGCGTCATTCAGGAACGCAGCATGATCGCAGCCACGACCCGCGGTGCCGCCCGGACTACGCGTGCACCGTCGAACGTTGCTCGGGCCGAAGGCTTCCTGTGCAAGATTAAGCGAGTCACATGATCGTGCAACCTATATATGGGAGGATAACCTATAACCTATAATCGCAACCTCTTTTCATTGCAAAATAATACTGCCTGCGCTCGATCTGCGTTCGCACCCTGAGCAACACTGTACACGCAGACCATAAACGCCTGTGCGTCCTACGCTACGAAGCCGCTCTTTTCTGCAGGACTCAACAAGGTACTTAAGTGTGTCTGTGTCGTACGTGCCGTGTGTCCCCTTTCAGTTGTCATCACATTCAATTATAGAGGAGGAGGCTAGGCGTGCTGCCAGGCAAACCACTCCAGCTTCACCAAACAGCCTCTCTCTATTACCACAAGTTTGTCGAGTCAACATTTTTGATCTGTAGTTGTCATAGCAAGTTATACTTATTGCTTAGAGTCGTATATGTTGCCAGGGGGTCGCGGCTTTTTCTTCACCCTCCTGCATTGCTAAATGGGAAATAAAGATGAATTTATTCAAGTGCTTGTACTAGTTCTTGATGGCTTTCATCTGAAGATTCCTGTGTGTTATATATGTTTCTGAAATTTGCGCTCACCTGGTGTTTTACTTTCCAAGTGCTTCTGCATGTCTGGGCAGTTATATAGAAAAATTAACCCAGTTTAGTCTCTGGTTATTTAACTGTGCATTATAATCCTCACTCGTCGATAAATAATTAACTAGCCGGGAGAAGATGCTCTTCGCATCTCACGTCGTCAGGATAAGATAGCAGGGGAACTTCTAGCCTCTCTTTCGGTTTTGCATCTTCGTATGGCCTACCAATGCTCCGCTCAAGGTAAGACTCGGGTGTTCCAGGAGTGTAATTTACCAACCGAGCTAAGCGTTTCCCTTCAGTTCCCCTTAAAAGATCACTGGCTGACTAATTTCTGTCATTACAATACAGACAGAAAGAGGTGTGCGAAACAGAGGGAGCAACCCGTTGTCATACATATTGCGTTTTTGCATGCCTACTTATAGAGGACATACTGCATATGGCTTCCCGCAGGACCGCAGCATAAAGAAAAATGCGAAGAGTTCGAGAATCACTGGGTCAACAGGACAGGGGGCAGGAAGGACAAGCCTAGTCCGAACGACGACCACATGGTAAGCGGATATCGCGGAGTGGAAGAGAGAGAAAGCGAATTGAGTATTCTGGTGCTTGTGCGAAAGAGTGGTTCAACACAGGTCCTCGATAGAGGGCCCCTGATTAAGACAATACTACTATTTGTTCGCTCCGAGACCCTCTTTCTTTGTTCGCCCGCTCCCCAATATTGCTCCCCATTCGTTTTAAGTGAAACTGCGTTTTAATGTGAACAGAATTCATGGAATTATCTGATCAGTTTCTAAAGTAACCAAAAATATGGGCCGACACCGAAGGAAGTACGGTCTCAAAATATGGGCCATTCTCGTGAGCCACTAGGTCTGAGCCCCTGGGCGGGTGTCGTTCTTCAACGGCGCCAACTCGGGTATGCGCGGACTTCGCGGCAGCGCTTCTAGGCGGGCGTCCAGGCGGAAGCGCGAGAGAGTAGCCCGGCTGCCGCATGACGTCACGTATGACGCGCTTCAGCTGTTCGCATGCGTCGAGAGCCATCGTAGATGAGTTCTGCGCGATTTTTTTCATCCAGACTGCACTAATGAAATACATTTCCGGACTTAAATGGACACAATTACCTACAAGGAACCACTAACGCACCGACGCTGAAAGCTATTTTAGGTATCGAGCTTTTTAATGTATCTGCATTTCATAATGTTAGGGGACGCTCGACTTTCTCGCATCCACTGACATTTTTCCCGCATGGCTCGCGTCTCCTGGAATCTTGTTTCTCCGCATTGCGATGCGGCAAAGGGCCACGACGACAGATGGCGCCCGTGTTTCAGGCCACGAGCAGGAAAAACATTGATGCACAGTGGAGGAAAAGAATGAGGAAGCTTAGCAGCAAATATGTGCCCTGTAGGGTGGGCAACACAGCAACAAAGAACGCCAAGTGGAAAGTCAGAGAGGCTGAAATAATCTCATGGATGGCGGCAATGGAAAAGAAACCTGCAATGAGTAACTATACTTAAGAGGAAAAAACGAAATCAGGAAAGAAACAATTTATGATGACTCAAAGGGAAACTCGTTACTTTTCGAAGCGAGATCGGGATGCCTTAGAACACGCACCTATGAAGCGCTATTAAGAAGGAAGAAGCATGTGCTTGCTGCGGTACAACTAGGAAAGCGATGGAGCATGTTTTATTAGAATGTGAACACGTCTACCCAGCGGTCGATTTAGGCACCACTGGCCTCCTTGAAGCCCTTGGTTTCAGCGAGAGCAGCGGAAAAGTGAACATGCCCGCAATAGGGATTAGTAAGAGGCGATTGGAGGATTGGTGTAAGAAAAGTAGGGAAACGACAAAAAAACAGACGTACAAAAGCACAGTTCGCAATAGGGGATCATAAAATTAGGTAGTGGGAGTTGATAGTTTCTTTTTCTTTCTTTACTGTTTGACCTAGGTAGGACATTAGGCTTCGTGGCGCAACCCACCTCCCCGTTCCAAAGGGTACGCTCGTAACATCCATCCACGTGGATAGCTGGGCGCTTCCTCCTCGTCGTCGGTGCACTCTGCGACCCGCGGAGGGCTTCCCAACAGCTCGTGCTCGCGGGACCCACGGACGTCGTCGAGGCGGACGCTACTCTCTGGAGCGAGGAACTCGATCGAGTAGGCGCACTTAATCGTTGGGTGTTGAGCGAAACCTCGTCGATTCCTCCGCATGTTCCATTTCTCGCGTATAGTTAAGCTAGTTAGCATTCTTGCATGAAAGTGCAATAAATGCCCTTCCGTGTTTGCACTGCACTGTGTTGTTATTTTGTCAGCCAAAGCACTCGATACCCACAATGGCTCCTCGACATATTTATTTATTTATTTACCCTCAACAGCAATAGCATTACGGAGGGGAGTGGGAAAAAATTTAATCAAAGAGAACGACAAGATACAGTGAGTTACAATAACAATTTCAAACTGCATGAATTAAAACAATGGCGGTTATTGCTTCCAGAAAACGTTGGTTATCAATGATTGATGCAATGGCAGCAGGAAGGTGGTTCCGCTCGATTGCTGTGCGCGGGAAAAAAAAATTCGGGAAATGTTTTCGTTTTACAAAATGTAGTACCCACCTTATAGCGGTGATCAATGCGATGGGACATATATTGCAATGATAGAATAACATTGTCGTGAAGAACGGTATGGTAGTATATGTTATGTAATAAGTTCAAGCGGTCAAGTTTTCGACGCCTGGCTAGACGAAAGGGAAAGGCTGGTTTTCACGGTTGTTATGCTGGCAATGCGATTGTAGTTAGAACGAAACGAGCCGAGCTATTCTGAACAAGTTCTAGGGCAGTGAATAATTTTACATGCATAGGGTCCCATACTGGAGCGGCGTATTCAAGCTTTGGTCGTATTAAGGTTTTGTAAACTGTTAGTTTAACTGAAGAAGGAACAGTGGAAAAGTTGCGACCTATAGGTATCCCGGCATACGGTTAGCATTGTTCATAATGTTTTCCGAGTGCACTGTTTAATTTAAATTACATGATATATGAACACCTACGTATTTATAAGATGTGGCGAATTCTAGTGCAACGCTCTTCAAAAGATAAATAGAAGAACTGGTAGTGTTTCAGGCAAGACGCATAGTCTTACATTTCTTTACGTTTAGTTGCATTCGGCATATTTTACACTATTTAGGTACAGCAACTATGTCAGATTGGAGAGTGTTAGTATCCCTATCGGTGTTAATTTCACGAAAACAACACAGTCGTCGGCGAAAAGAAGGATGTTAGAGGAAACAACGGAAGCGAGATCATCAAAGTAAATTAAGAATAGAAGGGTTCCAAGGACGGACCCTTGTGGAACGCCGGAATGAACGTTAGTAAAAGATGGGTTATGGCTATTAGCACTAGCAAATTGTAATCGGTTAAGAACGAAGGATTCAATCCACTTAAAAAGGTTAGAGTCAAGGTTAAGAAAACTTAGCTTATGCAGTAGCAGCTGATGACACACTTTGTCGAATGCCTTGGAGAAGTCCAAGGATACGCAGTCCGCGCTGGATGATTCATCAAGGATGTGGTGTAATTTATGAGTGAATGACAAGAGCCGAGTTTCACATGAGTATGTTTTACGAAAGCCATGTTGTACAGATGCGAAAAATGCATTATCTTCAAGAAAACTAACTAGTGATTTAAATATTACATGCTCAAGTAGTTTACAGCATGTGCTAGTGAGCGAAATGGGGCGATAATTAAATGGTGGAGTTTTACTGCCGGACTTATGGAGCGGAACCACCTTCCCAATTTTCCAGTCTGTAGGGAGACTAGATGTAGGAAGAGATTGCTGGGATGTTTTTGTTAATAGAACTATAGACTGGCGTACTCTTAAATAATTTAGCACATATAGAATCGTAACCAGGAGATGCACTGTTACGTAACGAATCAATTAGTTCAGCAACACCTGATATATCAACAAAGACAATAAAGGGAAAATCGGACATCCACCCGTTCGTAGCAATCGCTACAAACTACAATTGCTTTAACTGCGATGCTTTTCTTTCGAGGAACCTGTATGGGTTTCGTTTTTAGCAATTGCTACGAACGGGTGGATGTCTGATTTTCCCTTTATTAATTACTTCTCTCCACCTTGCGCTTTTCCACAGAACTATTACGTCAAACTCTTGCCTTTGCTTCGAGTTGTTGACAAATTCGACTTCACCCTGCCATCTGCTAGCCGCCTGGTTAGCTCAGATGGTAGAGCGGTAGCCCCTGCTAAGAATGGCGAGCTGCAAGGAAAAATTGCCACCCAATTACGACTGGGGGACAAGACGCGCATCCCCCACTCTCCGTCGCTGCAGCTAGGTTGCGTTCGAAGAAGCGGGCTTTGTGCTGAAAACCGCCTCCATCCACCAGCCCCATCGCCGTTGTGACGAAACGGGTTCGACGGACGAACTATTGTGCCCGAGGGCCCCAGCGCCGACCTGATTTGCTACGCGTGAGCAAGCCGCAGCGGGACAACGAGCTACCCAGAATGTCTCCGAGGTACCCGGAACGACTCCCCTCCGACGACGGCTCCAGACCTTCGCACCTGTGTGTTTGCGTGTGTGTGGGCGTAAACGATACTGCGGAACGGCGCCCCTCTGTCGTCGGCTCCAGACCTTGGAATGTGTGTGCCTTTGTGTGCGTAAACTGTTCTTCGGGGCGGCAGCAAATTTACAATGAGTAAACGAACGCTCGCGTCACCTTGTCGCGGGAGGCGGCTAGTTTTGCGATGACGAAACGAACATTCGCTGCCTTGTATCGCCGGAGGACCGAGTGTTTAAAAACGGCTGTTGGGCGGAGGCTCGACAGACTTCTCTCGTGCAGTCAGGTTGGACTGACACACTTTCTCTTGAGCAGTCATGTTGGACTGACACTCTTTTTCTTAAGCAGTCATGTTAGACTGATTTAATTTCTGTAAATAAACCCATTTTCCTCGTTCTCGATGAGAAGCAGTTCTTCCCTTCATCAACGTCCTTAGCGTTGGACGACGGCATGGGCCAGCTACCTTCGAATTCATGCCGGACTCCAATCTTGGCAACGGATCTCGAGCGATGGGATTGAGCCCCCAATCCTGACAACTGGCTGACAGCGGTGGGATGGACTTTGCGACATGGTGCTGTATCTGCGGTGAGTGCTTGATTCTTGCTTTGACTCTCTAGGCTTCATTTTGTGGTTGTTCTGTTTAGAACTGTAGGGAAGCTAGATTGTTGTGTGTTAGATAGGTTGTGTTTTCCTAGCTAGATTTAAAGAGCAGAATCAAGGCAGTAAAGCAGCAATCATGGAGTTAAGGACACTGCTGAGAGACGAATTGTTGATTGTTGGTGAGGAACTGGGCCTAGATGTACGCGAGGAAATGCTAAAATCGGAATTATTGCATATCATTTCCGAACAAGCCAGTGAGGAAGAAATTGAACTGGGGTTGGAACTTCTCAAAAAGAGAGAGAAACGGGGAAGAGAAAGAGAAGAACGGTAAAGAGAAAGAGAAGAACGGGAAAGAGAAGAACAGAACAGGGAGAGAGAGGAACGCGATAAAGATCGCGAGTTAACAAAAATGCAACTTGAACTTGAAAGCAAAGGTTTGGAGTTGTCTCAAGGAAGTGAAGGCGCTCTGGGACGATCAAGTGAGGCAGAATCGTACCGCATGGACAGGCTATTAAAGCCATTTGAGGTCGGGACCGACATAGGCTTGTTCCTAAGCAATTTTGAAAGGACTTGCGAGAAGATGAACTTCGGCCCGAATACATGGCCACAGCGGTTGCTGTCTATGTTGCCGTGTGAGGCGGCGGAAGTAATCGCCAGATTGAGTGCACAGGATGCACATGATTATGCAAAAGTTAAGGCGAGTCTCCTGAAGAAATACCGCCTTTCAGCCGAAGCTTTTCGGCAAAGGTTTAGGAGCAAAAAGATAGTGAGGGATACCCGGAGTTTGCATATAGCTTAAAGGCCAACCTGGTAGAGTGGTTGAAAAGCGCGGAAGCGTACGACAACAGAGACATGATCATTGAATGCATGTGTCTAGAGCAGTTTTACAAAACCATCCCCCAAGCTGTGAAACTGTGGGTGCAAGACAGAGGTAATGTAAACACCGTGGAAAGGGCGGCTGAATTAGCCGAAGAGTACGCAACCCGTAGAAAGTCGAACGCCGAGGAGGGAAACTGGGACGGTCGAAATGGACCGCGGAAACCATTTCCGTTCAAAAAGGGTGCGCAGACTAGACGATCGGAGCCTGTAGACATGGCGGAAAAGCCCGCAGAAAAGAGCGAGGAGAAACTTAACGGAGAAACCGCACAAAAAGAATAGAAAAGAAAATTCGAATCTTTTAGACCAATGCGCTGTTACAAATGCCACAAACTGGGACACATAGCTGTAAACTGCGAGAAGTCTAGCGTAGTTTTCTCCTACGTGGAGGAAAAAGATGAGAATATGGAACTTTTAAGTCCGTATCTCCACGACCTGCAAGTTAATGGAAAACCATGCCGAGTGCTAAGAGACAGTGCCGCCACGATGGACATTATCCATCCGTCTTACGTGACGGTAGATGACTTCACCGGAGAAGTAGCATGGATAAAACAGGTTGTAGAAGAACACAGCGTGTGTCTGCCCATGGCCGAAGTCAAAATCAATGGACCATTCGGGGAGCTAGAGACTGAGGCTGCAGTTTCCAAATTTTTGTCACTGCAGTATCCTTACATCTTTTCGAATCGTTCGAATCAGTTACTGTGTGACAAAGGGCTCAAACTGGGAGAGGGCATAGTACAAGCATTGACCCGAGGCCAAGCTCGTAAGATCGCGGCGCTTTCGGCTGAAAATGCTCAAGCTCCTCCAGCGGAAGCAGAAAAGGGGATAACTTCAATACCCGAATCCGAGCTAGGCCCGAGGGACAAAACAGTTGAGGAGAGCCTGCCAGCTGACCAGATCAATGAGAGCGCAGCACTTGAGTGTCAAAGTTCTAGCCTGCAGGAAGAGCAAGCTGACGCACTCACAAGCGAGACAGGGTCGTTATTATCACCGGCCTCAAAGAACTTTGATCAGCTCTTACGTGTGGAGAGTCACTGGCAGCTGAGCAAAAGAATGATGAGAGCTTAGCTAAATTACATGACACAGCTAAAGAAGGCATTGCTAGGCGCAATGTGACGATACATGAGAGAGGAGGTTTGTTGTATCGGCACTACAGAGATCGAAAGGGTAGGATTTTAGATCAGTTAGTCGTACCTACTAAGTACAGGGAGGACCTTTTGAGTCTCTGTCATGGAAATGGGTGGTCCGGCCACCTAGGCATAAACAAATCAAAGGAAAGATTGCTTATGGAATACTACTGGCCTGGCTGTTTCAAAGACGTAGAAAACTTTGTAAGATCATGCGACGCCTGCCAGCGTTCTGGTAAACCAGGAGAGACATGGAAAGCTCCACTGAAGGTAGTGCCCTTAATAACAGAGCCTTTCAGACGACTTGTAATAGACACGGTAGGGCCTCTTCCAAAAACAAAATCGGGCTACAGGTACTTGTTTACCATGCTGTGTCCGGCTACCAAGTTTCCAGAAGCAATCCCTTTGAGAGAGCTCAGTTCCACCGAAGTAGTAGACGCGCTTTTAACAGTGTTTGCACGAGTTGGGTTTCCAGCCGAAATTCAGGCAGATCAAGGGTCAGTATTCACGAGCGCATTGACTTCCACATTCTTGCAAAAGTGCGGGGTAAAGTTAATACACAGTTCTGTCTATCACCCTCAGTCAAACAGTGTAGAGAGGTGGCATTCGGTGCTTAAGCGAGTTTTGCGTGCGCTCTGTTACGAGCATAAGGAGGACTGGGAGAACTGTCTGCCGGCAACTTTGTTTGCTTTGCGAACGGTTCCACATGAAGCGACAGGGTTCTCACCAGCAGAACTAGTGTATGGGAGGACACTCCGTTCTCCACTGAGAATGTTAAGAGAGATGTGGGAGAAAAGAGGGGAGAGTCCAACAGTGGTTGAATACGTGCTAAATTTACTGGAATGGCTAAGCCCAACCCAAGAACTAGTCGGAAAGAACATGGGAGTAGCTCAAAAGAGCGCCAAATTCTATTACGACAAGAATGCGAGGCTTCGTACGTTTAACGCCGGAGACCAGGTAATGATCCTCAAACCTTCAAGAAAGAACAAGCTTGAAGTTCACTGGGACGGGCCCGTTAAAGTGTTGCAGAAACTTTCAGATACTAACTATGCTCTGAAAATGCCCGGTCGCAGGAAGGAAGTGAGGATATATCACTGTAATTTGATGAAGCCGTATGTAGAGCGGAGCGGAGTCGTTAACTATATCATCAAAGAGCCGGATGGCATTAGTACCAAGTTTAAGGAATACAGGGCGACCTCCAACTCTGAAATCGGCCTAGAAGAAGTAGTCGAGCACTCGGTAAGCTCGCACGCTCTAAGACCCGAGCAGTTAGATGAGCTAAAAGAGGTGTTAGAGGAATATCTCGACAGATTCAGCGATCGGCCGGGTAGAACCGAACTGATAACGCATGAAATTGAGCTGACATCAACCGAACCAGTAAGATCAAAGCCTTACAGGGTGTCTCCAAGACAGAGAGAGATTATGGAGGCAGAGATACAGCGCATGCCTGAGTTGGGAGTTATTGAGCCCGCTGAGAGTGACTACACGTCACCGCTAATACTGGTAGAAACCCCTAACAAGGACCCTCGTCCGTGTGTTGACTACAGGAAGTTAAATGCCATCACTAGGGATCAGCTGTACCCGATACCCAACATTGAAGAACGAATTGAAAGAGTTAGCGCTGCTAAATACATTTCAACTATAGATCTCGTGCGGGGGTACTGGCAAGTTCCCCTTTCAGAAAGTGCCAGCCGCTATGCCGCATTCATCTCGCCTGTAGGCACTTTTCGCCCTCTCGCACTCAGCTTCGGGCTGAAGAACGCGCCGTTTAGCTTCTCTAAGTTAATGGATATTGTCCTAAAGACTTGCAGGAGTTCGCCTTGCCCTATCTTGATGATGTAGCAATTTTTTCGGACAGCTGGGAACAACACGTATCGCACCTCAAACAGGTGTTCTCACGGTTGAGGGAAGCCGGCTTAACGATGAAAGCGGAAAAGTGTAGGTTTGGTTGTTCGCAGGTTACTTATCTGGGCCATGTTGTCGGTCAGGGCATGAGACGGCCGGCTGAGCTGAAAATAGCTACGATTGGAGGATTTTCTCAGCCGCGCACGAAAACGGACTTTCGTTCATTTTTGGGACTTGTGGGGTACTATCAACGGTACATTCCGAATTACTCGCAAATGGCAGGTCCATTAAAAGACGCCCTCCGAAAGGGAGCACCGAGTAACGTACACTGGGATAAGGACAAAGAGAACGCTTTCCAAAGTTTGAAAACGCTATTGGTTTCTCGCCCTGTGCTTCGCGCGCCAGGCTACACAAAGGAATTCATAGTTCAATGCGACGCAAGCGACAGAGGTATGGGCGTGGTACTTAGTCAGGTCGGCGACGATAACGAGGAGCATCCTATCCTCTATGCCAGCCGTAAACTAAATGTAAGAGAGGAAGCCTACAGCGCTTCAGAGAAGGAATGTGCTTGTTTAGTTTGGGCCGCACAGAAGTTGTCGTGTTACTTATACGGAGCGAAGTTCATCTTCGAGACCGACCACTGTCCTCTGACGTGGCTCAATCAAATGTCACACAAAAATGGTCGCTTGCTCCGATGGAGCCTCACTCTCCAAGAGTACAACTTCTCCGTTAGATATAAGAAGGGAAAGTTGCATAGCAATGCGGATGGCTTGAGCAGGCTAATTTTAATTCTGCGTTTGAGGGTCCCGCCTAAATTTTAGGGTTACTAGTGCTAATTTTATTAAGCGAAGAAGATCCCCTCTCATTTAGCAGGATTTCCTCCATGATTGCTGAATTTGTCAGCAGGAATTTGCTTCAGAAATTGGCATAGCGAAATGCAGCATTTTTTGTTTCTGCACTTCTGTTTTTTTTTTTTTTGAAGCCTAGCGAGTCTAAAGTGAGAGCCAATGCACGTCATCTCGGCGCAGAGCCGTGTTGTGGGTTCATTTTGCAGTTGCCTGTCCTTGTCGGATGTTTTGGGGCGGTGACATCAATACACAAGTGGTCGCTGCGAGCCAAGACATCAATCCCCCCCCTGACCACCTGCCGTTCTCTTCCTGCCTAGCGGTTGTCAGCGCTAGACAGACGAGATTTTTCGGGCCATGGAGGCGCTGTTAAGAATGGCGAGCTGCAAGGAAAAATTGCCACCCAATTACGACTGGGGGACAAGACGCGCATCCCCCACTCTCCGTCGCTGCAGCTAGGCTGCGTTCGAAGAAGCGGGCTTTGTGCTGAAAACCGCCTCCATCCACCAGCCCCATCGCAGTTGTGACGAAACGGGTTCGACGGACGAACTATTGTGCCCGAGGGCCCCAGCGCCGACCTGATTTGCTACGCGTGAGCAAGCCGCAGCGGGACAACGAGCTACCCAGAATGTCTCCGAGGTACCCGGAACGACTCCCCTCCGACGATGGCTCCAGACCTTCGCACCTGTGTGTTTGCGTGTGTGTGGGCGTAAACGATACTGCGGAACGGCGCCCCTCTGTCGTCGGTTCCAGACCTTGGAATGTGTGTGCCTTTGTGTGCATAAACTGTTCTTCGGGGCGGCGGCAAATTTACAATGAGTAAACGAACGCTCGCGTCACCTTGTCGCGGGAGGCGGCTAGTTTTGCGATGACCAAACGAACATTCGCTGCCTTGTATCGCCGGAGGACCGAGTGTTTAAAAACGGCTGTTGGGCGGAGGCTCGACAGACTTCTCTCGTGCAGTCAGGTTGGACTGACACACTTTCTCTGGAGCAGTCATGTTGGACTGATTTAATTTCTGTAAATAAACCCATTTTCCTCGTTCTCGATGAGAAGCAGTTCTTCCCTTCATCAACGTCCTCAGCGTGTTTAAGTTGGACGACGGCATGGGCCAGCTACCTTCGAATTCATGCCGGACTCCAATCTTGGCAACGAATCTCGAGCGATGGGATTGAGCCCCCAATCCTGACACCCCGGGAAGGCGGTGGTGCCTGGTTCGAGTCCCGGACCAGGAAGAATTTTTCTTTCGAGGAACCCGTATGGGTTTCTTTTGCAGCATGCAATTGCTACGAACGGGTGGATGTCTGATTTTCTCTTTATTATTTATTTCTCTCCACCTTGAGGGTTTCCGCAGAACTATTGCATCAACAAAGACAGTATGCATAAAATAAAAATGAACGTGGTACATATCTGTTAGCTGTGCATTTGAAACAGGTACATATGTAGCAGTTTAGAATGCCACTTTTTTCATTGAACAAAGTATCAAGTTCTATCATCGTGAGGGGTTAGGGTAACCCTCCCTGGTAGACTTTACCCTTGTGGAAACGGCGGCTTCGGTTTCGCTAGGTTGCTCAGAGTTCGTCGCAGTTGCACACTGAATAACAAGTGTGCGCAATGATCACCTTCTACGGCGATTTCATGCTATACGGAGGCGCGTTTTCGCCGCCGCCGCTAGAGGGTTCGAAGGAGTGCTTTTGGCTGCAGAGCCAGGCGGACTCACTCGAACGGAGGGGAGACATCGGTGCACAAGCGTTCATCTTTGAAAGAACGAGGGACGAGAAAGGCACACGGATCCCAAACATCATGAACCGTTTGCTAAGAACTATTATAAATACAAGCGTTTCTGCTGATCGGCTCTGTGCATAATGCTCGGTCTCAGAGGAACGTACAGCAAGCGTCAAGCTGAAACTGCCCCTGCTTTGATTGGGCGTTGCCGATGGCTTTAGGTCAGTTGTCATGCCGGCGTTGTGATACGCCTGGTGGTGAAAAACTTTTATTGATGAGAAGGCCAAAAGTAAATAAAATTTAAATTCAGCGTTGTGGGCGGCCTTCAGACTGCCTGTTGGGGCATCCAGGCCGTGCCTAGTCGCGACGTCCTCTGCCCAGGTCACCACCCGGAGTTGGAGATCCGGCTCGGTGTTGGACAAAGCAGCCTTCCACTGCTGCGGACTGGTTAGATGCCAAGAGGCAAGGGGCAAGTGTGCCTCAGCAGGAGAATAAGGCGTGAGCGTAATCGACGCGGGAGCTGCCTCATAAGCGGCAGACCGGCGAGTGTGCCCCGGGTTGGGGGAGGGCAAGACGTGCGGGAGTCAGAAAGGTGTGGGCCTGAAGGTGGCGCCACGAGTGTTAGCGGTGCTGAGGTGCTGGAAAAGGGATTAGTGCGGAGGGAGGAAGGTGGGACGAAAGGGGGGCGGTAGTGCAAAGTGGTATCGCGGTACGTGCGGATCGCGTATTTATTCCCGGCGGGGGCGGGCTTGCTCGGTCAGTCGAATCGCGAGCGATGGAATTGGCCGCCTCGTGGCCAGGATGGGCCGCGTGAGCGGGCATCTAGATGATTTGGATGGGTCGAGAATGGACGGTGTTGGAACGCAAGATACCAATGGCCGGAAATTCAACCGCGTAATTGCAGACCGCAGGTTCGGAGCCACTGAAAATGTAATTCGCGGAGATTTGCGTGATGACAAGGGCGTTAGCTGCCTCCTCGGCCTCGACAGAAGTCGAAGTGTAGATTGAGGCACTAAGAGTGGGTCGGAGAGAATTGGCAGTGACTGCAAGGTCATGTGCTGGGTATTGGTGGCGGGACGGCATTCACATAAGCCAGAGCGCGTTGCTGTTCATACCGAGGCCAGAGAGCGGAGGCTCGTGCTACTCTACAGGAGTGGTGGTCTTCACGATGCATATATTTAGAGAGGGGAGTAACGCAGACGTAGGAAGGGATGGGCAGTGAGGTGGGCAGAGAGATAAGAGGGGAATGTTTAGGGTGGAGAGAAGGGACAGGGCCGACTTATATGCCTGGTGAATGAGGCTGTTGACTTTTTCTTCCTCGGTACGAGGAAGGAAGAGATACGGAAGACAATAGATGAGGGGCGGCTGAGAACACAGGCCTGGACCAGGCGGCGGAGGTTGTGTTCGCGCATGCCGTGATGACGGTTGGCAATGCGGCGTGTGAGGCGGATGGTGTGGTGCACAGTGTTTGTGAATCGAGTGATGAGGGTGGTGTGCTTGCCATTGGATTGAAGAAAGAGTTCGAGGATCCGGAAGGTAGAGACGCGAGGAAGGCATGTGCCGTCAAGGGAGACGATCAGTGGAGAAGGCGACAGGGGGGCAATCTCCCGAGGCAGAAGGAGCAAAAGCTTTGATTTGGTCGGGGAGCAGCTCAACCCGATAGCCTGGGCGTGAGTCGCTACCGCATCCACGCATGCCTGTAGAGTGGTCTCCATGTCGCCGAGATTGCCGGTGGTCACCCAGAGAGTGATGTCATATCGGCGTAGAAAGCATGAGACAGAGCTGGGACAGTGCTGTAATAGTTGGCATCGGGCATGTAAAAAGGGTAGCTGGCCCATGCCGGCGTCCGACTCATTCATGCCAAGAACGCTGTTCAAGGAAGGAACTTGTTCTAATCGAGAACAAGGAGTATTTTCTTTTACAAAATCTACATGAGGAGTGCAGAACGTTACATCTCATCAGTCTAACATGACTGAAGTGAAGCACACCGAGGCGTCGCAAACATTCGCTTACGCCCCTCGGTCTTCCCTAATCCCTAGGCGAGGGAAGTCTGCCGCACCCCCCTCCCCCCTTCGTCCAATAAGAGCGTCCAAAGTCGTCGAAGGACCCGCGTTGAGGGTGAGGGTTCACACAATCACTCCCGCACCTTTTTTTCACTGAGTACAGAGGAAGGAGGGACAGAGAGCCTTGGGGGTACCCTTGTCGTCAAGAGAGAACGAAGGAGAAGAAAGTGGGCCGTTTAAGATTTCGGCTGTGCTGTGGGCGAGGAAAGCGGTGACGTAAGCATGGACACGGGCTCCGACATGGAGGGAGGAGAGAGCATCCAGAATGGCGGTGTGATGTACCTTGTCGAATGCTTTGGTAAGGTCCAGCGCCAGGATAGCCCAAGTGCGTTTGTGGTGGGAGGGGTGTAGGACATCCTCGGAAAGTTGGAGCATGACATCCTGGGTGGAAAACTGGGAACGAAAGCCGAACATGGAGTCCGTATACAAGTGATGACCATCCAAATGCGGGCCAGGATCACGTGCTCGAACAGCTTGCCGAGACAGGAGGCGAGGGAGGTGGGGCGGAGGTGTTCGAGTGCAATAGGTTTGCCGGGTTCGGGAATGAAAGAGACATGTGTATGGGTCCAGGAGGAAAGAAGACTGCCAGCATGCCAACGTATAGTGAGAAGTTCAGTAAGGGCTTCGAGGGAAGGGGTATCTGGGTTGCGGAGTGTCTTGTTAATCACGCGGTCCACCCCCGGGGCCGAGGTGTTGCGGCGCGTGAGTAGCGCAGCACGAACCTCGCTAAGGAAGATGTCCGCTTCAAGGTCGAGGTTGGGGGCAGCCGAGGGTGCCGTGTTCATCGGCGCGGAGCCGGCGGCTGTGGAGGTGCGGGAGCTGTGCAAGGAGGAGCGGTGGAGGACAGACGCGCTGGCGCGGCCTGCAGCTAGCGCGACAGCCCCTGAATTTGGAGCTGCTGGGCAGCGATAGTGGCCTCGAGGGCCAAGGTTTGGGGGTCCGACCTGTGAGGCTGTAATTTCCAGCTTGCCGGTGATGTGGTGTTGGCGACGGGCGCGATGGACTTCTCGGACCTGGGCGAGGCGGGAAGGAGACGGAGCGGTGGCTGCTGGCAGACCGGGCACCACGGGAGGCAGTGCGGCGGCGGGAAGGCCGGGAGGTGTTGAGGATGGGCCCGGTGGGTGGCGCTGGTGAGGGAGGCTGGGGCTTGGATGTGACCGGGGGTGATGACGGTTAAACAGGAGCTCGACTGCCGTGTGGGCCTGGCCGCAGCGGTGGCAGAGGGCGGACTTGAGCTTGGTACAGACGTCCGCGCGGTGTCCAGGAGGCCAGCAGTTCGTGCAGACTTCAGCTTTTTGGCGGAGAGGGTGGCAGCGGTAAATCTCGAAATTAAAGACGATGGTACAGAGGACAGTGGAAGAGCCAACGTAGGCGATGAGGATGGATTTGGAACGCCCCATCTGGCGCGCGTCGGCGATGGCGTAAGGGGTCAAGGACCTCGTCCTGGGTTAGGGAGTCCACGGCCTTGTATATGATGCCACGGAGGGCGTTGTCGGGTGTGCTCATGTAGGTACGCAGGGGGCCAGAGATGGGACCCAGGCGGAGTTCCTAGACCCAGAAGTAGAGACGAGCACGCGGATCAGATGGGGTGCTGACCGTATGGGTTGTACGGATTGGTCCGCATACACGGCCGGCGGTGCGGGCGGTGGCGTAGTCGATGAAGCAAAAGTGCAGAGTATTTGGAGCAGGGCTCCGTTAGTGGCATTGCGAAGGTCAAGTCCCCCTCCCGGTCTGAAGAGTATTTTGAATCACTCTGCTGGGAGGTCAGCAAGGAGAGCGTGACGACAGAAAGTGGTAGTGCTGGGGGCGGTGGCTGGCGGCGGAGTAGGGGTCGGATGGGGGCGAAGCAGGTGGTACGAGGGGGGGGAGGGGTACTTGTCGCCGTAAACCAAAATATATCATGTACATCTGTTAACATTATGACCGATCTTGAAATCCTATTGCTTAAATGCCATGCCGCACCCCATTCAATTTTACTTGGCGTTTGCTATAGGCCCCCTCATAGTACTCCAGACTTCTCTCTCAAACTGAATAACAACTTAAATAACGACCGAACACCCCAACATGCATGTAATTCTATATGGAGACATTAATTTTTCTAATATCGATTGGTCAAGCCGGCCTGCACCAACGGCTACATCAAGGGAATCGAACGAGTTCCTTGAGGTATGCCTCAACTTTAACTTATCTCAAGTGCTCACAGAACCAACCCGTGTCACCGATAACTGCCAAAATATTCTAGACCTTGTCTTAACAAGTAATTCTGAGGGCGTGTCATCCATCACGTATCTTCCCGAAATAAGTGACCATAAAGTCATTCACGTTGACTTCGTAATTAAACCCGTTTTCACCCCGACTGTTAAAAAGGCTATTCGCTTGTATGAAAGGGGCAATTATGAAGCAATTAATCATGAACTAACGCAATTTTACCCCAGTTTTGCAAGTGTTTTTCCTTGTCATACCATGGGCGAAAATTGGCTCATTTTCAAAGAGAAACTAAACAATCTAGTTGGCAATTACATTCCAATTCAGCACAACCCTGGTTCAATAAAGCCCTGAAGCGAGTAGAAAACAGGAAAAAACGTCTCTTCCGCGCAGCTAAGTCCCGTAACACCCCTGACGCATGGAATAAATACAAAGCCGCTGAAACTGCCTATCTAGAAGCCATACATCATGCCAAACGCTCATTCTTTTATTCTGATGTGCCGAACATGCTTAATGACGACCCCCCAAAAATTGTGGCAAGTCTTAAGCCACAGGACACGCGAACTATTACCCTATCAAATGAATCAGGTGATTCCCTAACCGACGCTGAATGTGCTCACTCGTTTAACACAATCTTTGCGTCAGTTTTTACACAAGAAACTGAAATGTCATTTTCTATTCCCCATGCGAACTTTCAATGTACCATGCCACCAATTGCATTTTTCCATCCGGCATTTCATCCCTCATAGACAACATTAAACTTTCATCGGCAGCTGGTGTGGACGACATTATGTCTAAACTTCTAAAGAACACTAAACATATTTGTGCAGCATATCTCTGTCTTCTATTTTCACAGTCAGTTTCAACAAACGTGCTGCCTCCAGATTGGAAGCACGGAACGGTCGTTCCAGTTCACAAATCGGGCAACAAACACTCCCCATTAAATTATCGCCCCATCTCATTAACCAGTGTACCTTGCAAAATCCTGAAACATATCTACACACATATCATGGACTTTCTTGATGCCAACCATTTTTTTCATCCTGCGCAGCATGGCTTCAGGAAAGGTTTTTCCTGCGAAACTCAGCTAGCTATGTTCGTTCACGACCTCCATGTAAACCTTGACTCTAACTTCCAGACTGACGCCATCTTCCTAGATTTCGCCAAAGCTTTTGACAAAGTTCCTCATGAGCGTCTACTACTAAAACTTGCCGCATTACATCTTAATACCGATATATTAGCACGAGTTAAAGAATTCTTAAGTAACCATTCGCAATCAGTCTTTGTCAACAATCAAGCATATAACTCTACCCCTGTAACCTCAAGCGTACCCCAAGGGTCCGTCCTTGGTCCACTACTATTTCTAATTTACATTATTGACATACGAATGCATGTATCTTCAAACATCCGTATGCTTGCAGACGATTGTGTAATTTATCGTAAAATTAACAGCGTTTCTGATAACACGTCCTTTCAAAACGACCTGCGAAGTGTGCAGGAACGGTGCAACCTTTGACTAATGGAACTAAACCCTAACAAACGTAAGACTGTCTCCTTCTACCGCCGCAGAAATCCACTTGTTTTCTCGTATCAAATTGCTGACGTCAACCTTGAATTAGTTCCTTCCTACAAATATATCGGAGTAACGCTTAGTAGTGATTTAACCTGGGAAACGCACATTATGAATATCATTTCATCTGCTAACAAAACACTCGGGTTTTTAAAACGCGATTTGCACCACGCCCCCAAAAATGTAAAATTACTAGCCTATCAGTCTCCCGTCAGGGCGAAATTAGAATATGCATCCCCCATTTGGAACCCTCATCAAGTATATCTCATCAATCAACTGGAATCGTTTCAAAATCGAGCTGCAAGATTTATTCATTCTAAGTACTCCTACGACATCAGTATATCGGCACTAAAATCAGAATCCGGCTTATCATTGCTCGCATCTCGCCGCCGCATTGCTAGTCTTTGTTTTTTTTTCACAAGTTCTTTTACAGCTCACTTGGCAAAGCACCATACATTCTCCCCCCGGCACGCATATCCAGCCACACCGGTCACCCGCAACAAGTCGCGCGCCCGCGTACACGCACTGTCACTTTTTCGTCTTCATTCCTTTTTCGTGCAGCAACAGACTGGAACGGCCTTTCCAACGAAATCACAGTCATAACCTATCCTAGCACATTTTTAAACACCGTGACAAATAATCTTACCCTGTATTAAAAACATGGCCTTCAATTTTTCATGTATGTATATACCCACCCCTTATGCAATACCCCTTCAATGGGGCCTTTAAGGAAATAAAATGAAATGAAAACATTCGTGCAACTATTTATAAAGAAACTGCTGCTTTATTCCGCTGAATTCCAGCTTTTTTCTTCTTTGCCTTAACATTGGCACCCAATATCCTGTCACTGATCTTGCGGAAACATGAACGCATGATTTTTCGGCGCCGATTTGTAATTGCTCCTGCAATTGGGCACGTAACACTTATTGGGCATATCCTGGCATGAACGTAATCCCCATTCCACGGCAATGAAGGCTTGCCGGACACAACCGCAATCGCAGCACAAGCGAAGAGGCTACGTGCACGGTTCACGTCCAGAAAAAAAAAGTGCGCTCGGAAGCATGTCGCAGCATACCAGGACTTTTCTAACCCCAAAGCTATCCAAGGAGTGGCAAGGTTCCCGGAACTAATCGAATTGTTATCGCCGTCGTCGCCCACTCAGTCTTCCGCTTCTCATTTTCAACACAGTTGTGCCGTTCGTAGCTTCGTAGCACGCTGCACAGAACTTCTATGTGGGTCTCTTTTGCGTGACGTAGCTCAAGGGGAGAGGGTACAGCCAGAAGGCCGTAAGTTCTTTAGAGGGTGTTGCCCTAGCGCGGGGGTTGTCACCGAAACAAAATCATAACAAAATATCACGAGCCATTCCACTCTGTGACGGTGGATGACCATGCATGGAAGCTGTTTAGCACACGACACAGAGGGGATATAGAATAAAGCTACGAACTCATTTACCACGATGTTTACATACATTCGCGTGGACGACGGGACCGCCGCCCCATGGAGCCGAAGTCACAAGACACACGTGACGTGTCGGTGGGACCGCCACCGCGGGAGACCGGAAGGAAAGCAGGAACGCCGACAAAGAGAGGCTAGTGCGAGCGTAGACCTCGCCAACGCGGGTCAAAGTGCAGTGTCTGTTTTTATCAGCTGAATATCTAATGCGGGTTCTATTTGGACTATAGATATCAACTTATTTTTTGCAAGTTGGCGGAGTACTTCAAGTCTGTTTCACCTCAGCCGCGGTTAGGCGCGATATTTCACTATCTCCGGGATCAGCCCACGGTTTTTGCACGCGCAGAACAATAATGCATGGAACCCTCGACATAAACAGCCCTTCACTATAAAACAAACTCTGCTTACCCCGCGTGATGCACCGCAGCAGCAGTAGCAACGTGTCGCTACGCTCAGCCTTGCTGTGTTTCGGGCGACCACACTAATGCCTCGTCAGGGCAACAGCGGTACGCTCTTTAATATTGTCAGACAATGACCGCTTGCCTCTAGAGCTTCTTTTTCGAAGCAGTCAACGCGAGTTTTTGCACTGTGAAGGTTAGGCACAGGCGCAATAAAGTTTTGTTAGGCTGAACGACTTACATGGCTATACTCGCGGACCACTTCCTGTGGCAATGAAGGGGGCAGAGCTCGCACAAGCGAGAGAGCTTCTGAAAAAAGTCCCACATTTCGATCTGTTTAAGCTGGGGAAAAGAAAACATAAACACCATATTTAAAACAGCTACATATATGACAAAACACACCACCGCCTTGTTTTGCGGCTTTTCCCTTCCGGTCAAACGCGAAGCCATCGCACGTCGAAGGTGCGTCGATTCATGCGTCTCTTCTGAGAAAGCGCTGCCGGACTACTTGGCACAAGAGCACCCCCGTGGCCTACCCTTCATTGCCACAGAGAGTATACGCAGTGACGTTAGCGTTGGTCCATCGTGACGGCTGCACATTTCTTTGCACAGGGCTTGGACGGCATGTCCAAGAGGGACATCGTGGCGTCACTGGGCTGCTTCGCATTGTACACTTTCTCCCAGCAGATGGCTGACCCGTGCGTGGACGCAAACCTCGTGAGTTTGACTACAGCGCCGGCGAGCTAGTTGAAAGCTGCATAGTTTTCATTCGACATAAGCTGCACAAAGAAAAGAGATTAGGCTACACAAAGCAGTGAGAAAAGTGAGGAACAAAACTTCACACTGACATAGGCTCAAAAGAACTTGGTGTTTGTCAAGTTGGTAAGGACATCCTAAATAATTAAATGAGCGCAAATAGACACACTAGCAACCACGCACACACGCAGACACATCCTCCACACATGGCGCTGCGTTGGGGGGACGTGCCTATAGTGTGTCTGCATGTGTGGGTGTATGTCTGCGTTTGTGAGTGTGTGCATGCGTTGTTGCGAGTGTGCCTCTACTTGCGCTTATTTAATTATCTACGACACATAGGCTCAGTGATGCAGAGCAAAGCGGCTGGCTGTTAAGAAACAGCGCGAACCACTTCGCTCTTCCATAGCATCCACACTTAAAACGACACACAGCGCTGTGTCCTGGTCCCATCGGACCCGCTGCAGTCATGCACATACATCATGTTCAGTTCTCTGTCCTCCAGATGTAGCTTCATATAGCAGCAGCGTACGACGAAAACGGCTCTCCTGCGTTTCAGTTGTCAGTGATGAAAGAGTCGACAAAGATCTTCCTGAATTTTTAAAATCTGTGTAGACCATACTTTTTGTTACATGAAACATCTTTAAGATCGGTGCCGCAGGGGGCGTGTGCATGGCTTGCTAAACTGCATGTAACGAAAACATGTCATACCATTATTGATTACAAAATTGCAGCCATTGTAGCCACGCGTCTTACCTTGGTATTGTTGTGCGAAGGAAAGAAGCCATTACAGATCGTGCATGTGTCTCACGTGCGCAGTTAGCGTCTCGCTACGCATTGAGCAATTGGAGCTAAATTTAGCTTGTCGCTCGGCCTTCACAGAGCTTGGCACAACGTTTGTCCATCCGGGCAGGAGCGGTCGCGTTGAGAGATCTCACTCAGCCACATTATAGTATAATCCACCAAATTTAAACCTGCATTAATGAGGAATTATAAGGCCTACGAGTGTGCGATTGTAACCATGAAATTCTTTTAGCTCCCGTTGTCGGCGACCTTCAAGAGACGTTGAGCCAAAAGCCAGAGCCGTTATCCGGGCATTCAAGACGAGAACGGGGCGAGAACGAAACGAGAACATCCGGGCATCGTTGCGAGAACAAAACGAAGTCATCCGGGCGACCCGTCAAAACTTAAGAAAATGCGGTCTCTGGAACGTCGCTATTGGAAATGACAAATAAAGCTTCAGCGCACTAGTACTTACAGCTTGAGTGATATTGTTAACAAACATTAGGAAGAACTGTTTTTTGTAACTTGTTTGAGAAGTAACTAGCGTATGTATACGGTCTTTCTTAGTTGCCCGGATAACGGCTTTGGCTTTTGGCTCAATGTCACTTGAAGGTCGCCGACAACGGGAGCTAAAATCATTTCATGTTTAAAATCGGTTGAAGGTAGCGGCACTACAGGAAGCAAAAAACACCACACCACGGAAGCGGTCAACCGTTAAATCAACACTTCTCTGCCCGCCGTAGTGGCTTTGCGGCTATTGCATTGCCAGGGGTTGTGGGTTTGATGCCGACCTCGGCAGCCGCATTTCGACGGGGGCGGAATAGAAAACGCACGTGCACTTATATTTTGGGAGACGTTAAAGAACTTCGAAAGACTTGAAAAATTATAGACCGATCAGCTTACTGTCAGTAGCCTACAAGCTATTTACTAAGGTAATCGCAAATAGAATCAGGAACACCTTAGACTTCTGTCAAGCAAAGGACCAGGCAGGATTCCGTAAAGGCTACTCAACAATAGACCATATTCACACTATCAATCAGGTGATAGAGAAATGTGCGGTATATAACCAACCCTTATATATAGCTTTCATTGATTACGAGAAAGCGTTTGATTCTGTCGAAACCTCAGCAGTCATGGAGGCATTACGGAATCAGGGTGTAGACGAGCCGTATGTAAAAATACTGAAAGATATCTATAGCGGCTCAACAGCCACCGTAGTCCTCCATAAAGAAAGCAACAAAATTCCAATAAAGAAAGGCGTCAGGCAGGGAGATACGAGCTCTCCAATGCTATGCACAGCGTGTTTACAGGAGGTATTCAGAGACCTGAATCGGAAAGAAATGGGGATAAGAGTTAATGGAGAATACCTTAGTAACTTGCGATTCGCTGATGATATTGCCTTGTTTAGTAACTCAGGGGACCAATTGCAATGCATGCTCACTGACCTGGAGAGGCAAAGCAGAACAGTGGGTCTAAAAATTAATCTGCAGAAAACTAAAGTATTGTTTAACAGTCTCGGAAGAGAACAGCAATTTACAATAGGTAGCGAGGCACTGGAAGTGGCAAGGGAATACATCTACTTAGGGCAGGTAGTCACGGCGGATCCGGATCATGAGACGGAAATACCCAGAAGAATAAGAATGGGCTGGGGTGCGTTTGGCAGGCATTCTCAGATCATTAACAGCAGGTTGCCATTATACCTCAAGAGAAAAGTGTATAATAGCTGTGTCTTACCAGTACTCACCTACGGGGCAGAAACCTGGAGGCTTACGAAAAGGGTTCTACTTAAATTGAGGACGACGCAACGAGCTATGGGAAGAAGAATGGTGGGTGTAACGTTAAGGGATAAGAAAAGAGCAGATTGGGTGAGGGAACAAACGCGAGTTAATGACATCTTAGTTGAAATCAAGAAAAAGAAATGGGCATGGGCAGGACATGCAATGAGGAGGGAAGATAACCGATTGTCATTAAGGGTTGGGGACTGGATTCCAAAGGAAGGGAAGCGTGCATTTCTATAAAGTTTTTTCTGACATGAAGTTACGTGAGTAGTTGGTTCATTTGGCCTTTGCACCAGAAAACACCATTCATCATCATCATCAAATTCAGGGGGCGGCAGAAAGTTAGGTGGGCGGATGAGATTAAGAAGTTTGCAGGGACGACATGGCCAGAATTAGTACATGATCGGGGTTGTTGGATAAATATGGGAGATGCCTTTGCCCTGCAGTGGGCGTAACCAAGCTGATGATGATGATGATGAAAGAACTTCACGGTATCAAAATTAATCCGGAGTCCGCCACTACGGCGTGCCTCATAATAAGATTGTGGTTCTGCCACGTACAGCCCCATACAGCTACAAACACAGTTATTTTCCCAGAACAGTTAAAACTGGAACTCATTGCCCCAGGAGATTTTCGCAGGTGAGAATTTTTCTACACTAGAAAATTATATCTTTGGTGTTTAGTGTTCAAATGTATTGTACTCTTATTGTTGTTGTTTAACAGACATACTGTTGCTTTTAGCGTATTGATGAGTGTTTAAAGAAACGAATTCATGTTTTCTTGTTCTTGCTGTTACGGTTTACTTGATTTTTCCTTTGCCCCTCCAGCTTGGACCAAGATGTTGGCCCGCAAAATAAGTAAATAAAATAAATAAATAATCCAATTCAAGTTTAATACTTGTGCACCATGCTATGTGCCATGTGAGGCAATGACAATGTTCAACCTTCTCAGAGGTTATAAAATATGGCGCACAACAACGCCTCAAGCGAACACTTCTCCCTGTGTGTTCTGTGTACTACGCAAACAAACAGCAGTGGTGTGCGCAAGGTATAACCTTTAAGATCAACTCACCACTCCCGTGTTAGACTAAACGCTGAAGCAATTGAACATTCGCCGTTAACATCACCGCTAATCATGGTCAATCAAATCAACCAGCACAGAAAGCTTCGCTTACATCGATTCCCACGATCCGCGGGATCTGCATAATCTTTTTCTCAGTATTTGCTCTTCTAAGTTTTCTGCTGCTGGGTGTGCTGCGTTTAAAGTTATATCCTCTTTACTCAAGTACATACGCATCCCCGAAAAAACGTGTGCTCAGGGTAAGCTTTCAAAGGCTCACCTTACGTTCACTTCTTTTAGCACTGTAGTGCGTTTCTGTGCGGTGTCGATCTCGCCCGTATGCGTTTCAGCTGACCGAGCTGCTCTTGTGCCAGTACGACTACACGGAAGACAAGGATCTCGTGAGTTCACTTCGAGCGCCCAACGATCCGAGCGCACGCTAACTCGAGCGCTGTTCCTCCCCAGCTGCTGCGAGAGTTCAACAACGTCAAGTCCCGCGAGGACATCGTCAAGATGATGGAAGATCTTAAGGTAGGCGAGCCACAAACGTCCCCAACGCATTTCGATGAACCGTTAAATTGTGCGGCTTAGCGAAACTGCTCAGCGGACGCCGCTTGTTCGATCACCTGGGTTTCTCAGAAAGACAGCAAAGTCTAGCTAGATGTGAAAAGTGGCCTTCTGTAATAACGCATCGAAAACAGAGATATTTTGTTTCTGCGCGCGCGAGCGCATGACGCGCCACATATTGTGAGTTATCGTACCTCTCGTGTGACGTAATCACTGGCTGATTCATAGGGAGCGGTATGGAAGAAGAAAATAAACTCATTACGTCACGCAGCCAGCTTTGGTGAGCGAGCGCCCCATCATTGTCCATGCGACGAGAAGTAAAGAACAGATACGTTATTATTAATCGTGTGATCACAACTTTTTCGTGGGCAGTGGTGGCAAGCAGTACGTGACGGGCGCCTCCGCGGCCGCCGCCCTCACAGCGAGAGCAGCGGTCAGTGGAAGCGGAAGCGCGTATCCCTTGCCTCATCTTGGGGAATACGCTTCATCTGGACAGTTCATTTGGCGGCGTAATTTCGGTAGTAAATCTCGACGCTTGGCAACCCTTCTACCATTATTACGACCCCCGCGATGCTTCTCTGTGTTGGCTTTCCCCGCGCTAGGCGGCACCGAGCCTCTACGCAGTGCTTTAGCGCCACGCCGCTGATGACGCTGCCAGTGACGACGCAGTGGTGACTGCGTGGGCGCAAATGCTTGACAGCTGCAGTGAGAACGCGATTCTCGTTGCCTTCCAGAACTGCATGGGAACAACGCCGGATCCGGTGCTGCACGAGCTGAATGGGTTCGTAAACAATCTCTTCGCACTTCGCCCGATTCCGTCCCTCGCTTACTGTTCGAACTCCGGCTTCTTATCCCCCGAGGTTGTCATCATTTCTAATGGAATATAAATGTCAGTAGATAAATAATTCGGCGTGCGTCCACTTACGGACACCTGCACTCACGAGTACTGTTCTGTATATTGAACAGAAGTACGGTCTGTTTTTTTCTTCTTTTCTTTCGGTCATTGAAGAATAGCCGTATAGACGCAATTTGGCGTAAGGGCAGTAAAGTTGTTGCACGGCCAGCTTTAAAACGATCGAACCATTGCTTAACCGAGGACCGTCAGAAGCAGCGCCAACTATAAAGCATATACGTGTGCACACAAGCACTGTGTCCCTGTGAGTCGCTTTATTTGTGTATATGTTTTACTTCGCGCAGCTATAAACTCATGGAGCAAAACCAACTGGCCCAATCCTTCACCTTATTAACCAAGAACGCGGCTAGTCGCACATTCACGTGATGTCGCGTCTGCTTAAAGCGCTGAAAACCTCCTCGCATTCCGCTACTCTTCTCCTCAAGAAAAGAAAAAAAAAACCCCGCCGTGGTTGCTCAGTGGCTATGGTGTTAGGCTGCTGAGCACAAGGTCGCGGGATCGAATCCCAGCCACGGCGGCCGCATTTCGATAGGGGCGAAATGCGGAAACACCCGTGTACGTAGATTTAGGTGCACGTTAAAGAACCGCAGGTGGTCGAAATTTCCGGAGTACTCCACTACGGCGTGCCTCATAATCAGAAAGTGGTTTTGGCACGTAAAACCCCATAATTTAAGTTTTTTATCAAGAAAAAAAAACCGCAGAAATAGTTTTGCAATTATTATATGACTGCTGACACGTTCAGGCGAGCAGATAGATGGAAAGCAAAAAGTCGTTGCAATAACCGCCAAGTACCGGCAAAGCCGCAGCACCGCACCCCGACGACAATACCAGAACAAAATCCACGGACCTAGCAATGAAGATGGACAACCGCGATGTGTTCGCACTGGTTGACACCGGTGCTGATTTCTCCGTCGTGAGCGCAGTGTTCGTCACTCAACAAAGGAAAGTTCTTACTGCTTGGGACGGCCCCCAGATACGAACAGCAGGTGGTCACGTAGTGACGCCAAAAGCAAGATGCGGTTCGAGGACACATGTACCCTACCGTTGTCATCGTCCTAGAGCAGTGCTCCCGTGACGTCATTCTGGGCGTAGACTTCCTTTCGGCAAACAGTGGGGTCATTAATCTACAGGCACAGACCATAAGTCTTTCACCAGAGAACGCCATCGCGCACGATTTAGGTCCTGCATTATCTGCTTCACTCGCGATTCTCGATGAACATATCACGTTGCCACCCCGGTCGAGTACTGTGATCGCAGTGGGTACCAACAACGGCAGCTGCGTGGAGGGATTGGTCGAAGCGAACCCAAGTTTACTGTTTGAGCGGGGTTTGTCTGTAGCAAGAGGGATCGTCCGCCTGGTCGAAAGAACAGCCAATATACTGATAACGAATTTCTGCTCGGAATATCGTCATCTTGCTAAAGGTACCACGGTGGCGCTCTTCGAGACTATTCCCGACATAGGCAACATCCTCACGCTCGAAAACGAATTCGCACCTCGACCTCCTGACATTTCATTCGATATAAACCCTGCTGTGCCGCAAGCGAGACAAGAACGACTGCAGAAACTGCTTCATACCTACCAGGATTGCTTCGCTACATCGTCCAAGATTCGCCAGACGACGCTTACAAAGAATCGGATAATAACAGATGAATGTACACGGCTTATTCACCAGTCACCGTACCGCGTGTCCATGAAAGAACGGGAAGCAATCAGGAAACACATAAAAGAAATGCTGCACGACGACGTCATCGAACCCTTTCAAAGTTCCTGCGCTTCCCCCGTCGTGCTCGTGACATCACTAACACACTAAGATTTTGTGTCGATTACCGCCGACTCAACAAGGCCACGAGAAAGGACGTCGACCCGCTCCCTCGAATTGACGACGCCTTGGATAGCCTTTGCAATGCAAGATACTTCTCGTCCATGGACCTAAAGAGCGGCTATTGGCAGGTGGAGGTTGACGAAAGGGATTGCGAAGAGACTGCGTTTATTACACCAGATGGCTTATACCAGTTCAAGGTCATGCCATTTGGGCTGTGTACTGCCCCTGCAACCTTCCAAAGAGTAATGGACACCGTGTTGGCTGGACTGAAATGGCAGATTTGTCTGGTATATCTTGATGATGTGATAGTATTCGCTTCTACCTTCGACGAACACCTTAGCAGGCTAGAGCTGGTACTGCATGCTATCAAGTCTTCCGGACTTACGCTGAAGCCTGAAAAATGTCGCTTCGCCTACGAGCAGCTCAAATTTCTGGGCCACGTTGTCAACACTGCAGGCGTGTTACCAGACCCAGAGAAGACAGCTACCGTGCGACACTTCTCACAGCCCCGTGAAAAGAAAATCGTCAGAAGGTTTCTCGGACTTTGCGCCTACTACAGACGTTTCGACAAAGACTTCTCGCGGATCGCAGAGCCTCTGACACGCCTGACAAAAGAGGATGTCGCGTTTGTATGGCATGGACCACAAGAGGAAGCGTTTCGAGAGCTCCAGCGCCGTCTCCAATCGCCACCCATTTTGGCGCACTTCGACGACAACGCGGAAACTGAAATCCACAGCGACGCCAGCAGTTACGGACTCGGCGCCGTTCTTGTTCAGAGACAGAACGGACGAGAGCACGTCATCGCCTATGCCAGTCATTCTTTATCGAAGGCAGAATCAAACTATTCCACAACGGAAAAAGAACGTCAGGCAATAGTTTGGGCAACATCAAAATTTCGCCCATATGTATACGACCGACCTTTTACTGTCGTTACCGATCACCATGCTTTGCGCTGGCTAGCAAATTTGAAGGACCCGTCCCGACGCCTCGCAAGATGGAGTTTGCGGCTGCAGGAGTTCGACATCTCCGTAGTCTACAAGAACGGAAGAAAGCATTCAGACGCAGACTGTCTCTCCCGAGCCCCCGGCCAGCAACCACCACCGTGTACAGACGACGACTCAACTTTTCTGGGCATGGTTACCGCCTCCGATTTCGCCACGCAACAGCGGGCCGACTCTGAACTTAGCGGCCTCATTGAGTACCTTGAAGGACGAAGTGACAGCGTACCACAAATATTCAAGCGCAGTGTGTCCGCATTCTGCTTTTAAGAAATGGTGTTCTAGCTAAAAAGAACTTCGGTCCTCCGAAGAAGGCCTACCTTCTTGTTGTACCATCGTCGTTACGTCCAAAAATTTTGCTGGCGTCTCATGATGAAGCAACATCCGGACACCTCGGCTCTGCACGAATACTCGCTCGGATTCGAGAATGTTATTACTGGCCGCGTATTGCCGAAGAAGTCAAGCACTGCGTCCGTACGTGCAGAGAGTGTCAACGCCGCAAGACTCCGCCAACGAAACCTGCCGGATTCCTGCAACCGATTGAACCCTCGACAAGACCGTTCCAGCAAGTTGGATTGGAGTTTCTTGGGCCTTTCCCGACGTCCACCGCCGGGAACAAATGGATTATTGTTGCGACGGATTACTTGACGCGCTACGCAGAAACGTGCGCACTCTCAAGAGCCACCGCTGAAGAAGGCGCCAGATTTCTTATTTTTCATATCGTCCTGCGTCACGGCGCGCCAGAGGCCATTATCACTGACAGGGGGACAGCATTCTGTATTGACCTGATGCAGGCCATATTGCGGTACAGCCAAACTACTCACCGCAGAGCTACCGCATACCATCCGCAAAGTAATGATCTCACAAAACGGCTAAATAAAACCCTGGCGGACATAATGTCGATGTACGTTGACGTTGAACATAAAACGAATGATGAAGGATGAAGTACTCCCTTATGTCACCTTCGTATATAATACGGCAATTCAGGAGACAACTGGGCTGACACCGTTCGCTCTTGTTTACGACCGGGAAGTAACTACGACACTCGACGCCATGCTCCCTCTTGTGAATGAAGGTGACCCACATGGTGACCCACAAACAGATCCACAAACGTGGCGAAGTTTCAGCAGCGCGCCGAAGAGGCCCAGCAGCTCGCTCGAGTACGAACCGCAAGACAACAGGCAATTGACGCCCGGCACGAAAACCTTCGACACCGTCATCAAGGATACACGCCCGGTGACCAAGTTTGAGTATGGGCACCAGTTCGCCGACGAGGCCTCAGCGAGAAGCTCATTCGACTTTATTTCGGCCCATACAAGATTGTCCGCCGTGTGGGTGCATTGAACTGTATGAGGTCACTCCTGACGGGTTGACGAACTCTCAGCGACGGCGCACACGGCCTGAAATTGTTCATGCTGTGCGCATGAAACTGTATTACGCACGTTAGAAAACTTCTAGCGTAGTTCTTTTTTTTTCTTTACTAACTTTGTGTTTACACGAACTCTAGTGCTGTGTATTTATTTACCTAAGGGCTTATTTTCAACATCGGGACGATGTCTTTTTGGAGGGGAGCAATGCCACGTTCCTTTAGGGCTTCGCATCTGTGCCGGTGGCGTTCGAAGGATGGATGTTGACGCGTGTGAGCACTCGCACAGACCTACCGCGATAGCTTCGTATCTACGATGAGCCCATCGTATCAGGCAGGCAACTCTCTCGCGATAGTTCTACGCACTTTCCTTCAGAGCCTCTAAATACTGCCCGCAGATAGGGGATGCTCGTTCTTTGTCGATTGCTGTCCATGCTCGCACGTGTTGCTGCTATTGGGCTAGTTGCTTTTGGTTATGTGGGGCACAAGCTCGCCTCAATAAATGTTTGTCTTGCTGTGCGCTCGTCTTCTCTAATTACCGGTGTGTAGCACCACTCGTGACAATATGGTGTCAGCGTCGGCGGCGTTGCACAAAAATAATCCCGAACCGCGCACGCCGAACCACGCGGGCCCTCCATGTAGTGCAAGGAAGTCACTGAACGAATTGAATTTCTCACAGATCGTAAAGTGCGGTTACACACAACCTACAGACATGATAGCGTCGGATTGTAATTTGAATATACGAGAAAACAGAATTCTGTTATGCGGAAACTCAAGCACAAAGCCGCTTCCCAGCTGTGTGAGGTCGTCCAGATGGCGCTCGCCTCCGCGGCAGCGCCCGCTGCAGCGGGAAGAACCATAAAGCACTTCGCGACTAGCGTTCGCCGCCAGTGTTTCCAGGAAAACGTTATGGTTACATAAGCTGCAGTTTCCGGGATGCGTGAGAAGCAGTCGGGTGCCCTTGAACGCGTTCCACTCTTAAATGCGAAGCTTAAGCGTCCTCCAAGTTCGCTAGTGATATCGCGCGAGCGCCCGATCACACGGCGGTCTCGTATAGCAACGAGGGGCACTCTTGAGTCGAACAGCGCGGCAGAATGCATTCGAACTGGAAACCGCCTGGCGCGTACGCGAGAAATGCCGCCGCCCCCAGCCTCTACAAGGCCGCTGTCCCGTCGTGCAACGGGATAGCGGCACGATATATTATTAACGACGCTCGCGCGATATCATCAACAAAATTCAATGGTGCACATGCAGAGGCATGTGCGTGCTATTGCAGAGTGACTCTACTGTTGCCATACATCATCAAGATTTAAGTATGCACATTGATGTACACGAGTGCATGATTCAACATACGAGGTATACTGCAATAGTGCATGCATTTAGTCAGAAAAACGTGAGATTAGCGGCGCCGCTCAACGGGGCTCAAAGCTAGTTAAGCCTGTTTCACATGATGCGGTTTTCGTCGCACCGGAAGTGCGATTTCCGTCGTTTGCGATGAAAATCGCAGTCGCAGTGCCGACCCGCCGATTTTCGGCTGCGACCAACCGGATGTCGCACAGTCGCACCGTTGCAGCGATCGCTGCGATTTTCCATCGGAATTGCGCGGAGAGCTATCGCGTAGCTATTTCGCCGGTATGTTTTGGAAAATAGCGTCTCGCGCAACAAGTGCAATGCGCGGAAACGTGGATTGCCGAATTCGGTACGTACGGGAAGGGAGAATAAATAACTTGTCTTGCAGATTCCATTCTCCCGGTTCTATGCGTTTGTTGACACGCTACGCAGCAAATGAAGTGCATTTTCACGTTTGCGTCGTACGCCTTTGCGAGTTGTCAGTACTAGGAGGTGTTCGATCCCCACCAGACGATGAGGTCGTCACAATCTTCTTTTGCTCAGTAGCATGCAAAAATCGCGCTTACGGAGCAGCTTGAATTATTTCAACCTCGGTAAGGGCAAATGACAAGACAGCAAAGTACCCGAAGTTTCAACGTTGTGCTGAACGCGGTACCGTTCAGTTGCATTTTCTTTTCGGTTTTCAAGCGTGAATTTCCCGATGCATCTTGAAAGCTTATTTATTAATAAATTTGACAGAGCAAAAGTGTAGGCTATCGTAATGAATTTGCTACGATAGCATTAAATCCTTTGCTTGAATAAAATATTACATGCACGTTAAGTTGCACCTCTTCTCTGGAGAATTTTTTTTCTTGCACGGAAACCAATAAACATTGACTATGTTGGGGACTTTGTATCCTTACTGCATCCGTATTAACACTTGCTTTGAAAGGTAATTAACTCTAAAGCTAGTAGATTAAGTAAATTACTTGCTTGCTATAGTGGCACCGTGACAACGTACCCTCCTGCACCGTCATGTAAAACTTGCGCAACAATGCGAAAAGCAGGCAGACGGCCTGTTCTTGTGGAGATAAAACAGTATAAAACGACAAGCCGAAGAAAAGTAAATCAAAACTGTGCAGTGAAGTCAGCCAGTACAAGCAGTTCTTGCACGTTCACAGCTGATCAAGTGTGCAGAAACATTCATGCCTTACATGTTTCTAATAAGTTCGTGATCACATATATTAGTGTGTAAACCAATATAACGATATCTGCTGTGATTACTCTTAAGTAATGAAACAAGTAATGAACAAGTAATGAAATACCATGCTACTTGCAAGAACATGTCACCCGAGAATTTTAGAACAAATTTCTGCATTTCAACTACACCCAATATGTGGGTTATTCAATAAAGGACCACAAACTCGGCTTTTTTGCAATGACAAACTTATTCCAAATTTTACTTGCATACAGGCAAGAAAACAAATCTATAGACAAAAATATTGTTCTTCAATTTATTCACCTGACACTGTGGCTATAGCATTCTGCTGCTAACACAAGGCGAGGGGTTGATTTGCCAGCCATGGAAGTCGCATTTCGATGGGAGTCATAGGTAAAAGAATAGCTCTTGCACTTAGATTTAGTTCATCATCTTTTGTTGAACCCTTAAACTTCTATATACTTTTGCAGAGGGGGGCATGTTTATGCAAAATCTAACACCAATAGAAAGCAAAGGCCAGAATAGTAAACAACCATCTTTCGTGATAATTCGAGTGAGTAAATATTCATTGCATCAATATGTATTGTTCAACAGCACTGCACAAATAAGCATAATCAGGTATAGCAAGTACTCTGTCAGGAAGCTGGTTCTACAGATGTATAGATGTCAAGGCATGAATGCTCATACTACGTCGCACACATAGCACAAAGAAAACCTTTTTCAAGAGTTGTCCCCCTTCTCGCAGATATGAGTGGGCCATAGGCAGCAGAACTTTATTGCAGGACATTGTGTGATACCGCTTATGAAAGAATGAAGAGAGTGAAGAGGCTTTTAACAGCAGTACCTCCTGCTACTCTAAGAGGAACGATGAGCAAAAACATTTCTGGTAGAGCATTTAAACAGTAACTTTCTGAAAAAATAGAAAATTCCAGGTGAGAGTTGGAGGTACATTTGGCCCACCCACCCCAACAACACAGGCATACTACAAGAAACACTACAGCCTATGGTGTATTACAGTCTATGGGAAAGCTATCTTATACAGAAATCAAGAACGATGCAACGTGCCCTCGACAACACTGCAGACTTTCTTGGCCAGTCTGGCCTCTCGCTTTCTGATAAGTCGACTTACATCGACGTCGGAAAAAAGACTCACACACACACACGCACGCACGCACGCACGCACGCACGCACGCACGCACGCACGCACGCACGCACACACAAATGTTGCAAGAGTGCATAGCATGAAGCAGTATCAACAGGATGACACTAGAGATGGATGAGGAGTAACTTTCAACTGAGGTTCATTTGTAAAAATGTGGCGAGTCATACAAATTACCAGAAAAAAAAGACGATGAGCAAAACGAGAACAAGGTGAAAGCAGGAGCCAACATTTCGACAAGTGGACTTGTCTTCTTCAAGGTCCACTTGTGGAAACGTTGGCTCCTACTTTCACCTAGTTCTCGTGTTGCTCATCGTCTTGAATTTCCATCTCCTGCCTTCCCCGTGTTTTCCCCAGAAAAAGAAAGATATCCTTGAAGGATAGATAAAAATTGGTGCTTGATGCAGCCAAACAAATAAAAATGCTACAGAAAGAAAATACCAAAAAATTCCAAGTGCAGGAAAAAATCATCAGCCAATCCTGCATGCCAGCACCTTTCAAGAAACATTGTTGTTATTCCAATTGACAGACTGACAGCTTGCTTGCGCAAGCACATTCTTCCAGTTCCATGCCATTGGAAAAAAAATGAGTTTCCTGGAAGGTAGCCACATGAACACTTGATCACAATGTTTTTTTTTTTTTCACCGGACTTGCATATATATATGTATTTTCTATCTTTCCTGCTTTTATGTTTGGTTTCATCAAGCACTAGTCTTTATCAAGTTTTATTGCTGTACTACTTTCTGGTAACCTTTATAGATCACTGCATTTTCACAATAAACCTTTTAATTAGAAGTTAGCGTACCCTGTTCTTACTGCTTCACACTATACATTCTTGCTACATTGGCCAAATAAAAGATTTTATAAGGTACCCAGAAGCATCATAAGGGCCATTAAAGTGACTTGTTGCAGTCTAAAAAAAAAATAATGAATAGCCTGGCTGCAAATGACACCAGAGAACAGATAGGACGAACAAGAAAACCGAGATGATCTAACAACCAAAAGTTTAATGTACACACCAAGTAAATGCTCGCTGACAAGTAATAGACCGAACACACAAAAAGGAGAAGCAAAAATTCATGTGCGTTTCCTGACAGGAAATGCATCCATTTCTAATGGAGGCTGTGCTGACAAGATTCTCGCAGCATTTTTAGATCTACAGCTTCCGTAATTTCTCTAGGCAGCCGATCTGCACAGAATGCTAGCTTCTTCCTCTACAATGAACGCTCAGGTGTGGAGAGTGCATTGTAGAGGAAGAAGCTAGCACTCTGTGCAGATCGGCTGCCTAGAGAAATTACGGATGCTGTAGATGCAAATACACTGGGGGAATCTTGTCAACATGGCCTCTGTAACACTTTCAGAGATGGATAGGTTTTCTGTTGGGATCTGTATGGACACACATCAGTTTTTGCTTCTGCTTTTTGTGTAACTTTGATTTATTGCTTGTCAATCAGCATTTACTCGGCATGTTCAATAAACTTTCATTTGTTATTACGCCTTGGTCACCAGCAGAAAGGTCTTCATTCTTTTTACAGTGAAGCTGTATATGCCTAGGCAAAACACTCATGGTCCAATCCCAAAAACCCTAGTGTAGGGGTATGAGCCATTGCTTAAGGGGGTGTGAGCCACTGCATTCGTCTTGCATGATGGACGGAGAAATTTCTTATTGGGTAGACATAGAAATGCTTATGCATTTCAAACATACATTTATCTACGTATTATTCCAGGGAAGGGACACAGAGGGGGACGGGGTTAAGACAAGATCATGATGTCATTATTATC